>NC_141254.1:12585317-13160317 GCF_054856555.1 Leptonotus elevatus
AGTGACCAGTTTGGCTCGTTGTCCCGAGAGTTGGAGAAGTTTCGACTGCAGGCCTCGAAGACGGACCTTGCTGGCGCTGGCCTTCTTAACCTCCCCGGCTTCTCTGTTCTGACAAATGGAGTGGGCCTGTCTACAGAGCGAGGTAAATCACACAAACAAAGGTGCAAACCACCCAGCCTGAGCTGTCAATTATTAGGATTTTAACTCAATTTGTGTTGTTTAATGCCCTTGGATATAATTATCTCTTTTTGTTTTTGGTCCAAGGCCTATATATATATCAAAAAAGATATAGCATTGCACAAACCATGACCCATGATCAAGACCTCCCCCCACACACACACACTGCCACCTACTGGAGTAGATGTGCAATTCCACTTAATTCTAGTACAGCCAAAGAAAAAAATAAAACATGTTTCCTGGAGTCCCACCCCGGCATCGCGCCACACCTGATGTGACGGATGTGTTCTTTCCATCCATTTACTGCATATTAAAATAGAGGCTTCATTAGACTGCATCTTGAATTTTTCTCCCTGTGGTCACACACGAGCCCCACATGGCTTCTTCCTCACTCGTGACTCAAATGCTGCTACAATCAGCCTCGGAGACTGGAGCATGTGCAGAAAGCTGGCTTTGTCATTTGAGAGAAGGAAGTGTATACATGCGGAATTTGGTTCACAGTATATGAATAATATGGGTGTATTTTTCATTTTCACTGAAGCAATCCCATTCGCTCCCGGCTATTTTACTGGATTTTGACAGATTTTGCAAAGCCCACAGAATATTGTGTTCTATTGCTATAAAAAACATGCAACCTACCAAAAGAAAGATTAGAGTCTCTTATTTCATCAGGAATAAAAAGTATACTTCTATCTGTTTCCATTTTGCAGCAATTAGCATTAGAATATAGCTAAGTTTCATCATGATTCACAAATTTGCTTAAAATTGTGGGGAAATCGGCTTGTTTTCAACAGGGCCCTGGTTGATCTCTTCTACCCTGCTGCCACCTGCTGGCCGTTTTTGTAATAACAACCATTGCTTCAACCGTTTTTTCAGTTGAGAGGCTGCATCAAAGCCTTTTGTATGCTGTAGCATAAAAACAAAAATGTATAAATACGTCTTTGGGACACTTAAAACATTCTATTTATATAACTTCTTCACATATCTCGCCCATGCATCAAACCTCTTACTTGTTCATGTGTTTTAGACTGCACAGATGGCTCATGGGATATGGAGTCTCTGAGCGAAATAGCCTTCTGGAGTCTCGAGGGAGGTGACACTCTCTCCTGCCCTGAGGGTAATAATCCGCTCGGAACTTAGTTTATTTTTATTTCTTTTTTTGTCCCTGTTACTCATAATGTGTTGGGCGTTTTCACAAAAGCATGGCATGTTCTAACCTGTCATCTCACCCACACTGTCCAACAATGTAACAGAACTTGCATGATACGCGACTCGAAAGCTGAGGTGAAAACTGTCTGTGGAATCAGTTAAGCCCCTTAGTGATGCTGGTGTGACACATGCTACCACAAGGTAGTGTGACCTCTTAGTACAGACAGATGGAGGGAGGATTTCTCTCCACTGTTTAATCAACCAGGTTCAACCTTGAGCTTTCTGCATGTTAACCAGTGACCTCACCCATCTAGCCGCTCATGGATCCAACAGATCTACCCGTGAGAGAGATCCTGTAAAGTGGATTGTGAATTACCGCTGTCCTCTCTCTTTCTCTCCTCTCTTGTTAGATGTGGCTGCTGCACTACGCATGGGGACCACCCCCCATGCTGCTGGGCTGTCCAGGGTGGAGCGCTCGCCGGCCACCAAGCATCGAGAGCTTCCCACAATCAGTGTCAGCAAGTCGGCCTCATCCTCGAGCAAGTCTGAGACAACAAACCTCACCCCAAAGTCTGAGACACACCTTAGTCCGCACAAAGCAAGCCCAACTCATGAGGTATAAGAGGATGGATGGTTTACCAAATGTTAGTTAACTCATTGGCTCTCTTTATTTGATCACTTAGTTTACAGTACAAAATGAGCCAAATGTCATATTGTGAGGCGCTAGAGCTTGAATTTGCAGATTAGCATATGATACTTTTGATAACTTTTAAATACAGTTAAACAAGATAATGCTATTATAGGGCAGTGGTTCTTAGTCTGGGTTCGATGAGTCCGTCTCAGGGGTTTGGCAGAGGGTCAAGACACACACCCGACTCAAATGATTTGTGATGAGACGCCCCGCTTGGCCATCATAGGCTGCAGGTGATGATGCTACATTGCTGGCCTATCTGTGGGGTGCAGAGAATTTGGTGCACTCAGTAGTCAATTTGTGGCTGTCGTGATGCTACGTCGTGTGATTTCTTTAATATTGTAATCCCTTCATACGACCTCTGTCGAGTAAAAAAAGAACGTGGTCAGACAAATATGTGCAATATGAATTCACATGTATAACGCAACATATGGTGTTCCATAGGGTTCAATTCTGGGGCGTCTGCTGTTTTCATTGTCTGCGCTGCCCCTGCATTACATCTTAAGAAATTATCGGTGGCTGCTTTAGTGCTCTATAAATATAGAGTTGAGTGATGGGAATCAGCGTCCTAACTGCATGATTTGCAATGCCAAGTTGAACCATTGTAGTCTTGCACAACTAGCTATCTAGCAAAACTAAGGAATACTTCCTTAAGCTGCATGGAGATGGGGAATATAAACTTTATGAATTCAAGGAGAGAGCCAAATTTGTTGATCATCGATGACCAGTCATTTTGTTCACCAGTAAACGCTATACCTTTGTCTTGAATTTGAAAAAGTAAATATTTTTATTTTTCAATAATGAAGTGAATGCGCATAAGGAAATGGGTGGGGTTCAGTACCTGCATCAAGGTTAAAAACCACAGTTATAGGGCTATAACGTTTCATCTCTTGCACAGACACTCTATCTGAATATATACACGCTTTTCCATCCATTAAGTTGTTTACAGGCTCTTGTGTTCTTGTGCTTTGTGAGTGTTGTGTGACAGACAGGCTAGGTCAGAGGTCTTATCATCCAGTCTGCAGGTCTCCCTTCTCTTGTGTTCCTGTGCTTACTCTAAATTATGTGACAGACAGGTTAGGTCAGAGGTCTTATCATCTAGTCTGCATGTCTCCCTTCAATTCAATAAAGCTCATGTTTGGTAAAATAATCCACCTGCCTCGGGATTATGAGGGTCATATGGTAGTAGTTGTAAAAATGGTTTGCTGAGAAGCTATTAATATACCATCACTGTATAATGTATTATGATGAATGCAAATTCCCACTTCAGGTGTTTTACAGATATTCAAAAAGCTTAATTGAAATTTTAATATATATATATATATATATATATATATATATATATATATATAAAACATATTAAACAATTAATTAATTAAATAACATAACATTTAAATAACTTAAAATTTTAATGTTTTTCTTTTTTTTTTGCATTACTGCTTGCTTTTCCTTCTCACTTGGAACGTTATTGACAAGTGAGCCCACCGCTGTATTTGATCATTTAGCTGTTGAGCTTCATCCCGTGCTTGTGATGTTCTCAGGCTGACACAGCCAGCGAGGTGGAGGAGCTGGACGTTGACATGGCCCCTGCACCTTACACTGCCAGCAGAGGAGCATCGAAGCTCCAGGTTTTTATTGCACGATACAGGTTTGTACATCGATGAATAAGAATTTACATATTATACAAAGAGTTATCATATAATCTAACATACTGGTAAATGTGTGTTAAATAGCTATAATCCTTACGATGGCCCCAATGATAACCCTGAAATGGAGCTACCACTCACTGCTGGAGAATACATCTATGTATACGGAGGCATGGATGATGATGGCTTCTATGAAGGTAAATCCTAACAATTAATTAGTTTATTTACCATTTTATATTTCTGTTATTTCATTGTAAGCTTATTTTCAGGCGAGTTGGTAGATGGAAGGAGAGGGCTGGTCCCCTCTAATTTTGTGGAACGCGTATTGGACGACGATGTCATGGGTACTCATCCACCAGACACTGGTGACATAACCCACAACTCTTTGCTAGACAGCAGTTTGCACAGTGCCAGCCACCAGCATCACCTCCACACAAGTGTCCGCGCCTCGGATAGGATAGAGGCCTCTCCTGTCTCTGGCCCCGCCTCAGCCTCTTCCACTTCGGCCTTGGCTGTCTCAGCCCCCCTCACCAATGGCCTGGATTTGGATTTGGAGGAGGTGGGAGTGGACGCTGTGCCTTACCCACGAAAGCTCACCCTCATCAAGCAGCTTGCCAAGAGCATCATCATCAGCTGGGACCCTCCGTTGGTGCCAGCTGGGTGGGGCAATGTGTGGAGTTATAATGTGTATGTGGACCAGGAGCTGCGGCTCAATGTGCCCTTCGGTGCCCAGACCAAAGCGGTGCTGGAGAGACTGGACATCAACCTTAAGGCCTACCGTGTGTCTGTACAGAGCCTGACAGAAAAGGGCATCTCGGACCAGCTGCGCTGCAGTATGCTCATTGGTAGGGACGTTTGTGTGGCTCCTACGCAGCTGCGTGTGGACGGGGTCACCGCCACCTCTGCCAACCTCTCCTGGCTCTCCAGCAATAGCAACTATGTGCACATTGTGTACTTGAATGAGCAGGAGTGTGAGCTGGTGAAGGCTGGCTGCTATTCGCTGTGCCTCAATAACCTTTTACCGAGCCTGCAGTACACCGTCAAAGTGGAGGCACGGCCGCACCGCACGCCTTGGGAGTTACCTGTGGAGAGACGTGAACACAGAAGTGCTATCATCAACTTCAGCACACTAATGGCAGGTCAGGATTTGTTATTTCTCTTTTTTGTAAGATGTTATATGGTTGCTCATCTGATTGTACTCACTTATTCGCTTACTTTGAATAGTTTTCCCATTCAAATTCAATGTACTCAATCTCAAATACTATACATCATCACTTGCCTTTATGTCAGTGTGGACCAGGGCTGGACTAGCACAAAAAAATCAGCAATGGCATTTTGACTTAGGCCCGCCGGCCTGGCCCGACTCTAGTTCTGCCACAATCGACTGGTCCCTCTAAATTCTGGGCCAGTCTCTTGGGGTAAAATGACTTGGGTTTGCATGGCTTTGTCTAGGAAAGGCTCACTAATATTAATTGATGAACAGCTTTCTAGCAGCAGCAAAACCAACTTGGAAGTCTATAAAAACATTTTGTCTGAAGTTGACTTAACCTGATTGAGGGAGTCTTTATCATGCTGCAAAATTAAGGCCTCTATACACCAATCCGACATTAGCCAAAGTGACCGACAGTCAGGCCGACGCCACAGGCGGTTAGCGTCTTCTGTCCAAACAGACACTATACGTCCAAATGCGAAGGGTGAGCGAAATTGTAAATGCTTCCCATCGCTTGCTGTTTATCAACGTTCGTCACTTCCTGTTCTTGCCCCGACGATTTAACATGTTGAATACGGCAAAAACGCGCCCCAGACCCTCCGCCAACGGCTCTGAAATACATTAATCAGACGGTGCATTATGATGCCCGGACATTTCCCGATTTACGTCAGATTGGTGCATAGAAGCCTTTACCTGTAAAAGTAGCGCCATAAAACCAGCAACTGGAAGCCTGGAAATTAAAAGCATCACAAAATATTAAATTATGTGTTTTCAATGGCAAAACAAGCTTGACGCAGTAACTGCAAGCAAATGACTTTCGACTACAAGTTAATATTTTTTAAATCTTATCTGTTCTATTTTCCTCACCTGAAATGCGTTTATAATGCTATCTTAAAGTTTCTTATCTGATCCAGATGTAATCATAGGTACAGTAAAAGGCAGTTAATTTGACCAATGATCTCTCAGTGATCCTAACAGTTCAAGCATTCAGTTTTTTTAAGTTGGTATAACCACTTCTCATGCAAGCAAAGGGCATTAAAAGATATGCAATTTATTAAAATGGGAATGTAAAACTTTGCATGCAGTTTTGTATTTGTAGATGTTTTAGCGGAGTCGTATAGTAGTAGCGATGTAGTGATTACATTCGTTTTTCTTTTCTTTTTTTGTTGGAAAAAAGTATTTTGGAATTAGAATAGTGAACAGTGTCGTCTCTGAATTCAGTTCACTAAATGATCACCTCAAATTTGCTTAAGTTTCATGCCCACAGTCTGGGAACACAGGTATATATGGTCTATTAATTTTTGAATGTCCCTTTTAGAATTGTAGTTGTAATTGCCATTCCGTCACCTAACTAAATGTTTATAAAACAAAATGTTTGTTGCACTTTACTTATTTATTCAAGACTGGCTGGGATTTTTCTGTATGTAGGCCCTCCTGATGCTCCATTGGATGTACAGTTGGAGCATGGTCCTTCACCAGGTATTGCCATCATCAGCTGGCTGCCGGTCACTATCGATTGTGCAGGAACCTCCAACGGAGTCCGTGTCACTGGATACACTATTTATGCAGATAAGAAAAAGGTATCATCCTTCATTGAAATGCCTTTCAAACACCGAGTTGGGACTTCAACTCTAATGTGTGTTCCTCTCCAATCTAAGGTGCTGGAGGTGTCTTCTCCAACAGCCGGCAGTGCTCTGCTGGGGCCCTCCCAGATCCAGTCCCTACAGGCAGCTCAGGAGCTCACTGTTCGCACCATGTCTGCACATGGGGAGTCTTGTGACTCTTTTCCAGTCAATGTGCCCTCCAAGCTAGCTGCTATTATGGCCGGCCCAGTTGCAACCACCTCGGTAGTGCCACCCCTCGCCTGCAACCCCGTAGGACCCACAAACCTGGCCTCTTTGCTTTCTTTCGGAAACTCTGCTGCCAAAGCCTCCGCGCTTCCCTGCCCATCACCTCCAGACGTGCACATTTCTGGCCTCACAGTGGAACCTGCTGCCAACCGTCCTCATGTCTCACACTCAGAGGTCTTAGTGTCATCAGCGTCATTTGTAAAGGCCTGGGCCGACCCCACATCTGCTCCCATGGCTGCGTGTGAGGCCACATTACCCGTTACATCAGTCGTCACCCCAGTGGTAATCCTCGCACTACAAGCTTCCAATCAATGAGATTCAAAGCTTGCCTTTCAATTTAATATGTCCAATTGACTGTTCTTTTGTCTCACCAGATTAATGTGACGTCCCCCACTTCGTTAGCTCCTCAAGCGCCTCCTGTAATAGCAACCGCACAAATACCAGAGGTGGCCCCAGCGGCCACGTTGGAACAACACAGAGATGCAGATAGCCCTGGAACTATACGTCCTTTTCCATCCATTACAGAGTTCATTGACGATCCCTGTGCCAAACTCGAAACGCCGGAGCGCATCCCCACACCGCCCAAAGCCCCAATCGCAGACCTCCTTAACCCATTGGACACATTAATCCTCCGACCCCGAAGTACTTCCCCACTGGACTCTGAGGTTGAAGAGGAACAAGAGAACAAACGCTTAGTGTCAATTGAGGAGTTTTTGAGACAGGACCAGGTCTGTGTTGACATCTTTTTACCGTTTGCAAATTTACGCTAAAGTCTACCACAGTGTCACATACAAGTCAGGATTGTACGAAATTCCGGATTAAATTGAGAATGACCCCTTAAAAATTTCAATTCAATTTAAATTGGAATTGGAATTGAGGTGGCAAACAAGAAATAGAATTGCAATTCAAATTTGAATTGCAGGAAGTAAAATTTAAATGACATGAAATTCATGATGCTAAAGTATATTTAGCAATGAAGCTTTACACCTACTGTATGTAAGCTTATTTTACAACATGAATTTCATATAAATATTGTCAGATCTTTATGTACACAGTACTTGATTATAGTAAATAGTTACGTGTAATATATATTTTTTTATAACATTAAAAAGCCTACTCACAGATAATTAGAGTTGTAAAAGCTTTGAAATTGTTTGATATGATGGTAGAACATCACTTAATTTCCCAGAATTCATTGCTTTATCTAAGTCTGTCTCGGTAACATTATCATCATTATTATTATTTTTATTTTAGTTTATATAGGTTTTTAGACATTTTTTTTTTTTCAATCTTTCTAAACTGTGCATTGGGCTCAGTAAAAGTTAGAAAATACTGGTTTGTACCATTTAACGTTACATTAAATCTTTTGGAGCCACAGACAGTTGGACTATATAAGCAGCTTTTGTAACATTATCAGTGTTAATTAGATTTAAAAATAGGTTTGATGAAATGGATTTGGATTTTGAAATAATCAGCACATGTTTACAATTTCATAATGTATTGAAAATGACTTAGAAAGAAAATGCCTCCAACAATGATGCTTCTCTCATTGCAGAGCTATGGCACAGGGTTGGTTGAGCCTCCCAGCGATTACCTTGCTGACAACAGCCGCTCAGACCTGTCTGACATCCTAGAAGAGGAAGAAGAAGAACTTTACTCTGACCACATCATGGAAGCGCCCACCAGGGGATACACAGTTACAGCTAGGAGGGTATGTGGGAATATGTGAACTCATGCTATTATTATTATTTTTGCGCTAGTTATGTTTTTAACATGTCTTATTTTTTTTCTGTCACGTGCTTGATTGTGATTCTTGTTTTATCTCTCCTTTCATTTTGCATGATTTGACCGTCCTCTTACTGCCTCGTTTTTTCTTCTTCACTCTGCTCAACAACGACATGGCTTTTCTTGCTGGCCCGTTTCATGGATATGGTCCTAGTTAACCAAATCAGAGCCTTCGGACAGTGATGAAGATGTTGTTGAGAGGATCCTCAAGTTACCCCCTCAGCCATACCGCAGCAAGCAGCGACTTAATATTCTTGAGGCGACTGAGGAGGAAGACGGTGGTCGGAAAGAGCCTCATCACATACAGATCCAATCGAGGCCCAGCCACCTTCGCCCCAGAGACACGGAACGCCTTCATCATGCTCCCCAGTGTCACCAACATCCGCACGTTCCCCCTCAGCACCACCATTTCAACATCGATCCCAGATCCCTCACCAAAGAGCCTTTAACGAGGCAAGGACCCTTACAAGTCAAGCCCAAGATGCAGCACAGAGTCCACTATTCAGATGCAGTTGACACTGTCTGTTATCCTGGACAAAAAGAAGTGCGTTTAGGTGAAGGTGCAGCCAACAGGCGAGGTCCTGTCCGCTGTCCCCCCCAGTCTGCCCCCAATAAAGACAGAGTACTACTCAGAGGGTTAGGGGACCGCCTTAGGAGGGAGGCCATGCTCAGGAGTCAGAAGGCTGCAGCGGCTAACCCAGGCCATGGCCCTACCCCGCCAAGACCCTACCCGGTTAGCAAAACTGTACGTAGAGTGAAATCACCGATCGGTCGTGGGATGGAGATTGATGTGGAGTACGGGACGGATGACAATGAGGAGCCAGATGCGTGCGCTTCAGGGGAGGTGGTGCTGGAACAGATGAGCTCAGAGTGGTGGATTGAAGGTGCTGAAATGGAGCACAGAGGAGCGTCCTACCGACAAGGAAGAAAGACGGAGTCCTTGGTAAACATTAGTTGGGCATCGCCCCAGCACCCATCTTTCCCAAGCAGTCTTGGTCCTTCCCTTTTGAGTCTCTTTTAGCAGTTATCCCTTACCTGTACTGCTACTATGTGATATGACTCCCTTTTCAATTATCGTCAGTTTTCCCTTTTACGTGTCCATCCAAGTTGGCTCTTCCTAGTTCACTGTCCTGTCTTAAAGATACAAATAGGATTTTGGAAGTCAACCTGTGAATATGCCCAAGCTCATCCGTAATGTAACGACTTTGCTTTGGAACAAGAGGGTTACGGTTGGAGTCCTGATTTCTCTTTGCATGCCTGTGTGTGTAATCTGGCGATCAATGTGGTATGCTGTAAAAAAAATATATACAGCAGATTGTAACTTGATAGTGTCCTTAAACGATTATAATCAGTAAAATAAATTCAAATTAAATGATTGTACTGAGAATCCCTTTCGGACAGCAAGTAATATTTCCAAATTCCAATCAATTAGCAACCCATTTTTGAACGAATTTCAGAGCCCTCACGTCACATTTGCTTTTTTACCCGTGAACCCCCTTGTTTTGCTTTCCCTGTAAATGCTAATCGCCATTCTGTGTGAAATGTTTTCTTATTCCCATTTTTTGTTTGCTGTGCAGGAGCCCAGTCAACTAACGTCTGAGGCAGGTGCATCATGGGGACCAGACTCTGAGCTATCCTCCAAATCAGCTGGTTTGCAAAGCAGGCAGCTCAAAGGTCAGACTCTGTCGCTGTTGTGCTTCCTCTAAACTCTTGTTTCCAGACAAGGTGATGCAGCAGAAATGTTGAAGTGTTGCCTCCACACCTGTGCTTACAGTTGACAGGCCACCGCTTCCCTCCCGCATGCTGGTAGTCAGATTAGCACCATGTGTGGCTAGGGAGGAGTGTCGGCAGTGATGGAGAAGTGGGAGCCCACTAAGCTGAGAACCAGCTTAACTTAAAGTGGCTTGTCATGACAGGAGGAAGTGACAATCTTAATATAGTAACATTGACTAACTGACAAAATGAGTGATACTGTAGGAGCCCTTCTTTTCCTTCTCTCTTTTTCTCAGTTTTTTTTTTTGAATGACGACGCAGACTGAAGTTTGCTTTTTGTAGATCTGAAAAGTCCTATTTATTATACATGCATTCAAGTACATGTCAGTTTTGACATTTAGCCAGAGAGACGTTCTGTATCTATTAATAATCAGCAAGAATGTGAAACTGCAAGTTCTCTCTCTCCATGATTCTTGCCACAGATGGCCTGATTCTCCATAATGAGATAGAGGACGGCTCTCTTCAGAGCAGCTTAAGTCTCACTACAGCTCTTCAAATTTGTCTCACTTTGTCAAATAGGATAGACATGGTCATAAGTTCTTGGGTCACACCAGCATTATGCCTAACCTCTGCAACGCTGTACACAGTGCTTCATGCCTTCTTCTTTTTTAAGTCAATCATGTAATGGAATATGACAAATTGTGTAAAAGAAAAGTACATTAAAGCTAGTTGGAATTGTGACTGTGTTGCAACTTAGTGTACAAGTTCTATCATACTGTGTCAAGCGTTGTTTCCCTTTCTTGCTGGGTGTTGCAGATCATGAACAAGTGTGTGTTTGTCAAACAGCTCACACAGCTTAGGATCAGTGGTTTAGCTTGATTACCTCTTTTAAGGACACGCCTGGGCTAAGCAAGCACTGTTCATAGGAGCACCATGTTGGGGGAGGGGCAAGCTCCCGGAACCCTTTACAGAGGTCCGTGCAAGCTATGCCCACTCCATATGTGTGATGATTTTAGTAACGTTGGGTATTTCTTTATTTGAATCGTTAAAGGGGAATTCACCCCCCACAAAAAAAAAACTTGACAATAATATGTTCTATGCAGCCCCACTAGTCCAAATATGGTATTCTGGTTAATATTGTGTTAATGAAATATGGGTTAAAAATCCAGCAGTTTATCAATATCAGAAGGCAGCCATTTTGCCACTTCTTGTTGAGTGAAAATGATATTATAGTTGCTCATGTCTCAGGAGGTAACAACCAATCATAGCTCAGCTTCAGAAAACAGGTGAGCTGTGATTGGTCGTTGCCTGATCCCTGAGCAACTGTGATGTAATCTTCAGTCGACAGCAAGTGGCAAAATAAAACCAATGGAAAATGGGATGGATAAAAACAGCTGCATTTTGCTGTATATTCCACAAATGTACTATTAATCAGAATGTCATGTTTAGACGAGTGAGGTCACATATAACATATTATTGTCAGGCAATGTTTAACGTTGACTTCTCCTTTAACTCTACACAAACTACTTGCAGGTTGTTTGGAATCACCAAAGACAAAAGGAGACAACACTGAATTCCGCATCTTCGTGGCCCTCTTCCCTTATGACCCTGCCACCATGTCACCCAACCCGGATGCTGCCGAGGAGGAGCTGCCCTTTCGAGAGGGACAAATTATCACAGTATGTCCCCACACTATATGATTTCTACACATCCAGTGAAGATAAACATATTACTGCTGTCGGCTCAGGTTCATGAAAGTGAGTGAAGCATAAATTCAATGCAGTTTTTCATATCTGCGTAGGTTTATGGCGATAAAGATTCAGACGGGTTCTACAGAGGGGAATCTGGTGATCGTTCGGGCTATGTGCCGTGCAACATGGTGTCTGAGATCCAGGTGGAAGATGAAGAAACCCGGCAGCAACTTCTGCAGCAGGGCTTCTTATCGTCCCCAGCATCCGTAGAGAAGATCGGTATGTAAACAGATCTCTTTTGTTGAATGAGCCCAACTGATGAATATGTCATGTTAGACCTAACATTTGATTGCCTTTTGACATCATTAATAAAGCACATGTGCTATGCATATTATAATTAGTGTTCATGTTTCAGCGGAAAGGGAAAATGGCTGCATATGCACAAACCTAAACCTGCTTTGAAAAGATAGTGGGCCTTATGCAAGACGCAGATATTTCCATCAATTTTGTGCACAGTTTGGGGAGTGTTCAAAGTTTTCAGCCAAAGATCAAATCACATCTAAACTGCAAATTCACAGAAGTGTGAAAAAGTCGACAGACGTATACTTGCATATGATGAAATCGAACATGCAATCTTGCACTTGAGAGGAAACCACTCTACTATCTGAAATAAGTTGAGGCCAAGTGTCTTATAAAGGCTTGCAGTTTAACCTCTGGTCCACACAGAGACTGTGCTAAAGGATCCAGGAGCAAGTATTGAGCCCTTAATCGCTCCTGATTCGCTGTGAACAACTTTTTAGAATCATTTTAGAAATTTGTCGATCCCAGCATAAAGCATTTTGAGGTTACAAAAAGCAGAATATGTCAGATTACGGCACAAGAAGTGCAAATCCCCGTACGTACTGTTTTTCCATTTTATTGTTCTATTTATTGCCTAGAAGTATATGCCTAGAAATATTTATTGCATTTATGACTTTACATTAGCGGTACTGCATGTTCCGACTTGCGTATAAATTCTGGTCAGGTTGCCGTAGGAACAAAACTCTGTCATGAACTGAGGAAACGCTGTGTATAAATATTCCTGTTGACATTCTGATTGTTTTGCACATTTCCTTATTGATAAAATAAATATTTTTGAATTTTTTTATTAAGTCACCTAGCAGTAACATTTAAACATGATCAATAATCAGCAAAGACATCAAATTTTATGTGGGGAAAGAAAATTCCCCGTCGTAAATAAATAATATATATTGTTTTTGCCACTTAAATGTGCACTTGTGAATTCTGAGACAAGAAGGTAGTGAAGAATAAAATCAGCTGTTTTCAACTGTTACGGTTTCAGTACAACGTTGACTTCTGTTAGCGCTTTGCTCCAGCCGTGACTGTTCACAAAGCGCTATATACTGTAAATAAAGATGACTTGACTTTCCAGCAATTATTAGGATGTGACTTTCACATCATTAGTCCATAGCGTACAGTGTAATGAAAGTCACGATTGATCGTTTTATTATAGGGTCTCATATTTGTCTGTGAAATGTTCTTGCATGAGGCCTCTTCTATTAATCAAATGAAATAATTTTCTTCCACTTCAATGTCACTCTGCTGTAATGCTACTTTTTTCCACTGCGTTGCTATTGCGGAAATCATAACCATCAACACACATGCAATGGCTGTTATCATGCAGAGTGTTTGCCTTGCAAATTCAAGCTGACACTTTGCTTCTGTTTCCTGCTTTCTAGCCAGTGCAGAGTACAGCGTAAACATCTACAGTTTCAAACTTTTCACTTCCACATGCACTCACTCTTATGTCTGCTGCTTGCTGCTTACTGGTTGTTACTGGCTTTTCATTGTCTCGTTTGTTTGCTCTGTTTTGCACCCTCTGTCCTCCTTTTTGTTCTGATTGTTGGTGTCACACATTTTGGTTTTCTATTCTGAAATCCCATGAAGGCACTCGCACACATGCACAGCTTCCACGTCGCCCCGTTCCACCACCGAAACCGAGACGATCCAAGAAAGGTGTGTCTCGCTCCCGATCCCCTCCCACTGCCCTCCTTTTTGGGTCTTCTCTGGTTTGCTTCTCTTTTTGGTCTGGTTCGCTTTAAACATGTGCCTTTTCACCTCATTTAACGACATTTCACACAGTGACCAGAGGGGATTTATCAAATTGCACTCAGCATGTATAGTTAAACATTCTTTTGTGACTAAAGCTCAGTTACTTTTATATTCTGTTATTACAACTTTTTTTCTCTCTTTTTTGTTGGCTAACCAATGGGCAATTTAACCAAAATAAAATCTAAAATGCTACAAAAATCCAAATTCTGTACTGCCATCATTCATCTTGCTATGTTAATATTCCCTGTGATGTCACCACAGTGAGCATCTATGGTGTTTTTCCGCAAAAGTGGGAACCAAAACAAATTTATGGAGTGAACTGGAGATAAGTAACATACTTCAGGTGTCAATTTTCTCCTATTACCTACAAAATGTAACAGGCTCCTTAAAGAGATTTAAGCGCAGGGCTCCTTCTAATTTTTTGTGTAAATTCTACTTCATTGCAGGTCCTTTGTGATTTAGGACAGCAGTATGAGTCTGTATCCAGGCTGTCCAGCGCAATATAGCAAATTCAACAAATGTAGAAGAACAGCATGTACACACAAGTGAGCTGCATGGAATCTTTATGCAAGGCTTCCCTGTACAAGCAGTAATGTTCTCTCTTCTCGGCCACCGTGCCAGCCAAATGTCATCAAAGTGAAGATTTTGTATATTATTGTTTTTACGGTCATTCTTTTTAAACTTTTATGACAGTTAAGACTCCCATAATGTTGTGGCAAACATTGCTTGTGCAGTTTCCAAAAGTTTTATGTTGCCCAATAGGCATTCTCTGGAAAAAGGGACTGAATTTCTATTTAAGCTAATCATTTATGCATCTCGGAATGAATTGTGTTAGTCTTTCGAGGTTCCACTTTATTCTTAAAAAGAATGTTTCAAACAATTTGGTATTTTATATTTTGTACATATGATAGCAATTTCCTTTCTTCGTGTAAAACTGTAGACAGTGCATCAGAATCTATACTTTAAGTGCAAAAATGGTAGTTACTAAGCTTTTGATCCCCTCTGATCGTTACCTGTGAATTTATGTACTGCATTGTGTTGCAGACTGTAAATTCAGAATACAGTTTTAGCATTTGGAATGTGATGTTGGATTTACAGTATGTTCCCTCTGTTTCTGCAAACGTGCCATTTTATCCCTCACCTCGTCTCTTCCAGTGGAGTCTGCAGCACTCTGGGAGGAGAGTGTAGACTCCTTCAGTCAAGGTTTGCCATTTGCCCTTTGACCCTTAAACTCCTCTTGTTTTTCTGCATGGCCGTATCTGTGGATGTTGAAACGTTCATTGGACAACTCGCATGTCATTCATCATCTATTTTCATGTTACATTAAATGACCAGTTATGTCCACCACATGTACGTTGGTTTCTGATTGCAACTAACACCACTTCTTCATCCACTATAAGAAACTGCTCAATTTTATTTTTTATTTTTTTATTTTTTCCCTGGTATTTTGGTTTACTCCCAGATTCCTAAAACACGCATGCTATGCTAGGTTAATAGAAGACATAGAAAACTGTAAATTGCTCATAGGTGTGAGTGTGAAGAGTGGTGCCCTGCGTTATTTTAAGGCCCTTAATTTCATGTATTTGCCAATACATTGTCATGCAAGTGGTTGTCTGTGTTGGCCATTTTGTTGACTAGCATTTTTTTCACCCAATGCAAACTCAAATGAGGTCCATTTTACAGTGCCTACTGTATACAGTATATACTGGGGAGATTGACAATACTACAAATTAAAGGTGACAAATGTCTTCCATTAACTCTTCATTAAAAACGCCACGTAAGCAAGTGCAAGCAGTCCCTCATCGTAACGCTTCTTCAGGTTGCATCATTGATTTATCACATAAACTAATATTTTTCTTCACTTTTACTTGCAGTGCTGCTGAGTTGATCGCAAAGGAACATGCTCAAAAGTAGCAAAAATACTAACGCAATGCTGTCAATTTGTCATGTCATGTCCAACTGCATGGAGTGGAATGCCATGATCTGCATGCCGGTCGTCACAGAAATCATGTAATATATTTTTGGGCATGTGTTTTTGTTGGTCAGATGCAAGCCAGGCAGCTGCTGCAGCTGCAGCAAACTCCGCCCCAGGTTCTCGCCGGATGGTGGCCATCTTTGATTACGATCCACGAGAGAGTTCCCCGAACACCGATATCGAGGTCAGGCTTGGTACACGCACACAATAAATCATACATACATTTGTATTTGTTGTTTGCTCATGAAATGACTGATGGTGTAATGATTCATTGGCAACATGGATGAACAGGATGAGCGGTATAAAAAAAAAAGAGGATGAATTGTTTTTTGCTCATGATCTAATTTGTTTGTTTAGGCCGAGTTGACCTTCAGTGCTGGAGACATGATCCATGTAATTGGCGACATGGATGAAGATGGCTTCTTCTATGTAAGTGTTACATTAAAAATGTATTGCGTCTTCTGATTTTACTCCTAACAAAAGCGCATGTAAAAAGAGAAAATACGCTTTAATAATAATGATGATAATTGCTATTTTTTTTATGAGTGTCCTCAAGGATGCTGTATAACAATATACAATAGAATAATATTGAATCGGTTCTTTTATGCGGTGGAATGAGAATATTTAGTAATGACACATTCAGCGACATTTTAGACCAGTTATGGATTTATTTGTTCCATCCATTGCACATCATGACTGTGATAGGAAACATGCAGCGGTCATCGGAAGAATTGTAGTGACGTGTAAAATGTTCTCCAGGTCAGCTCACGTCTCAGTAAGTTCACGTAGATGATGACATAGTAGTTTTTGTACATGTAAAAACATGAAATATGTTGCTTGTCGTTGCTGGATATTTACTAACCGTATGGTTTTCTACGTCACATTCTCACGAGTGAAAAGACCTAAAAATGGCCGCCCCATAAGGAAATAGTTGTGATGCTCAAAAAGTATTTTTGAATAAATACTTTGGAGATTAGAGCTGATAAAGAAGATGTTACACATTTAAAATATGACAAAGTTTTAATTGATTTCTGTGTGTCGTTAAATTCATCTACAAAAAGCGTGTGTGTCTGTGTCAGGGTGACTTGAATGGACAACGAGGTTTGGTGCCCTCCAACTTCCTGCAGGCTTTACCAGAAGATGCTCCAGTTGAACATGTTCCTGCTCAGCCTGCACCAGAACACAAAAAAGAATCACAGGTAGCTGAGTACTTGTTTTGCGGTCTGTCGCCTGACTTTGTTTGTCACCAATCTGCTCGTTTTGTTAATTTCCATTTTTTTTTCAACTGTCACTTTCTGTCTGACACTATTCTGTTTCTATTTCTTAAACTCTGTTGCTTTTTTCCCCCCCGCCATTTCCTGCATGACCTTTTGCAGAAGCAGAAACGAACAGTGCACTTTGAGACTTGATTGTAAGTGTTGTCTGATGGGGAGGGAGCAGCTCAGTATTCTTCTTTTAGTGCCTCTCCGCTCATTCCCTCTCCCACTGTAGATTCACTTTGCTCCCTGCATTAAATCCTCAGCCCGAATGTGGTTTTAGTTCTTCAGAACAAAATGTGAATACGTCTTTATGTGCTCCTGCCCTCCATTTATGTTGTACAGGAGGTCCTCGGTTTACGGCGGTCCCAACATGCACAGTCTCGTGGTGCACAATGAAAAGTACTCGGTTACTGCCATAGTTTTAGTTTTTCATTTGATTGTTTTACATTCATGCCTGGAGAGTGTTTTTTGTCATACAAATTATTTATAATATTTGGTTTATGTATTTATTCATAGACCTTTCTTATTGTGGTTTAATATTAAGGTATTAAGAGGTCGATTATGTTGAGTAACACCCCACTGGAGTTCCAGGTACCACTACGGCACATTTATTAAATATGTACAAATTTGGGTTCTTCCATCAAAAACTGAGGACCCCCTTTACTATAACTATCACCATGCATGTTAATTAGTATAATGAACCATTTTCTGCAATGTCCTTTTCCTCCTGAAGGGAAGCTCCCCTATAGAGCTGCCGGATCCCAGGCCCTCAACAAGCCAAGCTACTTTGATCCCCCAAACAGAACAATCCGAACCCCTACCCCATCTGGAACTTCCCGCAAGCACCACATCACAGCCGGACCTGCTTCCAGAGCCGTCTCCAGTGCACGTCCCTCCTCCAGCCCCCCACCCGGCAGACAGGCCAGTGCTTGCCGACTGCTCTGCACAAGGCAAGAAGAAGAAAGGCTTCTTCTCCAAAGGCAAGAAACTGTTCAAAAGGTTTGGATCAAGTAAGAGAGAATGAAAGGCAGGACCTCAAACTTGATGTTTTATTGTATTTTTTTTTTAATTGAAGCACTTTCTTTCTCTTCACTGTTAGAGCAGTCAGTGGATATCACACCTGATAACTGTCAGTAATTGTACATTTGCCTTAGATCACTACTAGATTTGTGCAATTTCCCGACTCGAGCAAATATGCTCCCAATAGCTAATGATCAAAGCGTCTCATGCGTCAATACTCAACATTGAAGCCGGAATGTGTGTTATCTCCACACTGCAGAATTCTACTGAAGCAAGGTCTCAGCCTTCTGTGTCCAACTTAATGAAAAATTTGCTTAAACACAACTTTTATGCGAAGAGACGTCGGTCCTCATCTGCCACACGATTATTCACACGATTAATTTGTCCCTCACATGTTTCTGACTGGTTATACGTTTGCCATCCTGATCGCGCATCTCTCTTTTTCTCTCGTAGACTCGATGGTGTGTGTCACTTTAGAAGCGCAGTTTGAGTGACACGAGAGATGGGATGACACACTATAGTGTGTGTGTGTGTGTGGTGTTAAGTGTGTGCGCTATCCAAAGCAAATGCCTTTTTCAGATATTAACAACTTGAAGTTGTCACCACCGGCCTAAGTGATGTGTAAAAGCTTAGTTAAGTTAGGATGCTTTTCACCAAAATATAGAGGGAGTTCATATAAAAAGTAACTGTTAGAAATGGCAATAAGAATAATATTCCTGCACACAGCATTGATTTTTGATTAATATGCAGCACTTCTGTGGCAAAATAATGTTTTAATGTAGCATGTTAGCAGCCACTTTACAATGGTTGTCAAGTGTGGTGGAGCAAAAACTTGTTTTCAACGCGCAGCTGTTGCTGCACGTCGAGCTCAAAAACTGGCCTCGAGCCATCCGTTATTGTACGCTACTTCCTCTCTTCCGGGTTGTGGAAGTATAGTCACATATCCAAACGAGAGATGTGGTGCACACGCACATGCTAAACTTTTACACTTACAAGCAATTTAGCACCAAGAGTATGTATAAGCAGGGGTGTCAAGCTTGTTTTCATCATGGGTGGTTGTCAATTATAATGATGAAACCATATGTCACTGCATAAGGGTGTAACGGTATGCGCAAAAAAAAGTCATTGCATTTTTATTACAAACATGCATAAAAAAATAATAATAATTAAAAAATAATAGTAATAAAAATTGTGAAGCCAAAACTTTAAAACAGAAAAAAATTATTATAAAATAAATAAATAAACAAAACTTAATATCATATTAAGCAACAAGAGATATAAAGTAAAATAATCATCAACCCAGTTTTTGGTAGTAAGTTAGACATAAATGTTCGAAAAGGAGTAGGAAGAAGTATAAACTTAGATCTTCCTACCACTTTATCTCAATTTCAATATAAAAATATTTTGGGGGGTAATTTGTAAATTTTGCTAAACATAGTATACTATTAGGCTAGCTAGTATATTATTAGACATATTATTCATCTATAAAAACATTCATAATTTGTCATTGCTTGTGCTACATCTGAAAAGCTCTGGAGAGGCTGGTCAATAATACATTTTGGAACACTAATAATCGGCAAATTGTTAAAGAATTGTAGAGTTTTATGACGCGAATTATAGTTAAACAAGAGAAAAGGAAAAAAATATTGCGCAAGAATAAAAAGACATGAAAGGTTGAATTTGAGTTTAATTAAAAAATAAATGATAAAGATTCACAACATAAGAGTGAATATTTCAATTTATAATTGTGCTAAGCTTACAGCTAAAAAACAAAAAACTAATTTGCATACTGCATAAGAAACCATTAAAATAATTTTTAATATAGAAATTAGGCCTAGCATCTTACTTTGTATGAATCTGCACGAGTTCCACATTTTGAATTGAACTACTGTTATAAAACCAAAATATTATTTGTTTGTAAACTTGCTTTGAGAGTGCAAAGAGTACAATAATATTTCTGTCATGGCACTTTTGGTTTATGGCCTGAATGTGCAATCAGTTGTTGATGTTTCTCTTGATTCGCCTCCATCTTGAGGTGTGGCTGTAGTTTTTGATGTCTACACAACTCACAAACGCATTAGTGTAGATGTGTGACAAGAGCTTGTAACAGAACACAGGGCTCTTCCTGTTGCTAGCTTCTCAGGATTTTCATTTGTAGCTTAGCACCCCCATCAAAAAGTGGAAAAGAAAATGCCAAAATCGTGAGGTGCTTTTCCTGTTTCGATGAGCTGCAACAGAGGAGAATTTAATCTGGCTTCTGCCATGTTGGAGCCACTTAACGTGGAACTGTTAGTTACAAGTTAAGTAGTTAAGTAACTAGTCATTGTTAGTCAGAAGGGAGCATGACGATGCCAAGGCTGTAAAAAGGTGGCAGTGGGTGTGGGGGGATCATGTGGACGCTTTATTTGTAAATGAGCCTGCACACAGGCAAGGCTGATGCTGCAATCATCATCATCATCATCATCATCATCATCCCGCCTGCCTTTTTTTAGAGGCTACAAGTTGCTAAAGTGTACATAAAATGTTTGTGCTGTTGAATTGTATTGACGGCCTTGAATGCACAAGTATTATCTCTACCTGCTGTTTAGTAAGTAGACTGCACTGCTCTGCATAACAACCACATAACACGTAGTTTTAACAGTATTTAGCCTTACAAGATGACATTGTTTAGTCTTGATATGTTGTTTACAGAATGTTTATTGATAGCATGAATACCAATATTATGCCCATATTCTGCCTTATTTATTGATTTCATATTTATATTTTCTTTGTCTGACCCATCTACAATGTGAGTTGTAGATTGTCCAAATGCAGTGAAAATGTATTTGTAGGACTTGTGTATATAATGAAAAGTGTTTGGACTACCCCCCCCCCCCCCTGCATTTATATTGTAAAACCTTTTTTATATGATAATATAAAAATGTTTTTATTACGTATTTGGAAGCTCATCTGTAAATATGTTTTGCATGTGCATGCATTGTTGATGTGGTAAAGGCTTAGTATGCAAATGAATTGAAACATGGGTCTTTTTACATAAAATAAAGTATGTCTATTTTCACATTAAAAGTGCACGTGAATTTCGCTCTGAATTGTGAAAGAATGTGGAAGCAATATTTTATTTTTTATACATAGATTCTTTATTTCATGCTTATGACATTTAATTTCATGTACATATAATTATGTTTTTCTTCCCTCTTAGCTGAAATAATGAGAACATGGAGGAAAGAGTTTGCAGGCTTTGGTCCACGCCACACGGCACCCATGTGAACTAGCAGATACGACACGCTGGGTAACGTGGAGCCTCGCGAGACAAAAGCCGCTTCCTCTTTTTTTTTTTGATTTCCGGGGAGAGGCCGCGTTGTCCCTGAAGCCAACAGTACACTCATCCATAAAGTAGGAAACACTACACTGTGGCGAGGAGTTTAGTAGTGCTTTCTACTTTATGGATGACTGCACTGTATATCTGTCGGTCGTCTTCCATCATCTGTTGTCTTCTCTTCTGCACCTGCACATGAACACACTGCAAACCCCCCCTCACCGCAACAAGACTATATGCGACATCTTAACAAAAAACCTTCACTTCCCCTTCAAGCCATAAAATGGTCACTTCGTCACTTCTACTCTTGAAAAATGCGTTCCATTAGTTTGCCTGCTAATGAAAATATTTCTCTTTTACCCCAAATAAGAAAAATGGCCTCCTCGCGTCTCCGCCTCTGCCACAGGAAACGCTATCTTGAAGAAGCCATTTTGGCTGGCGTGAGTAAGCTTTTCTGTCATATTCACAAGTTACGTCCAAAAAAAGTCAGAATCAAATTGATGTCAACACGTTATTGAAAATTACATGCATAATAACAGTTTCATAACAAGCAGAAAAGTGCCTTTTAAGAAAAAATTTAATCACGCAGGCACAATTTTGTAGCCTATTCCAAACTATTATACAAAGTTTTGTCTACAATTGTCAAAGTTGTCATACTTTACCTTGACTCTTTCCTCCTTGTGTTTGAAGCGACGGCCCTCCGCCAGCCTCGCAGGTGCCGTGGCCCGGCTCGAGAAGTGAACGAAGAAGTCGTCGCCGTCTCCTTTTGAACCCCCTCCGACCACGTGACGCAACCACAGGAAGAGGTCTAACAGTCACCGCCGCTCTCCTTCTTCTCTTCCGTCTTAACACTCTGCCTCCTACAGATGGTTTGAAGAAGAAAAATGGGCAGGCCGTCTATCATTTTTGTTCAACATAAGAATTTTCTCATTTGTGTTCAGTTGGTGGAATTGTGGGGATTTATTTTCTAAGTGTATTCATTTTTCCATCAAGTTTTTCCATCATACTTTAACTTTTTAAGCCAACTGATGGTGTGAGGATTCGTTGGTGTTTAATGGAACACTTTATAAAATGAAAAGGCAGGATGGAGATTAAACTTTACTCGCCATGCGCGGTAGCGACAACACTTCCTGACTGCCTTTCAGCTGACTAACACTAACCAATCAGAAGCTAGCATACTTTAGGTAAATGCAAGTGAATCGACTTAGCTGCTTGTACAAAAAAAATACCGAAATGTATGAATGTGTGATAATTTCTGGAAACATAAATGCACAAGTAAATATGTGTATATAGATTTGTGAGTTTTTTTTCTTGCAAATTTGCCCCTTTAATGTAGCAAATTTTTGTTTTTTTTCCTCATAAATTTGTGAGTTTTTTTCTCAGAATATTAGCCCCTTCGAAGTGTGTTTTTAGATTAGATAGCCTTTATTGCCATTTTACAAAGTACAATGAGATTTGAAGCTCGGCCATAAAGTGCGCACATACTAGACATAGTAAAAATATGTGCAATAAAAATAAAATAGGATAGAAAATAAATAAAACCAATATAAAAATATATACATACACTGTACATATTGCTGGTCTTGTGCAATGCTTTTAAAAACGCATATCTTTAATTTAGTACAGAAGAGAGCATTAGGCCAACTCTGACATTTGCTTTTTTTTTTTTTTTAACATTTCCGCTTGTAGGTGTCATGACTAGAATGTCCCAACACCTTAGGGGAAATGCTCCCGACACAAAACAAGTATCCCCTTTCCCACCAATGTCAGTACGGTTTTCAGTCAGGACAAAGACGCGGGAGCTTTCCAGTCAAATGTAGGTCTGTGAACATCAACTGTCACAGGCGATGTGTGTGTGTGCGTGTGTGTGCGTGTGTGAAGCCAAAGTCACATGGCCAGGCAATCTTTTAACTGTCAGTCCCAGATGGGACTTCGTGTAGGTTAAAACAGCTGAGGGAACCAGAGTGGGCATCATTGTAGCAACAGGAGCTTTTTAACGGGAAACAAATTAGTATTTAGGGAAAAGATGGCAAGATAAGAGGGGGAAAATAGTGATGGTGGGGTGGTCCGCCGGTTTGACTATTAATGCAAAGGAGATGCTCCACTTGTGAACACGTGTTGTGTGTGTGTGTGCGCGTGTCTGTGTGCCGGTGAGGAAGTGATCCTGGAGAGTCGCGTGAAGCCGAGGCCTTTCCTGAGGAGCCCCGACTGCTTCTAGTGATAGACCTTATCTGAACCGGCAGCCAGAACGATCCCGCCCGCCCTTGCATGTGCTCACCCGAGCGGACATTTGCTATTAAATTCACACGTGTCCCCTGAAGATGGCATTCTCTGTAAAAGGAAGTGAAATCCTCACGAGCATCTGCTTGCGCGCAGTAGCCGCTCGAGAGAGGAAGTCCTCATGAAACACGGTGTGGTCTTCTATCAATACTGTCCACCCTTCATTATAAATAACACCCCTTGTTTTTCTTCCTCATCTGTGATGATGAAAGCGTTTGACGAAGGTCATCGCAGATGCTGCTCGAGCAAGCGAGTGTGCTTTAAACGAGGCCTCTCGTTTCGCTGCTCGCTACGTTGCTGACATATCCAAATAAGGGCAAAAGCGACAGTTGCGACTAGCAAGTAGGCCGCGGTCTGCTCGAAAAGAAGGCCACGCTCGGCTGCGCCTGGCAGAGTCGCGTCTGCCTTCCTGTTTGACAAGGCCTGCGGTCGAGGAAGTCTTGCAGCACGCAGCTCAGTTCTCGGTTTCGTTTTTGCTAAGGCGCTCACTCACATGAAGCTAAACGTGCGGTGGAAAACAGGCGATGATGATCTTTACTCCGAAAGTCGTGTGATACTGGGGATTTAATTCCACTATATTGACCTTTTTGACCCGCAAACTCAATGAGGAAAAGTGGCATAAAAAACATGAGGGGGGGGAAAAGTACTTTTTAAGGAGGAAAGCATTAACACAAAATCTTGTATTAGGGAACAAAGCAAAAAAAAATTTTTAAGTTTAGCCTTTATGCACGGAACAAAATAGAACCTCAATTTTCATTTTTTTCATTTTCTTTTGAAATTCTCTCTCCCCCTCTCTTTTTCTTTTTTTGTTGCAGTTTTCGCACTTAATGTTCAAGAGCATCATACAAAAATTAAATGCTGTTTTAAATGGTGGTTACATTTGTTATGGGGGGAATAAATTATTTTGTGCTTACCTGGCCTTTGTGGAAAAAAGTACTTGCCCCTTTGGTAAATCATGAATTAACTGTGGCTTATGACATTTTTGGGAAAGCGGAGTTCATTTTCACTCCCTAGCCATCATTTCATGACCTCAAGCTGAAGTGCCACTTGGGTTCTGGTGCGGAACAAAAATCCAAAACCCGCCGGCAAGTCAACTTCTGATGAATGGCTTTAAAATAAAAATAAAAAGAACAAAAAAAAGTGGTGGTTTAAGAGTGATCTAGTCTTGATTTGAATCCAATTGAAAAGCTCTGAAATTACCTTAAAACTGCCATTCATGCTTGAAAAAAAAGGGTTGAAAGCAAATTAAAGTGGGTCAAAATATCTCCACAGAGATATGAAAGATGATTGCCGATTTATAGAAAACACATGATTTTAGTTGTTGCTATTGAGTGTTGCCCAATCAATTATTTTTTAGTACTTTTTTTTTTTTCACACAAGGTCAGGTAGCTGGTTTCTTTTCCCTTAATTAATAAAATCATTTGAAAATGCATTTTATGTTTACTTGGCTTATCTACATTTGTTTGATGGTGTTTAACATTAAAATGAAGAAACTGCAACAACAAAAAAGAGAAAAGTGCAAAACAATTTTTTTTTACTTTAATTTACTGACTGTTCTAGCGGAAAACCACATAACACACAAACTCAGCATAAGACACTTTGAGCATGGAGCAACAAAAGGTGGTTTGTATGTACAAGTATACTTCAGTAAAAAAAAATGGTGGAATTTATCTGTTGTAGACTCCCTTCAATAATAGCATAATTATTTTAAATTCAGGCCAAGCAAGAATACATGTATAATTCTATCGCCTTTTTTTTTTCATTGTGTTGCTATACATTCAATATTCAGTGTTATGAAAGCCTTTCATTGTGATATTGTCACCATCTTAACATAATGGCCTACGTCATATTTTGACCAAAAAAATATATATTGATGCTAGCCACATTTGCTAATAGGCTACATCCTCAGTTAAACAAGATCATTCATTTCTACCCCTGAAATTATATTATTAATAAATATAATTACATCAGTATTTTGGTTCAGGTTTTCATTTTTTTAGTTTTTTATACATTTCCCTATCTAGAAGTCAAGAGTGTTTCTGTTCAGTTGTTGATTGACGCCAAGAAATCCGTCTTATGCTTCCCCCTGTTGGTAATACCCGGTAGTGCAAACAGACCCAATCGATCAGACCACTCATAAGTTGCATAGTTTTTGTAGCGTTAGGGATGACTCACACTATACTTTTCCCCATAGCAAAAAAGGTGCATTATTAATAATTTCTGGTGGACATGGAAGTTCAGTAACATCTCGGTAATTACAGACCCACTCCAGATGATCAATTACCATTTTTACCTCTTAATTGCTTTATTTACATCGCTTGTTTGAAGAAAAAAAAAGGGCCACTGTGATGTATTGATCATCTCGACACAAGTACACAGCATACTGTAAAAAACCCCAGTAAGAATGCATGCTGATTGTCTACTGTTTTAGATGGCATTGTAGTATAATGTTTATTGTGTAGTCTTAATTGCTGTTTGCACTTACAGCTAGCAAGACAACAGCCATAACTATAATTCAAACGCAACAGATTTATTTTTCTCACAAATGCATCAGACAAATAAACAAAAAACTTCTTTTTTTTTGCGGTCTTTTCAGTCCTTTTGTACAAAATTATTGTGGCTCCTTAGCAATGGAGTCATAAAATAGTTTTGAAGCGCTCATGATTAGGACTTCACTGCTGTGTCTCTGGATTTGTAGATCACTCCTCTGCTTTTCAGCTCTCTCACCACACCTGCAGAGACAGAAAAGAGTTCAGGCTGACAATGTACAATGAAGGTGACACTCTAGAACACAATCAAGGGAACCTGGTAAAGGTTAAAGGGGAACAAAAGCATTAATTATAGGTATGTACCTGGGGGCAGTCTGCCAGTCACGGACACTGCATATACACCTGGCTTGAATGTTCCTGTAGGATAAAGTATGAAAGATGCATTGAAATTCCACTTGTAATTGAGTATTTCCAACCATGTCAGTTGTATACAACATTAGCTGTTGTTTAATCCTCGTTTACAGTACACTGTATATATGCTGCTGTCTGCTTACCTATTCTCTGCCATTTTGCTACCCAGCTGTCCTCAGGACTCATCTGGGCAATCACGCTGCGGGAACATAAACATAAAAATAAAAAAAAAAGAGTAAAAAGGTATTGTCCCGAAAGTGAAATTTTTTATATAAATATATGTTATTTAGTATTTACCCATCAAATGAAGAACTTGTGCATTCATAAACCATCTCTCTGTTCCCCTTCATCTGAAGGAACGACTCACAGTTGTCACATCCATCATATTCAAACTGGTCAATGGTCTACAAGACAAGCACATTTGATTGAATTACTGAGATGAAACGAATTTATAGCGCGGCTACACTCAGTCAAACTGCTGACATTTAGCAAGCGAGTGTGTTTAACGATTGATCAATGACAAAACCGTAGCCAATAAAGCTGTTTATTTAAGACAAACCCGTAGCCATGTTTCCAGCATAATAATGAATACACGGCAGCAAGCGTTTCTTTTGTCGTAATTTAATTTACCTTCACTAAGGAGCAAAGCAAACATGCTCGAAGATGGCGAAGGTCTTTAGGAACTGTTTCCAGTGCCATTATTCTCTCGTCCTGATTGACGTAAAGTAACGTAAATCCAAACAAAATGGTTAGTGGTAATGTTTGGGCTCGGGATTATTACGTCATTACCAGCAGCGAGAGCCCATAAAGGACCCGTGTTTAGGCATCCTATTGATCTGCCTGTTCAAAACTATTCCCACATTATTTCAAACGACGAGCCGAGTAATAGGACTGAAAAACTGTTCCACGAACACATAATACAGATACATGTTTGCGTGACTCAATCGCGCCACATTTTCAGTTGTTAAATTGACTATCTTCAAAATAAACTATATATTATTGAAACGTAGTTCTTGCAGCCATCTTGTGGCAATTAGAGCCAATTACAATCCCTTTCGGGTTGCGTAAATTACTGGCAGTTTTTCATGAGTGAAAGAAGCCAGGACACGGTCGTTGTCCCTTGCAAATATTGAAGAAGAAATGTATAATTTTTTTAGTGTATGCAACATTATGGGAGAAAAGTACTATTTCAGTCTCATTTTAACAATTAGTTGTTCAATTAAATTAATTGCATATAAGATTCTGTCTCAAACGTGATTGACAGCAAATTACCAATGAACAATATCAATCACTGATTAATATTTGTTGCTTGTCTTAGTGATTTAGCACAGTTCAACCACTAGAGAGAGCCATGTGCGTGTTTTGATTTGTACCCATTCAAGTGTGGGAAGCCCTCCAAAACTTTGTGCTGTTGCCTTCATGCCAACTCGGAAATAGCAACACAAAATTTGATGTTCCACTTTTATAAGCGCCACCCGAGAACGGGGTGAATATATTGCAAGGATGTCCACATTTGTGGCCTATTCCAATCTAAAAATCACTTAATATCGCCTCTCTTTGTGGGTTTTAGCGACAAATCATAGCCGCTGTCGAACTGGTCGTGAAGGCAGCAATCCGAGTGAGCAGGTAGCGGCTGTAAATGAGATCCCGGGTGGCGTGGAAGGAGCGTCACACGGACACGGTAGAGGAGATTAGTGGGACGGTGTGTGTGCGCGCAGCCCCCGCGCATGTGTGTGAACTGTACACTCCGTCTCTCAAGTTGACCGACTTCACATGAGGATCACATGGAGTTTGGACCGCTCGTGTTCCGCACACTGTGGCGTTTCTTGCCGTGGCGAACGCTGATGGCCGATCTCGGAGGAGCGTATCCAGTTTCGTCGAAGTCATTGAAAGCTGGAATTGAATTGGGAATAATTGCGAACTGACGGAAATGGACCAAACGACGGAGTTTACGCGAGTGCGTCTGCGGTGACTGAATTCTTTTTGGGAACAACTATTTTCGCACCGTCGAGGTTGTAAACATGTTACTTAACCGTTTGGCTCGTTTCTGATCTGGCCGCCCCGGCTGAGGCAACCTGGAACGGCCGCCTTTGAAGTTCAACTTGTCTCTTCGGTGTGCGCGTGCGTGTGCGTGCAGGTTGAAAAATGTGGCGCCCTCGGGATTCGCTATCTCGCGACGCCGCTTGTCAGCGACACACGCGGTGTTTGTAAAAGGTGCAGCGGGTGTTGTTGTGGATCATGATTATTATATTACGGTTATTATTATTAATGCAACGTTAAATGAAATTAGACACGTGCGCGGACGGGAGCTGGGCTTTTTTTTCTTCTTCTTTTTTTTCGCGCCGAGTCTTGCTACTCGGAACCCGGAGCTTGAATTTAACAGTTTTTTTTTTCCTTTTTCATTTTCGGAATATGCACGCTTGAATATTAACTCTGAATGGAAGTAAACTTGGATTGCGCTGCTTTAAGAAGCACAAGAAGTGGGGACTAAAAACCAAAGCAAACCAAACCAAAAAAAAGCTTCCTTCGTGTTTTCCTGCTGCCTGCTTTGAAGTCCACCATGTGCGGCCGGGCTCCGCCGCTTCAGCCGAGGCCATGACCGTCCCCCCGTGGCGCCTGGCCGGGCTCTGGCCGTGGCTGCTCATGGCGGCCCTGCAGGTGGTGCTGGGCCAGCCGGGCCCGGAGTCCGAGCGGCCGGCCCTGCGAGCGCTCATCAAGGTGACGCTGCTGAAGCACGACCCGGCGGGGAGTCCCATCACTCTGGAGGGGGTGTTCGTGGGAGGGAGCGCCGGCTACGCGGAGGGGAAACTCATGCAGGTAAAGACCACAAACACCTCATCCAGTCTTTCACAACCACTATTGAATATACGTATTGTATATGAGCGAATTTAACAACAACAACAGAAGAAGAAGAAAACCTATGCGTGTGCTTTAGTTTCTGTGTGTGAATGGCAACAGGTGGATCCAGTTAAAGTTAAATCTGGGCTCACCAACTTGGTGCTGACAGACACCAGGTATAGCTGCCCTTGGGCCTATTCTAAAAAGTATCTCAATTGCAAATGATGAGACATTGTGATTTCCTATGCACGTGTGAGGGATGATTTAAAAAAATGTGAAGAGTTATCTTAAACCATTGTTGGTAATTATTGTGATAAATCGTTAACTTCTCTATAGTCGACGAATGTCCATGTAATTTGAGCAATTTTGTATCCAACTGTTCGCCTTTTGTATTAATCCGTACCAGGTACTATAGCGCTCAATTTGAAAAAAAAAAAAGGTTGGTAACCGTTGGGTCAAGTGACCTTCTGCCATCTAGTGGAAGAACATTGAATTGTTTTGCCTGACACTCCATGTTGCTGACAGATAGATGGATGTACTTGTATTTGTAGTACATCTGTGGGTGAAAGAGGAGACATAAAAGTGAGTTGGAAAAGCAAGCGAAAGCTCAAATGCAACCTTAAAGAGGACAAGTGATATACAGTAGCATCATGGTGGCCACACACCAGATAGCCACATTAGGTATACGATGTATCCTGTTTTGATTGGCACTGCAAGAGTGGCATGTGTTATGTCATGACAATTGTGCTTGCAGTTTGCAATGGTGGTCTGTTTCTAAAAATAAGTGCCCCACTTAAGTGCCAAGTCAAAGAAACGTGAATATTCTGGACATGGGAAATCAGTTAAATAATACTTAACTCATTCACTGCCATTGACGGTTAAAAACGTTTTTTGTTTTTTTTAGCTATTTCTATTAGTTGAACATTTTTTTTCTACTTTTTTTTTAACAAGAGTATTAAAACCCAGATTTTTTTATTGTATATTTAGACCAGATATCAAATTTGTGATTAATCGTGAGTTAACTATTGAAGTGACGCCCCTAATTTTTAATAATCATCTCGTCAGGCGATTACAATTTTTTATTGTAATTAATCACATGACTTCACTAGTTAACTCACGATAAATCACAAATTGTACTTATTTATTACTTACTTACTTATTTATTTATTATACTCTTGTTAACAAAAGTGGTGGGGGGGGAATGTTAAACTAATAGAAATAGTTCAAATGAATTTTTGACGTTTATAGCCGTCAATGGCAGTGAATGCGTTAATGGCCCGGCCGCTAGGTTGAAGTTCAGTTGTCCAAAAATGCAATGACTAGCAATGTAAGATAGATGCATATTTTATTATAAAAGAATCAGGAACTTTAAAAATTCACCACTTAATGATAGAAAACATATTGTCTCTATAATGTGATTATGGACTGCAGCGGCACGTACCTAATGATGTGGCCATGCGTGTATAGTCTCACACTGTGGGTGGTCTGAGCTCCGCTGTCATCACTTAGGACTTAAAATGACACCAAGTTAGACGTAACAGTCCCGCAAATACAATCTTTTGTACTCGTGTTTAACAAATGTATCCGAGAATGTAATCCTGCTCGACGACGCTGACTAAATCTATTGCTCAAGTTGCTGTCATAACATAAGGAAATACTTGCAATGTGTCAACGTTATTATTTATCAGATGTGCCAATTTGAAAAATTTTGGTACAGATTTTTAGCAAGCATCATGGAAGGGTGACATGCTTGATTTGCTTTCACGGGGGCCAGGCCTTGGGTTTGAGGCCTGCAGTCCACATATAGTCCCACCTTACTGCCACATTTATGCTCTGCCATTATATATATGTGGATTTACCATTTACGGTGCCTAATTAAATTTTTGCAAATGCAGCATTTAACATTTCCCAGTTGTGCCATCTGCACTTGTCGCCGTCCTTCGACCCACAAGCTTCTCACTCGGCATGCGATGACAGCATGAAATTCTTCAACAATAGTGACGACGCGCGCAATATTTCCAGTGCCCGTTGCCCTCCGTTGAGTTTTTACTCATCGAGCAGAAAACGCGTCCGTCATGCCTCGTCTGCTAGGTTGCCTTGCGCCCAAATGTTTAACATCTTCATCCGACAACTTGATTATCAAGGTGTGGTAGAAGACAGTTAAATGACACATTTGAACTCCTTACACTGTAATTTGAGCTTAAGTGGTTTTGAAAAGCGTGCTGGCTGGCGCCCTGCGAGGAAGTAGAAATACCGTATGCGCTTCTTTTCTTCATGCGTATTTAGCATCGAGGGTTGGATTAAGGCTGCCCGGCCGTAAAGCTCGGCTGTGTCAATTTATTTGCCGTCTCCTAAGAAACGAGACGGTAGGATCTTGTCTTTCTTCGCTCGCCAGGTGTTTGAGGTTTTGCCACTGTTAAGAATGAGCATTTCCACGGCGAAAGCTCTCCATTAGGCACGCTGACAAGCCACTCTACTTATAACTGAACGTGCCTTTGTGGGAAAACAAGTTATGATCTCGCATTGCTCAGATCAAACGCACTCCGGGAATTCCGGCATTCCTTATTAGTCCTTGTTAAACTTCGCACTGTAGTCGAAAATCTGTGAACAGAAATGCGCCGTAAGGAAGTGGAGATGGTTGGTGCGTGGCAGCTGCTGTCACTCGGGCTCAGAAATGTACTGTATAGAATGCAAAAGAAGAGCTCGATCACATTTGGGCCGGACTGCTATATCGGTCCTGTCCGAGGTGAGGACAGGACCGAGTTTTGTCAGATGCTGCAGGATGCTCTTTGTTGCAGCTCAGGCTTGTTCCAACAGGTTCTCAAGGGCCTGTGCGGGTTGCTTTACGCTCACGCTTTATGTTCTTGCCTTGCCGTGGATGAGAGGAGGAGGGGGGGGAGGGAGGGGGTGGCCCCACGGGGTCCCAGGGCCACACGTGGTCCCTCTCCTGTGGATCTAAAAAAAAAATATATATATATATATATATTTTTTTTTTTACATTAAATATTCTTCAAATTAATTAATGATTTAGCTTTAAAAAAATGAATTTAATATTTTTTAAAAATGTCAGTGCACATGTTTAAGTTGTCAGAAAAATAGAGACAAAAGGTAGATGAAATAGTTTTTATAATGACCTAAAAATGTCCAAAAAGGAAGAAAATTACCATAACATGTCCATGAAATTGCCCCCCAAAAAAGAGTCAGAGAATTAAAAAAAATAAATGAATAAATAAAAAGGCAGAAAAGAAAATGTTGAATAAATAACCATAAAATGTCCAAAAACAAAAAAAGGCAGAAAATTACTATAAAGTATCTTCAGAATTGCCCCAAAAAGAAAAAAAAGAAAAAATCAGAAAATGTATATATATTTTTTTAAATAGCCATAAAATGTCCAAAAAAGAAGAGAAGGGGGGGGGGGGGAAGAAAAAGAAATTTGGCAGAAAATCAGAAAAGTCTAAAAATGTATAAAAAACAAAAGTAAGAAAAATGACGGGGGAAAAATGAATCCGAAGACGGAAAGGTACAAGAACATGAATTTGAAAGTATTGGATGCTGCATATTTTTGTGTTATAACGCAGCTCTAATTATCTCTTGGGCCCTCCTCCGTACATTAGACAAACACACTCCTTCATTCATCACAATGTTCAAATGTTTTGTTGCTGCAGACGTATTTATTTGGCCTAAAATGGCTCTTTTGACAGGAAAGGTTGCTGACACCTGCCCGAAGAAAACTCCTGAGTCCTGATAATGGCTCTCTACTGAGTTGTTGTTGTTTTTCCCCCAATATGGGGGTCGCAACGACCAACATTCGTTTACGGAGGTCGACTTAATAACTACTTTTTTTTCCTTTGGATTGTTTTATATTCAAGAGCACATCTCATGTAGCGATATTCGGACGACAGCACGATTTTTGGAACGAAAATTGGAAACAACGTAAATAACCCCTTTAAATTGCCGTTATCATGAAACCTTTGTTAACTGTACGGTCAATGTTTTAAGTAACATTTCAACATTCATCATGGTCATGGAAAAAAAGAAAGAAAAGAGAAATGACTATTAATAGAAGATGATGTGGGACAGAGGCATAACATTTAAGGAAGTGGTTAGGAAGTCTACCTGAAGGCATTTGACTTTTTTAATTAAGGGACTAAAGGTGTTGCAATTAACAAAATGACTTTTTAAGTGAATAAATATGTTGCAATTAACTAAATGACTTTTTAAGTGAATAAATATGTTGCAATTAACTCAACTACTCTTGATGCAATGGTTGGGAGAGTCCCTTCGCTGCTCACTTTTGGCGGCGTACATTCTGTTCTGTCTTCTGTTCTCAAGAACACTCCCCCTCACATCGATGATCAGAAAATATATGCTAGTTTAATGCAATACTGTATTGCTACAAAGTCTTGTTAAACATACCACGTGTTTCATTTAAACACTTATACACGTAGATTTAGATATAAGACTTAATGAAAAGACACAAAAAATGGTGCCGTTATAAAAAAAATACAGTCATTGCCGTCTGTCATTGATGGACTTGACAGACCTTCCGCGAATATTGATTTTATATACCGTATAATATAAAATTCGCCGGTGACCTGTTCAGGGTGTCAATTACGAATTCAGTTGGGACAAATGTTCAAATCCGGGACAGACACATTTGGCCCCTCGTAAACAGCTGAAAATGGCACATTTCAAACCCGTACGGATGGAAAAAAACCCTCACTTTTTATTCATCTCTCTTTTAAATTTGGAAACATGACCAAGGCATATCAAAAAGTGCATAAAAACACAATAGTAAAGCTGTTATTGAATTGAACCTTTAGGAAGTAGAAATGTTTTTTCAACTTAAATAAAGAATAACATCAATTTAACAATTAAAAAAAAACTAAGCTGTAAATAATAAAATATTATATTAAAGGCAAAGCCAACCCCAATTTTTATTTTTTATTTTGACAATAATATGTTCTATGTAGACCCACTGGTCTAAATATGGTATTTTGGTTAATATTGAGTTCGTGGAATATGAGTTCAGCAGCAAAATACAGCCGTTTTTTTTATCCATCTCAGGAGGCGGCCATTTTGCCCGTTGCTGTTTCGACTGAAGATGACATCACAGTTGCTCAGGTCTCAGGTAACAACCAATCATAGCTCAGCTTCAGAAAACAGGTAAGCTGTGATTGGTCGTTGCCTGAGCCCTGAGCAACTGTGATGTCATCTTCAGTCGACAGACAGCAAGCGGGCGAAATGGCCGCCTCCTGAGATGGATAAAAATAACTCATAACTCATATTCCACAAATGTAATATTAATGAGAATGTTTAGACTAGTGAGGTCACATATAACATATATTATTGTCAAGAAATGTTTAAGGTTGACTTCCATTTGAACTCATTCACTGCCATTGACGGCTATAAACGTCAAAAATTCATTTGGACTATTTCTATTAGTTTAACATTTTTTTCCCACTTTTTTTTAACAAAAGTATGAAAACCTAGAATTGTTTTTATTGTACATTTAGAACAGATATAAAGTTTGTGATATAATCAGGAGTTAACTAGTGAAGTCATGCAATGAATTACGATTAAAAATTTTAATTGCCTGATGCCCCAAATTCAACAATCTTTTTTTTTTTTTTTTTAATACATGTATGGCAGTGAATGAGTTAATTTTGATTAATACAAAGTAAATAGAATGCTCAAGTTAATCCACCACACCAGCATCTACCGAAACTCAGACACAATCTGTTTCCTCCTCAGGTTATTGAATCGGTGGAGGCTGGTGTCTCGGATCTCACGCGGCTTCGTCTGTCCTTCCTTCCTTTTCTCGGTCTCTCCGTTGGTCTCTTGAGGCCTCCCTGACTTTATGTTTTTTGGATTTGTTGGGGTCTGGATGTTTCTTGGGCTGGGGAGGAGTTCTGGTGGGGGGTGTCTGGTCGGTGCTGGATTTCACCTTCCTTGGTTTTCTTCGGTCCCCTCGGGTCTCCTGGTGTTCGATTTAGGTGAACGGTATAAGATATTTTTTTCTAATAGGTTTTCTGGTGAGCTAACAAACACACGCACGCACGCACGCACACACACATACTCACCCACACACACAAAAAAAAAAAAAAAAAAAGTATGTATGTATGTATGTATATATGTATATATGTATGTATATATGTGTATATATATATATATGTATATTTAAAAAAAAAAAAAAAAAAAAAAAAAAAAAAAAAAAAAAAAAAGAGCAATGATGATGACATTTCCGAATGAACAATACTGAGCTCTTAAAAAAAAGGAAAAAAAAAAAAAAAAAAAAAAAAAAAAAAAAAAAAGAATGCTCAAGTTAAGGCACCACTGTATGCAACATTGCCTTTGGATTTTTTTGGGATTTTTTTTATGGCAGTCTGCATTGAGTCTAGTCTAAAATCCACTTCCTCTCTGTGCATGGCAGTCACAAGAGCTTGCTTTTGGTCCTCGTCTCCCTGTGGTGTGTTAAACAGTGGCGGCGTTGGACGCGCGCCCTGTCCCCTGAATGGACATGTTCATCGGCGCACTTGGCCAGAGTCTGGCGACTCTATTAGGAGAAAGTACAGAGGCATTTTTGACTCGATCCCCTTTCCAGACGTCGGGGCTTATATGGTGGCCGTAGACGAAGTGCAAAGGCTTCTGGGATGACTTTGAACTTGAGAGCACCGTCAACGATATCCGAAGGACTAGGAGTTGATCTTCCAATGGGATTTGTGCCAATTAGGGGAGGCTAAACATCGTGAAAGCTATTAACCAGCTTGAGTTTTTAGGGGAATCTTCAGCTGGCTTTCTTGGATCTTCGTGTATTCCAGAGTTGACCTTTTTTTTTGGGCGCTGTAATATTAAAGCGCGTCCGGCAGTTTCCAGTTCAACGCTGCGCCACTTGACGTTCTTTGAAGCCCTCTCAATGTCCCGTAAGGTAGTGAGCTTTTCGTTGCCTGAGCTCCGATCGCGCGGCCTCTCCTGTGTTTGCATCTCGGGCCATCTGCGCGGAGCCTCTGGGAACGAGGGATGAGAGGGCGGAGGGGGCTCTGGGGGAGAACATCAAAGATGTGTCCATTTCTGAACGTGAGCTGGGATGATTAAAAACCAAAAGTGTTTACACTGCACTTCCCATATGACCCCCCCGGCCCCCCGCCCCCGCTCCCCCTCCCTCTAGATTTCCTGTCCATACTTCCTATCTCCCTGGGTGAGATAAAAGGCTGTCCAGGGCTCCCCATGGCTGCTCACCGCCACACTGCTGCGAGCAGCTGCTTTGCATAGTGTTGCTTATTAAGGGCATGAATGCTCTCGGGCGCGTTTCAAGTCATTGTGACGATGGAAGTGATCTAATTCAACGTGTGGTAGAATGCAGTTTTCAAATCGAAAAAAAAAGGTTACAATTTGGAAGAAAAAAATGCTTCATTTTTGGTTTTTCAGTAGACTTTTATTTCATTGCTTTACTCATTTAAATACTGTCTATGGAAGTTCAGTGCTTAAGAAGTGCAGTCCACATGTTTTGAAATATGAAAGATCAAAAGTAGAATTTTGTAGGGAGTGTTGGTATCTGGCCAATACCCGGCCTTATTTTATGCTATCGGTACTAGACGACGCCCGTTATATGACCAGGAAATACAAATTAGAAATTAAAAGAATAGAAAATTGCCTTTCATTTCATGCCATTTTAAGGAAAAATGCTATATTGGCATATATAGGCCTTTTTTTTTAATTATGTGTCATGGTTTTTTGGGGGGGACATTTTATTTTATTATTTATTATTTTAATTTTTTTTTTTTTTGAGCTCAGTATTGTTCATTCGGTAATTTTACCGATTTGACATGTCATCATCATTGCTCTCTTTTTTTATTTTTTATTTAATTGTTTAATCAAAGTGGTATCAGTTACTTGGTATCGGTGACTACTCAAGAAGCGAGTACTCGTATTGGTCTCAGTTGGGGGAAAAAGTTGCATTGAACATACAATGTTGTTGTAATCTGATTTATGGCTTACTGATTTATGTTTAGGCCACACTTGTAGAATTTTGCGATTTTTTTATTTTTTTGTCGCGAACGCTTAAAAGACTGCGAGTCAAAATGTTTAGCAAATTAACCCTAATTGAAGTACATCAATTTACATTTTCATATGAGTTAATTTGCCTTTATTTTAGCATGAGCCTAACCTGAGGCAAATAAATAAATACATATCTGCTATTGTTAGATTATTTCATTGAACTTGACTTGAAAAAAATCATAATATTGAGGAGGGGGGGAAAAAAATCACAAATAATTTTTTCAAAATGTTTGAGCCCTAATTGAAATTTTTTCCTGCATATAACATTTTGGAGGCAGCTGCCACAGTGCCACATGTTTTTAATGCTGACTTTTCTTTCACACATGATACATGAAAACTGAACCTCTGCTGCGTTGTGAAACTCCGCCTTTGATAGGAAGAGATGACGACTATAGCAGCTATCCAATCAAGTTGGCCGCACATAAGCATCTTGATTTACTGAAGGCTCTTGTGATGAAATTCACAAATCATCACACGTGTAGTAAAAAGATGTCGGTTGGATTCCAAATTCTAAGACCTTTGACGCGTTCTTACTCGGACCATCCGACTGCAAATAGAGTAATTGTATGTTGTGTGAGAATTTTTCATGAGTTTACCTTGGAACGGGGCATTCATCCACTTTATTTTGAGGCCAATTTGCAAATGTTTTTGTTGCTGTACAGAGTTTTAAAGCCTTCAATGACATCTTGTAAAGCCACACATTTGCAAACAATTGTCTGCGCTCTCATTTTGCTGAAGTCTATTAACTTTGGGAATGTCAGCAGAGCGCAAAATGTCTGTTCTGAATTTTGGCCCGAGCCTCAGATCATACGGACAGAGATCAAGTCTGACATGCAAAAGCTCCAGCATGTCTCTCTCTTGTGGACGCCATATGAGCTCTCATCATAAACACCTGTAGTTCTCTTCTCTTCTCTTTTTGTATTCACAATTATACATTGAAAATGACTTGTCATGAAATAATTGAATTGTGTTGTATTGAATTTTTTTTTAATTGCAATTTTTATTCAAATCACAATTGTTATCAAATCAAGCTTCAGGGCAATATTCACTATGTACAGTAAGATTTACATAATATATATTTACAGAAAATTATATCATACCGTCAAAACATTAAAAGCTATTACTCTAGCAAATTAATGTAAGAACCCTAAAAAGGCTAAGTGAGGAATGCAGATCTTTAAAAAAATATATATGTCAAACTGATTCAATAAAGCAAGACCTGACATTTGCTGTCATACGTGCCTATATATAAAGTATACTGCAGATGGAAAATAGTAGGGGTGGGAATCTTTGAATGTCTCATGATTCGATTCCGAATCGATTTTCGATTAAGAATGATTTTTTGATTCCAAATGATTTGATTGACAATGATTTTTGCTTCAATCTATAAATGTGCAAGGAATTGTAATGATCTACTCCAGTCTGACTCGCTAACGCTAATTAGCGCGCTACTCGCGGCACTTTTATTACTCAACAGAACAGCTCCACGCTGGAAAAAAAACCTCTTATTGGAATAACTTGATCGTGACTTTTTCCTTCTACTCTCGAACGTGGCTACAACTTAACAGTGTATTAGACCGCGTGGAACCACACCGCCCCTCAGTGGCCAAACCGAGTACAACATGAACAGCGCTCCAAATAAAGGCGCACACAGACAAAGGCAAGACAGTATCAAATAATTTAAATAAAATCGATTTTGGGACATTTTAAAATCGATTCTGAATCGTACTAAATGAGAATCGATTTTTTGATACACCCCTAGAAAATAGCCTTTTGGCTAATTCTGGCTTTTTAAACACATGCATTTCTATGTGTTTTATTAAATTGCACTGTACCCTATTAAATAAATCAAATGTAAATATAGATATTATGTAATACTGTATGTAAAAAATATACATTATTTTATTAACCAAAATGTTTTTAACTTTGACAATAATTGACATGTCAATGACATCAGTGCGATTTATTAACTTCTATTTGTGTGGAAAAAGGGCCGTTGGGGGACAATAGGCAAGCTTTTAAAGTCATCAGATGGCATAATGTGATTGTTCACATTCCTTCTTTAGGCCAAATAAAGTTCATTCACACACATCTATTTCCATATGGCTATTGGTTCAGCCTGTTATTACCTCGACTTGGCATTGCCTTGAACGCACCACGACGTGCGCGTGCGCTATCAAGACTGGAGTGGCCTAATGGCAGTCCAGGGATCCCGCAGTGTGCAGCACAGGAAGCGGGCCGAGCGCTCTCTAAAGATGGCTGTTAAGATGTTTCTTATGGCACTGGATGGAGTCGGGGGGGGGGGGGGTGTGCATGGCAAATCTCTCAATCCTGCAAGCCTCCTTTTTAAATCATTAGAACGCGTCTGGAATTCTCGTGTCACAATGCATTCTTTCTTGTTTTTCATACTTTTCATCCAGTTTGACAGCCACGTTCTCGAGTGGTCCCGGTGAGTTCATTCTCATCTGCTGACTTTCGGGTGATGGGGATTCAATTATGTAGACATCTGTTGGTAATTGCTTGACTTATTTGCTTTCTCCAGTATTGAAAAAGTTGTTGACTGACAAAGACACTTGGCAAAAATGATTCATATTTCTTTCTTTACTTTCTCTTGCGCTTCTCATTCAGGACGGAGGTGAGCTTGAGGCAATCCCAGTTTACTTTGAGTAAGAGGTTGCCAGCAACTAGCAGGGTACATATAAACGGCAACCGAGAAGACACGTTTTGGACGTACAGTAAATGTAAAATCAAAACTGTAATCCTGTAGCCAAGTTTCGAACCGTGAGGTAGATGTGCTAATCACTTGCGTACCATGCAACTTAAAAACACATATGTAAAAAATAAAATAAAAAAAATAAAAAATCTAAAAGAAATGTATTTGATTTAAAAAATAAATAAATAATAATAATTATTTTTTAAATAAATAAAAGTCATTCCCAGGAAAGGCACAAACACAATGGAAGCTGCCAAAAAAGAGGAATCATAAAAAAAAAAACAGTTGGCCCATATAGGGAGATAATCATGTATGTGTTCATATCATTTAACTCATTCAATGCTAACCAAGTTAAAATGGATCTTCGACGTGTATAGCCGTCAATGGCACTGAATGAGTTAACTCAGGGGAAGTCTCCCCAAAAATGTTCTTTACAATAATATGTTATATGCGCCCTCACTAGTCTAAAAACAACATTCTGATTAATATTGTGCGTGTGGAATGTGAATTAAACAGCAAAATCACCCCGTGTTTATCTATCTCAGGGGGCGGCCATTTTGCAAATTGCTGACTGAAAATGACATCACAGTTGCTCAGGGCTCAGGTAAATACCAATCATGGCTCACCTTGCGAATGTCACATGAGCACCTCAGAAAACAGGTGCAAGTGGCAAAATGGCTGCCCCCTAAGATGGATAAAACAGGAGGATTTTACTGCTTTCTTCGTTTTCCACAAACACAATATAAATCAGAATGCCGTTTTTTTAATAGTGAGGCTACATAGAATATATCATTGTAAAGAACATTTTTGGGTTGACTTAATCTTTAAAGATATTTTAGAAAAATGTTCACCATGTATGATTTGGATATTGGATATGGATGCATCTAAAAAGTTCAACACTTTTAAACTACACATTTGAATGCATGTAGCTTTGAAATGCACTTATATAATATATATAATAAAAAGATGATGGTTGATGTCTTTAATCAAGGTATGCCAATTACCGAGTTCCTTGTTATGCGGAGGAGAGCTGTTTTGACTTATTACTAAATATTAGTATGAAAATTGGTTGTATTACATAAATCTAAAGCAAAAAAGTGAATACAGACATAAACTGAGCGCACCTTCTTGCGTCAAATGACGTGTTCTTACACAAACTGGGTGGTTTGTAACGTTCGAACATTGTGCACTCTAAAAAGAGAATTGTTGAACCAATTTAAGATTAAACAGAGAATGGTTGGCCAACTTAATAAAATTGCTTCAAGTGGTAACGCACGACTGAATTAATTTAATCCAAAGTGAATATATTAAGTTGAAGGAAAATGAAATCAGCCAGCTGACTTTGGAATGAACTAAATGATGCCACCATTTTAACTCATTCACTGCCATTGACGGCTGTAGACGTCAAAAATTAATTTGAACTATTTCTATTCGTTTAACTTTTTTCTCTCTCCACTTTTGTTAACAAGAGTGTGAAAACCTAGAGTTCACTGCCATTGACGGCTATGGACGTCAAAAATTCATTTGAACTATTTCTATTAGTTTTCCACTTTTTCCACTTTTGTTAATGAGTATGAAAACCTAAAAATATATATATATATTGTACATTTAGAACAGATATAAAAATTTGTGATTAATCGTGAGTTTGCTAGTGAAGTCATGCGATTAATTACAAATTTCAATCGCCTGACGCCCCAAATTTTTTATAGTCTTCTTTTTTTTTTAAGTCGCGTCAGGTGAGTAAAATTTGTCATTGTAATTAATCACATGACTTCAATAATTAACTCACGATAAATCACAAATTTCATATCTGTTCTAAATGTACAATATGTATATATATTTTTTAGGTTTTCATACTCTTATTAACAAAAGTGGAAAACTAATAGAAATAGTACAAATTAATTTTTGACGTCTATAGCCGTCAATGGCAGTGAATGAGTTAAAAGTGAGTGCCCCCAAAATGCTGCCTTTCCGCTCCAAGCCAACATCAAAGGTGACGTGCCTCTGCCGTTTGTTAGTTTTTTTCTTTGCTCCACTTGTCCCATCCTTTCTCCCAACAATTTCTCCTCCTTAACTCCGAGCAGAACTTCTCCTGTTCCTTGACAGTTGTAATTCACTGCGGGTGCTTCAATTTCAAGGACAAAAATGGCAGCACGCACTCAAAAGGCAGGAAGTTCTTATTTTGCTGAGAGGCTGGAGGAAAAGAGTCATCACCATTCCACAGATAAATACGCTGTGACAAACTCCCTCCCTTCTCCCAGATTCCCCGTTGCTCCTTCACTTTGAACTTTTTGTTGGACTTTTTGTTGATTTCACAAAATATGTCCCGGCGGTATAATTCCCAGTTATTTGGCTCTTGTGTGACAAGCTATTTGTACTCGGTCGGTGTTTATGACGAGTAAATTAGTGGCCAGCCAAATCTGGAGTCGGCTCAAAGCGGCCTGAGTGGAAGTGAAGTCTCTTCTTTTTCCGCTTGAACGCTTGGCTCTGCCGTACAAGAGAAAGAACTTTCCACGTGTGAGACGGTTTCATAAAGAATTTTTTTTATATATATATATATATATATATATATATGTACAAGCATTGTGAATATGTGTGCACACAGGACGAACGGCAACTCCTATACTGAGATCATTTACTAAACTCTATTAAGAGGGATCAAAGTGACTCAGATCTTCCATGCCTGACTACAAAGGCCATTTTTTTTTTTAACCTAAGAAATGCTTCATGTCTCCAGAAGTCACATGGTCACCTCCAGACAACAGACAAAAGGCCGTTTTCCTGCCTTAAAAAGGTCTCGGTTTTAGTTGGAGCTAACATAATGCTGAGAAACAGGAAATGGGAACGCAGTCTCGGGTTCAAGACACACCTGTGAGGTTTTAAAGCACATTTCATACACAAGGTAACTCAATGTGCTTCACGTGGGCCTTTAAATGTTGTTCTGTAACTCAAAACGGCATTTAAATTAAATATTAAATATATATTTTTTTCAATTTCAGACATTTGAAAGCAATGTAGAGAAATAGAAAGTAGAAAAATAATAATCAATAGAAAAAGAGGGAAAATATAGGGGGCGGGGGCTTGTGTCGTTTTTAACCTGGATTGAAATGCATTTACACTTGCACATGTGTGCAGCATAACAATAAAATGCTGATGCACCATGTTTGCTTTGAACTCTGATCTCTCTACAAAGAACAAAACAAACACCAAATGTTCATCCAAAGCATATGATTTCTTTTAATAAACGTCTGTTAGCTTAATGCTACACAGTGATCACCAACCTCGGAACGGGGGGGCAGGACGAGTAATTGGTTGTAAATGGTACTTCATTTATATTCTAATTCTAAAAAAGATTTTTTTTTTATTCATAATTAATGATTGAGAAACATCAATAACAATATGCAGCACTTAATTTCTATAAATCTTTTACATTGTTTAAATATTCACATTTCCTTGAAAATCACAATGCCCAATCAATGGTGAGCTATTTTTGGAACAGGCCTGCCGGCACCACATTGATGACCCCTGTGCTAACACAATGTTTAAAGCCATAAAAGGACTACTGTAACTAAAATGTACATATATGCGAAGGTGATTTTAAACCTTCACACAACTGCTATTTGAACATTTTCCAGAGCAGCAACACCTGATGACCTAAAAACACATTGTGACCTCCAGCAAACTTTTGCGTCATTGATTTTATTTTTTGTTTTTGTTTGTTTGCAGTGATGTAGCTGAATGTATAATTGATGAATTACAAATTGTTTTCTGCTTAATGGCTGACAGGAAAAATATATTTACTATACGTTTTCCAGCTTCTTATTGTACCGTTATGCATAAGTAAGTTGCGGAGTCGCCCTGCCGAGTTGCAGTATGCACAGTAACTTGTTGCAGCAATGACCATAACATGATCGATGGTTTGGTTAATACGGGAGCTCCTTTTGGTTTTGGTTACAGTTTGTCAGTGCGAAAGCCGGCATGCACTTAAAGTTGTGGTCGCGTTCAGACCCCAAAGTACACACAGAAGCGCTATTATTTATTGCGCATTGAAAATGATCTTAAATGATGTGTCAACATCTGCACGACACTCTGCAGTGTTGTGTGCATGTGACTGTATTCTTCGTCCATATGTGAGCATATGAACATCACCAAAAGGACACAACAAACCATAATATGTAGACTTAATACATTTCATTTGTCTTTTTTTACAAAAGGGAAATTGCACCTGGAAGCTGAGATGTGGGAAAAAAAGAAGAAGCATTTATTATTTGATTAGTATGTGTGTTGCAAACAACAGAGGTGAACTCTCACTTTGGGCGTGGCCTAACAGGTGTGCTGATGACAGGCAGGTGTTGTCGCTCTGTCGCGGTGCAAATAAACAAGCGGGTCATGAACGAGAGGCACGGGTGAAAGTCAGCAGCGCTTTTGAGAGTCTCGGGCACTTTTCACGTGATCTCAAAAACTCGAGACTTGTGAGCGCGTCGTTAATACAGAAGGAGAGGACGGTCGTGAATGTGTGTGCGGAAAGATGGAGGACACGCATTCATCAGGCTGTGGAAATCCCCCGTGCAGATGCGGGCAGAATCACTGAGATGCCAACCGCGTCTTGTGGGAAGCGTTTTGATTCGATGACGCTTATAAAAGCATAACGACCGCGTACATTTGCCCTTAGAAATGAACTGGAGGAAATTGGCGTTTACGTGTGTTGTTCATCCTTCTTGTCTCCCGGCAGTGATGGACGCTGAGGTCAGGTGGACAATTTCTGTTTACGTGGAAGTCAACAGCTACGAGGGGGCTGTTTTGTACATGACTGCTAAAACATGGTTGTGCTGTAACTGATTGTGAACATGGACGATCGTAAAACAGAGCAACCTCAGAGGACTAACAAAAGCTTTCAGGCACGCTGATCCTTCCTCCATTTTGATTCGATTGGAACAAAATTTACTAGAGGAAATAATACACTGTACTTTCAATCTGTCATCATTAAGATTTTTGGAGGTTTTAAGTAACATTTTAAATTCTTTGAAGGGGAAGTCAACCCAATTTACTTCATTTAATTTATTTACATGGCATTCTTATCATATTGTGTTTGTGGATTATCCAGCAAAATCCACCCATTTTTATCCATCCGGCCATTTTGCTACTTGCCTGTCGACTGAAAATGACATCACAGTTGCTCGTGGATCAGCTTCAGAAAACAAGTGGCCATTATACAGGGAAAGAAAAAAAAAATTCAATTTTTTTTTTAGATGTTTACCCGCATATAGGGGTTGTAAAAAAAAAAATAATAATAATTTAATCACTGATTTATGGCGCATTTCATGCACAATGTACCTTAATGTGTTTCATAATACTGTAACATTTAAAAGCAGAGCTACAGAGTTAAAGACATTTAAAATCAAATTAAAGAAATACAAAAATAATGGCTTACTAAAATGACCAAAAGAGCAATATTTTGGAAAAAAACCTATTTGAAAGACTTTCATCAGGTACAGGAAAAGAGTTTTTAACCTGGATTTAAAAGCATTTACACTTTATTGGGATGTTTTGAATCTGTATTCCTTCACCTGCAAATCAGGGGACCGTATTATACACAAGTACAAAGAAAAAAGATGCTTTGTATCAGAGTGATTTTGTGGGGATGTATCCATGTATAATATGCCCGCATTTTACATGAATGTGCGTTACACACGTCATTTTTGCGGCAGTTTTTCTTTCTGTCTTCTTATGCTTTGTTGCGCTAATATGCGAGTGTCGACGCAAAACCTCCCATGGCCTTGCTGCCTTTCATCCAATCAGACATTGGATTGGCAAGCGTGTATTTGTTCATGACTGCTTCGTGGCCTGATCCTTAAGACAATATGTTTCAAGGTCCGACTCCGCAGCCTCGCTCGGGCCAATTTCGAGCGCTACTCCCATTCTGTTGACTGCAAACACATCTAGCCTGTCATAACAGTGCCGCCGCCTCCTGCTATTTGTTGGTCTTCTTTTGGAATAGCTGAATCGGCGCAGCGCCGCTTTGACCTCGCATGCTCCCAAAAACAACTAAAGCCAAACTTGAGAGAGAGGGCCTCGTGTCTAAAAGGCATTCGGAGAGAGAGAGGACTGCGCATCTAGGAGACGTGTTCCAATTGGCCGTGACCTCCTGACTGGCTGCTGGTAATTAGAAGCAGTCCCTTGCTGTGCCTCCCTCTCTTGTCCAAAGTAAATACCTTGGCATCCAAGTGGAATGCTGACAGACTGCCGTTTTGGGTGCTCGGGCGAGAGGCAGGAAAAGCTCCTTACGTTCAACACTCAGCCCCGTGCACTTGTTCAGTCTGTCAGCGGCAGACGGCGATGCCATAAATGAAGAATATCATCGGTGTCTGATGACAACCGTGCGCATTTCTGTCAACTGTTAATAGCTTAAGCACCAGAAATGTAAATCTATCTGTTCACAAGCGTATGTATGGTGGATGTGTATGTTTACAAATGTTTCAGGGGGGGGGATTTGTCTCAAATTGTCACATGACAGAAAATCTTTGTGCACGAATGGATAAGCAATGTTTTCGCACAGATCACAATATCATACAAAACGTTTTGTTTATATTTTACGAGGGATAGACCGATTGTCAGCCGGACCGATTATCGATGCTGATATTTGGCATTTTGACAAATATCGGCATTTTTACGAATCTGAAAGCCGATAAAGCTGTTATCTCACTGAGCGGTGGATGCTTGCGAACGTCGTGAATTTTGCATTTACATCCGGAGTTGACAGTTTTTACTTATCACAAAGACATTTCGAACATATTCAGACCATTTTTCACTGTCACACAAAAAAAAACCGAATCAGCTTAAAACCTTCAAAGTGTTGACAAATTTACAAGTTGTTTTAACAAACATGTTTAATGGCATTGTAACAAAGGTTTTTTTTTATTTTTATTTTGATGCCAACATTTTCTCCTCTACTACAAATGGATATCAGCTTGAAATATTGTTTATCGGTCTCCGTGACTACTAATACTCGGTTATCGGCCATGAAAAACCCATACCGGTCTGTCACTACATTCTACAATGACGTAAGCAGAGCTGAGCACTTCCGTCTTCCATCGCTTCTTGCCGTTGACGACGCCCACCTTTCAGCGAGTGCACAACGACGCGAAGCCTCGAATAAATACACGGCCTGAGCACCGACTGTCGCACCATCACGTCTCTCGATCGGGGTCATTCCAAGTATAATTCGAAATTCTTAATTATCTTAATTGGTCTTCCTATCATGATGGCATCAGGATGGATTGATCTCAAACATATTCAGTCCTTTCCAAAAATGTTATAATGGCAAGGTCAATTTTTTTGTTTTTGTTTTCATGATGTTAGCAGCAGAAATAATTCTGAAGTCTACAAAACCATTTTTAAAAAATGCACCCAAACCCATCGGAAGAAGCTTCATCGTGCATCCATGTCATGATCCAAAACATAATGCCAACAAAGGACTTCATCAGGGTGGGGTTGTGGAGAGTGAATGGTCTTAGACTGGCCAAGTCAAACACCAGACCTTAACCCAAGTGAGCATGCATTTTACTTGGACAAGCATTTCAGATGAAGAATGCAACAGTCTGATGCAGTTATTGCTTGTATGGCTTATGCCACCAAATAGATGATTTAATAATGTCTGTTCCAATACTTTTGCTCACTTGAAAAGTGAATGGGTTCAAACGAAAGATGCTCTGCCCTGAGTTGTTTAACATATCTAGATGTAAAAACCACAAAGAAGAAAAAAAAACTCTGGAATACTGAACGTTTGTCTCGCATTCATCTTTTGATCTGAAAACCCAAATGTCTTCGGTATTGACCTTGCTGTTCCGATCATTTGGAGGGGAATGTTTGATGGCCTGTCCTGGCAGTGAATTGAGATACTTGTTAACAACATAGCTAACAATATATAAAACAAGGTTATACAGATTACTGTATAGTGGACGTACGTTATCCATTGTCTTGCTTGCTCGCTCATATTGTTCCCTTCAAATGACCTTGACCACAGGAGTGGTGATTGTAAATGATAGAGTATCAGCTGCTGTATATTTTGATTGCATAACCTGTGTATATACATTTGCTCCCAACACTTGACTTGTTTAAAATAAAACACAGATCATCCGGCAAGGATCAAAAAGGCAGTCTGTATTTGAAAGAGCAGGCCTTGGTATGTTGCCAGGGCCGCTCACCCGATAACCTTCACTGCAGGGGCTACTCCAGTGCAGCGCGAGTACACGTGTACCATGTCGTTTATTTTTTTAGGACTCTTTGGAGTCATCTTGGATCTTGGATGATCATTTTTTTGACAATAGTTGACTTGTGTGACTCCTCTTAGCCTCCGCTGTTTAAATCTTCACATGGCTGTGCAAGAGCGAAGCATGGAGTCGCCGTAACTGCTCATTTAGGGTTAAGTGCAGCATTACGCAGCAGTATCGCCGAAAGCTAAAGAAGTCTGAGGACTATAGCAGAGCTGTGAGCGGTTTGGTGTTTGGGCCGCTCGCTCTGAGATTAGCGCAGCAGATTGCCGCAAGCTTAGTTAATGACATGTCTATCGCGGAGTCCTTGGGCTGTCTGGAAGTGAAAGGGGACCCGCACTTAAAGTATACGCGAAAGCGCAGAACTTCCTTTTACTAGCAGGGGGAGATGTGACCTCATGGAATCTCCATGGCAGGCTAACATTGCGGTAAGAGAAACAACATAAAACGTGTAGCCCCTGCCAAATGGGACGGGGCAGGGTCAGCCACAAATCAGTGACATACGGATGACACGCCGTGCTCCGCTCGTGACATATAAGCCCGAATCACATTTTCCAAAGCTGAAAGGCGTTTAGAATGAGTGCAGTAGTATGCAAATGTAACCACCATAGAGGCAAGAATGAAGGTTCAATACGAGGCCGGTTCACTATTTGAAGACTGTTCACAAGGTTTAGGGGGGGTGTTCATGGGAATTTTTGACCATTCTTCCAGAGGTGCATTTGTAAGTACTGATGTCGGGCAAGAAGGCACGGCTCTGCTGTAATTCATCCCAAAGGGGCTCTTTCAGGTTGAGGTCAGGGCTCTGTGCAGACTCAACTTGTTGAAGAAGTCATCCACGTCTTTAAGTACCTTGCTTTGTGCACAGGTGCACAGTCATGTTGGAAGAGGAAGGGGCCAACTGCAAACTTTTCCCATGAAGTGTTGTGAAAGTAATTTGGAAATATGTTTTTAATGGACCCTTTTCGTAACATTTTCTTGTTTTTCTGCAATAGTTACATACATCGGGTTTGATTGAGTTTTGGGCTTGACTTGGTCTAGACTCGTTTGTTGTTCTTCACTTGGTAGTAAATCCTAAAAATCTTAGCCTTAACTTGGGCCGTTTCTCAAAGTGAAGAACGCAGAGTACGCTCTTGTGAACTTGCCAAGTGTGGTCTTCCGATGAACGCTCTCCCTAAGAACAGGATTGTCTGTAAATTGGAACAGCTGTGCACTTGTTTAATTCCTCCCCGACTCTGGCGTATTTCCGTAATAGCAGCTTGAAGTGCATCATGGGATTTTTTTTTGTAGATGAACATTCACAATCATCAACTGACGCATCCTTCGTTTAAGCTAACTGACAAGAACATTAGGCATTCTGTTCTCGCATACTTGACTGCATATTGAGAAACTGTTTTGGTCTCAACGTGTAAAAGTCTTGATCTCGTCTCCTTTTAATTTCTTTCCATCATATTGACTGTGTCCATCCAAAGCAGTCTGAAAGTCTCCCTTCTGTCAGTGCACTGTTTATATCCTTAAATTCCTGCTGTATTTTATGGAGAAAGCTTTGCTGAGTGCTCGTTACAGCGCTGTCCTATATCAGTCAGCAGCCTGTTTATGAAACTCCGGTCCAAACCCAAGTGTCGGGAGCCGAGCCAAGCGCTCGGTGCTCTGCCAGATCAATCCGCGAGCGAGCGAGCGAGTGAGCGAGGGACAGAAGGTCGGGCTTGAAGGAAAAGGGGGTGTTAGCAATACTTCTACTGCAGTTCTCTGACCTACCTCCATGCCGCCGACTTCCACTGTTTGCCCACTCTGTTAACTATTACCAAAAGGCTGTGTATCTTGGCTGCAGCCCAACACTCTTACACATACTGTGGCCCATTATCAAAGGAGACCTGCACTACAAGCTCTGGAGGCGTTCCAAAAGGCCACAGTCTCAACCCCGAGACCAAACCTGGCACCATGGCGGCTCCTCATAATTTTCTCCCAACTCTTTATTTGCCTAAATCCCCTTGCTTGAACATGCACGTTGGTTAAACTGCGCTTGGCAGGTACCTCACCCCACGTACACGTTTTTTTTTTTATAATCTCTTTCACATCTGCCTTCATTTTTTCTTGTTGTTAAGTAAATACAGCGCAATACTGCAACGGCATGTTTATTTGACCATCTGCAGATGAAGCCCAACCAAGTGATATCACAATATCAATATGGAAATAAATGTATGCTGGTCCACTCATCACACATAGGACGGATGCTGCGGATGTAGTTGCTCGTTAATCTACTTTGCCAGCTATTAACTAGCTAATTAACTTCATGCCGGTCCATTCACTTCTAGTCAATATACAGACGATTTTGTTCTATGAAAAACCTCTTTATGAGGATGGTACCTTTTTCATGGAGCCATCCAGCTCCCTTGTCACCATGGCAGACCGATGCGGAGTTGATCTGTTCCATCCTGCCCTCACTTGTGAACAGAACCCCAAGTTACTTGATCCCCTCCATTTGGGATAAGATCTCATCCCTGGCCTAGAAAGGGCACTACAGCCTTTTTTTGGAGGAGGACTATGGTCTCAGACATGGAGGTGCTGATTCTCATCAGTGACAAAGGACAACTATGGCAAAGTCCAATTTTCACCTAAAACTAATCGTATTTTACCGCAAGCAATGCGGACTGAAGTCTGCAACCGATCATACTAGGACCGAACAGCCCGTATCAGAGGGTCCTGTACTCCAGACTCCAACAGCACCCTTGCCTGATTTCCTGAGGGACATTGTCGAATGCCTTCTCCAAGTCCACAAAGCACATGCAGACTGCTTGGACAAATTCCCACGCACCCTCTCGGACATTGCTGAGGGTGTAGACCTAGTCCACATTTCCACTACCAAAGACAAAAAAAACAGAACACATTGTAGATATTGTGAAAAAATTAAATAAAATCCAAGTGAGGCCTATCACTTTTCAATTGTATGTATACTGTATCTTGATCTAATCACCATCTGGCTGGAGGCCGCTTGCTTTTATCCTAATTTGATTTGATGTTGATGTGGAGTTGATAAGGCATGTGACATAACGTCATGGTTTGATTTGCGTTAAAATTCTGTGTTTGCGAAACTCATTTGTAACATCAAGTTTACAAAGATAGGAGTATACAAATGGACGTAAAGTAATAATATGTTAATATTAAATAGACATGGATGAGAAAAGCTGTCATGGGCATGGGAAAACTGTTTGTGTCCTTGTCTGTGGTTGCTATAGTGTAATATGTCACTTATTTGATCAGGTGGCAGCCTCATCAGACTTCAGCCAGGTGTGCGCCCACACCAGCTTCAGTCTGTTCTCATGGTGTCCTTTTGTTGGCATGTAAACACATCTTTTAAAGTGTGGCTAGTTTTGTGTTGATGTATGTATATGGAGTCAGATTCTTCGAGGTGATATGTAAACAAATGGCACTTTGAAGTGTGTGTGTATTCCAGACTGATCCGAAAGTGAGATTTTGTTGAGCCAGACGCTCATATGTTGCGCTCATCTTTCCCCCTGTGGTACCTCTACTATGATCTCTCTCGTTGTTTTGCTCTGTTGTCTGCAGCCAGGTTGACGTTGCAAATGGGAATCTGTTCTCAATTGCAACCAAGCACACATTTACATCCAGTGGCCAGTGGAGTCTACCTGTATAATCGTGATCACCTTGGAGAGGCTAGTTCTTCCCCCTTCAGAGTTGTTCTTTACTCCCCCCCGGGCCTACGGCACCTTTTGTTTTCTTGAATAATGATTTCCTTTTGGGTCACCTCTCCAGCCTTTCAGGGCAGTGAAAGTGGATCTGTCCAGGGCCTCTCCATTACATAGCCCATCAGATAGGGAGGGCTAGATAAGTCCCTTCTGTATAATAAATGTCTCATATTTGATCTTCACAGGTGGGAGTGATCTCACAACACCGAAGCCCTGGTGCCTCTCTGGGGACAGCTTGCATAAACGCTAGCTTTTTAGTATGAAAAGGATGAGTCTGCGTGGCTTTTGATATCCAAGGTGTCGGCAAACAAAATGTCAGAAACGCACACACCCCTAATGTTGCTGTTTCCCGTGCTCGCATGGGAAGGTGAAAGGTTGACATATCATTGCTTATTCGGTCAGTTTATGGTGTGAATCATAAACAAGTTAACCCCCAGCCCAAGTCCCCTCATACCCCTCAACCAACACCGCGGTGTACAGGAGAGAGTCCTTTTGCCTTTACCGGTTCAAAGTTCAAGCACAGGGCCCGGCAATCATTGACTCAGTCAAGCTCCGCGCCATTTTAATAGAAAGGAATGTGCCGGCAAATCAAAAGAGAACATTAGAAGAGTTGGCTTCAGAATAGACAAGGGATCATATGAATACATTGGAAAGTAAATAGCCTGGGCAGAATGTCAGGCTTCCTTGTTAGTCTGTATAATGTTGCATGACTGCGGTCTGAATGGGAGACTGTGGAGACTTAGAAGGCAACACAAGTCGTGAGTTACGCTTCACTATCTGCACTGGATGTGCAACACGTCTTCAGGCCAACGCTCAAAACCTTGGCTTGTCAATTATTTTTCACGGAGATTTCTTTCTCGTAGATCATTGGCCACAAGAGGTAGGGGTGTGTTCCACTACACCGCCCTCCACATGCTGCCTTTCGGGGCTCTGGTGTTGACAAAATAGTGCGCCATAGTTGCAGTTTTACCTGCAATTTATTTATTTAAATTCTGGAGCAATAGTAAGATTGTTGATGCTACTTTCCCACTGGCGCACACCAACGTTAAATTGGAAAATAGCACTTAAGTCACTTAAAGGTCTAGTTCACACTTCTTGCACCTAAGTCGATTTTTGTCTTTCATCCAACTTGATTTGGTGAAGTATGAACAGCTAAAGTGACATTACACATGTGAGAGCGGTTCTAAATAGGAAATCTTCGCAAAGGAATTTTGACAGATGTGTCTTCTGCCATAAAAACACAGGTGCTGTGATAAGAACTGATTAAGAACTAGGGTTGGGCATTGGATCACATTTCCACCAGAAAAAGAAAAAGAGACCCGTGCACAAGCCAGATTTGTGGTTGCAACAAATCCAATCTGATTACCGTATTTTTATACTATAAGTCACACTTTTGTCTGACCTTGTGACGTAACTTGAATAGGCTCGGACTGGCACAGAAAAAAAACAACCTTCCCCAATAGTTTTGACTTTCTTTTGGCGGTTCGCAAATTCTTTAGTATGCAAAAAAAAAGGAGCTGGTAGTGCACCAAAAGTATTTGCCAAACGGCAAATGAAAGTAGAAGAAGAAATGGAATCAGAAGGAAGAAGTAGTAGCCATTCGTTATTAACCAATCAGCAGCTATTGCTTGAACTTTTTCCATCCGACACACTGGGCAAACGCACCCGCGATTAGAGAATGGGGGTTTTAGGTCCGAGTCTAAGCTCTACTGTTCTTGGTTTTTGTCAAATTAATTTAAAAATAGGACTTGCACTCCGGAGCAATTTATAGTCCGAAAAACACGGTACTTGCAAATGGCATTTTGAATAGCGGCACTTCAAGATCCAATTTGCAACAATTGAAATTAACTGCAGTATGAATGGGAACAATCTTTTTTTCATTTTTTTTTGGTAATTGAAATGAGACATGGGAAATTTGCATCGTTTTTCACTTTCATTAAAAAAGGTTATCCAATATGATCTGATGCGCATTCTTTAGATTAGATCAAACCTGTTAGTTCACCATTTGTCCCACTTAGTGAAGATACAATAGCAACTAACTACAATAGCAGTCACAAAAGCACAAGCCTATTTGTTTTGCATTGTTTACAAATGCGGGAAAAAAAATGTGCTATATTTAGGTGTGATTAATCCTCAACTTGTTCTCCAAATGTATCTGTTGTGTTGTTAGCATGGCCAGTGTTGGTGTCAAGTACAGTAGCATTGGAAAGCGTTTTGAACTCCCCAATGTTCTCTTTATATACAGGTTCAGTAATTGCACACTTTGCTGTCATCTTCCCTTATATTGTTAGATCTCTTATCTGATGTTGTCAAGCTGAATAAACAGATCTTTTCGATAGTTGCAGGTTTCATCTGTCTGCCCTTATCAGCAGTTCCTTTGATCAGAGGCATTTTTTTTTTATTCTGTGAAAAAAGCTCGAAGGGTGCAGCCAGTGGAGCAGCAAATATGGCTGAAATGGGATCTGAATGATTTTCTAGAATGTGTTCAGTAAAACTCAATGAAGTCTTCATTTTTCTATATGGTTGCAGATTATGTCACTGCTTTCATCGAAGAGGGTATTTCTATAGCATTGTGCGACATGGGGGATGGACGCATTGATTGAGTAGGTGTGCACGATTGACAATTTGTGCGTGTGAAGTTGAGCATGAACACTGAGCCTCTACATGCCGAGGTCAGTGCTCATTGGCCCTTTGTGGGGGTAACGTTGGGGAGCAGTATAGCCCGATGCAGAAGAAGAGTGTGGGAACCAACTGGCGCATGGAATGGGGGTTGGGGTGAAAGATGAGGTAAAGGTTCTGGAGCTCAACAATCACCATGTTGATGTCTTCACTGGGTGGCCTAGTTGTATGGCAGTTACGGAATGGAGCAGGTCGCCGAGAGCTTTGGGCAGAGAGGACACTCTGTACGCTCTAAAAACAGTTGGGTCAAAAATAACCTAACTATGAGTCAAAAATGGACCGATCCTCTACTTGGGTCTATTTGACCCAACTTTGAGTCAAGAAATGGGTCTTTTGGCGTAAAACAACTCATAAATATTGGTCAGATCCTTTCCTTGGGTCAAAAAATTGGGTCATTTTGTATAAGACCCATAAAGTGGCTCGGTCCATCTTTGATCCATAATTGGGTTACTTTTGACCCAACTGTTTTTAGAGTCCTGCTGTCCTGGTACATGATGCACTGCTGGCTAAATATAACCAGAAGGATCAATGTGGTGTCAAAATTAGGTGGTCCACTTGATACGTGCATAACAACCTGTTGCAAACCGACGGCGGAAGTGTTTTGTTTTGCATGTTTGCGTTAAGACCTGGGAACACTGCTCTCTTGTGTTTAATGTCACACAAGTTGTCAATAAATACTTTATCAGAAGAATACAAATAAGAATGAAAGAATTCCGAAGAGACAGAACCGTTCCCCTGCCTGCATGGCAATACAACACCCTCAGTAATCCCCGGGATTTAGTCTATAGCATACAATCAGGAGCACTGGTGTCTCCATTTGGAACAATATCAACCCCCCCACCCCCCGCCCCTTGAAGTGAAATCTTAACTGCTCACAATTAAAGCCTGTCAGTGAAAGGCCAGCTGTTCCTCGCCCTCTGCCGGACCATCCGGGCCTCCGACGGATGCTACACGTTCAACCCTTTCCGCCCTACGCACAACTTGCACGCGCACTCCCAAGCGACTTGCGCGGACGCATAAAACGGTATTATCATCCCGCATCAAGCTCTCCACCCCGCTGCTAACGAAGAAGGTGGTGGGAAACGGACACACGAATCTGCTACTGCGCACACCCAGCATGTGCCGTTCCACGCAAAGAGTTCTCAAGGCCACATGTTGTCAGGACACCGTCCTGCAACCATACGATCCAAATAGAATGAAGCGCTTGTTAGGATCCCAAAAACATCACAAGCAGCTGGTAAACATTTCAGATTATGGATGGTTAAACAAGTCAACGCCTGGCCGAGAGAGACAATATCAAGCCAGCTGTCCTCAGCCATGAAGTTGAACTGAGGATGAGGATCACATGATATCGCATTGTGCAGCTGTACAACTGAGTACGCTCACATAAGCACACCGACCAGCATTGCATTCAGTATCTTACTCGGGAACTCCATGATAATGGTCACCGGTTGGAAGATGAATATTCTACCACCTGATCCATGCCGCCCCAAGTAACGTGGGACTATACTTTAATAAAGACGTTTCTCAATCGCCGTTCTTGCGTCCTTGTGATCTCATGACACATCATCAGTCGCCGTCCGAGAACTGTTCCAATTTCAAGTACAAATAAACTAAGAACGTATGGAATACTCGGATGTTGTTTTTGTCAGCTAGCTTAAACCAAGGAAGCATCAGTTGGGTACTTGTGAAGGCTTGGCTAGGAAAATATCCCAAGATGGATTTCATGCTGCTGTCACACAAACACGTCAGAGTTTGGGGGGGGGGGGGGGGGGGGGGGGTTAACAAGTACACAGCTGTTCCAATTTACAAAGAAACTCGCGTTCTCAGGAAGAACGTTCTTCCATACGTTCTTGGGACAACCCTACGCATTGGTTGGATACTTGTGAAGGCTTAGCTCGGAAAATATCCCAATGTTGGTATCAAGTACACAGCTGTTCCAATTTACAAAGACACTCGCATACACAGGAAGAGCATTCTTGCATACGTTCTTAGGAAGGCGGCAAGTTCACAAGACTGCGTTTTTCATTTTTGAGAAAATGTTCCTATGGATTTCACTGGTGTGAATGGTTGCTTGCCTTTTAAGTACCATGTGATGGATGGTCGACCATTCCAGGATCTCAGTCAAAGTGAGCTGGGAGTCTTAAGTGGTATAGCAAGTGGATCGAGGGATGATTTTTGACAGTGATATCGGTCTAATGGCTGCATGTATTATCTCTTTTGATGGGTTAGCTTTAATGAGTGGATCCTATTGTTCCTAATGCCACCGCCGCCTGTTTGCAGCTGTGGATGAAACTATCTGGTATATTTGGCACTGCGCCTGTCTTTAGCCTCAGATTCTTCTAATATGACGAGGAGACAGCGGCCAACACATTTGATGCGCTTGATGTGGACAGCAGATCGCCTGCCAAGCTGAGTGCTTTCCTAATCTACGTGTAGACAGGAATACTTGGAAACCAAATGCTGGTGGAAAAGGGTAGGGGGGGAAAGATTGGATAGCAAGTGAAAGCAGCCCTCTGTTGGAGATCTCTCCACCCCCCCCCCCCCGTTTTTCTTGCTGAAGTATGTAACTGTGACAAAATCACAAGAAAACATAACCTCAACTTCAACCTGTGCGCATGCTCTCCTCTCAGTTGTGATGCTACTGCAAGTCAAAACAATTTCTCCATCAACCGGCCCTCTTTGCATACTTTTCTTAAACTCAGCCGTGGGTTTCATCGTTCTCGTGCTCGAATGTTCTCGAGAGTTTTGAGATTCCACTGGCTGGATGTTGTTGAGTGGAAACCTCACAGTAAAACCCGATTAAATACGTCCTGGCGTGTATCAGCATTCGTTACCGAAGGTGATGGACATAGCATTATAAATGTGCTTGAACTTTCACCTTGTGGCATTTATTTACTGTAAACAAAAAGAAAAAAAAAATGCTTGTGTAAGTTTCTTGGCTACCTGTTGGCTCCAGCAGGTTGACCTTATGTAGCTTTTGAACACGACGTCGCGTCTGCAGTCTTCATGCCTCCCTCTAATCAGCAGCAGAGCGGACTAAGCTAAGTAAATGGCCGGGGTGGAAGAAAGGATAGGGATGAAAGCGAATAGATTACATATTCATCTGGCCAATATAGAGGAAGTGAAGCCTACAGAGATGCCTGTCGACGCACCATGACGGAGCAGAGATTACACACAGGTGCAACTGTAAGCACGCACCTCCGTCTCAGACACATGTGTTTTGCCACCTTCAGCCCGCCGTGTTTTGTCGACGGCCCTCATCTCCCCGATGCTGACGCGTTTCTGCATGCGCGGCCTTTTGTCACTTATCGTCAATCTACATTGCTTATCAGTTACCTTTTTATACACAAGGATTTTTTTTTTCTTTCCAGGTTCGTTGTTGGTATGGTTATATTTTTTTTCAACACGTTTTTGCAATACTGCCCTTTTGTAAAATCTTGCGTTGAAGCCGGAATATTTTTTTCTCTTCGTATGTTCATGTGGCAGCCATGAAGAGCCAATAAGTACGATTACAGTAATATATTACCTTTTGCTATAAAACAGTAATGTAAAGCCTTAATTTCTATAGGTCAAAACATTATATCGGCAATTAGTCATGGGCTGATTGTCAGTTTGGCGCTTTATTGTGGTTTAAAAAAGTCAAGGTGTCATTGACTGCAAATATATTGGCAGTCACTGGTAATGAGCTAATTTTTTCTTTTTTGAGGGGACTTTGAAGTAATTGCAACCAATTAACTTTTTTTCCCTCCTTGTAAGCAGTTACGCAGAGAGGAGGAGAAATGGGTACTGAGGGAGATTAGCCAAACTAAACAGTTACACAAAGGCCTTTGAATTGTCCTTTAAAAAAAAAAAATGTGCATGTGTTGGTGCCAGCAGGTACTAGTTCGCCCCAAGGACAACACAGGTAGCGCACAGGTCTGTAATGAAAATAGTTCACCAGTGATGGGACACTGTGAAGAATTTAAACAATAGTGTTAACATTTATTTATTTATTTAATTAAAATTTAACATAGTACAGGTTTGTTAATGTACTAAATTATTTTAATTGTAACTGTATTTTAATAATAATAATTATTATTCAATGGGGAAAAGTATCTTTTAAAACTCAACTATGAAAAAAAACGCTTTTATAAAATCTTTTAGAACTGTAATTTTAATACCGTATTACTGCGAAAAGCTAAAAGGAAAAGAAGAAGAAGACTGTGATGTTTTAGCTCAGAATCTATGCCTAGCAGCAATTGAGTGTGTGCGTGCATGTCAGTCATTACATGTAGCCGCAAAGATTAAACTGTGTAACATTAACGTACTTTCAGTACAACATTGCACTTGTGTAAAATGCACTTATTTTGAATTTCTGAGTCTCAATTTTTTTTTTTTTAAAGGGGAGTTAACAATTTTCCAAAAATTATAAATGTAAAAAAAATCATTGAAAAAAAAAATCTGCCTTCTCTGGCACTATCTTGTGACTTTTAATTTGCGCCCAAGTAAAAACAAGCAATCGGACACAGAAGATGTGACTGTGTGCAAGTTGCCAATCCTTTGACACACAATCTTGGGCATACTCTTGGGACCTTTTGCTGCATTATGAATGAGGCGGGGTGTTTTTTTTTTGGGGGGGGGGGGGGGGTTGAACAGATCTCTATGTCATATAGTAGAATAGAATCCAATTTCACTCATTTCATTTCTGTCACTATATGGTCGCTTACTGTGGGTAAACAAAGAAACATTTGTAGTGAGTCTTAATATTAGGAGTCAGGACCAAATCAATTAAGTGAAATTGTATTGTACAGCAACCTGGTTGGTAATCACTGCTTTAGGCAGGACATTTTTCAGTGTACAAAAAGCATTTTTTTTAAATATATTTTAAAATTCATTATTATTATTATTAATATTATTATTATTAAGTGTTTTTTTCCCATGCCATTACTTAAACTTACCAGCTTTATGTTTGACAAGCTCCAGTGGGGCTTATCAGCATTTTGAAAAGAAAAAAACTCTTAATCACTGAATGCATACCTGCAAGAATCTTGCTCTCCTTGGGGGTCTCACAGCTCATCGGGCATGTTTTTGATTCCTATCTGATTCACCTGCCTCCTGCATTCTGCCTCATTAGCCCGAAGGCCCACTTTGACTGTGTGCTTCCAATTGGATACACACCAAAGGAGTGTCACACATCTTTTGCTCAGGGCCAGATTCATCACCTTCAACTACTACCGCCTCTAATTAAGCTTTTGGAAGGGAGTGGCAGCTTCCGTTATCTATAACTCGGCTTAAAAGTCGTGGTTGTTGTATTTGCCTCATGTTCTCTGTCCTGATAAAGTAATGATGGTGAAGCCGTTATGACTCCCCCAGATGTGTAGCGCGTAGCAGCAACACACCTGGAATTGTTATCTCCTCTTTTATATGAGGGCGAGCATGTAATGTGGAAAACATACTGAATGTGGAAAGCACACGGATCCCGCTCTACTTCCTTGTCAGACAAAGTGGGTTTCACCTGCCAGTTGACTTTTCATTTCATAATCGCTTGGAGATGTTTACTCCAGTGAATTCACGTCCCAATCAAGCTTTTCCCCGAATAATTAAATTTTCTTTGCTTTGAATGAACAAACATGAGGTTCCATATTGTATGTGACAAAATAAAGTCCTGACCATGTAGGTGCGGCCAGATAAAGAACAACCGTGCCGCCCTACTCTCCTCTGGGCCTTTGCCACTGATATGGCGCTCCCTTGTGATGAATGTCTGAGATTCCCTGCCTGTCTCTCCAACTTAACAACATGTTCCTTTGGTGGGAGGAAGTGCTTTGGATGTCATTGCCCATCTACCCAGAGGGGCTGCGTGTTGAGACGCACCCCTCCCCTCCCCTCCCCTCCCCTCCCCTCCCCTCCCCTTCCCTCCGCTCCCCTCCCCTTCCCTCCGCTCCCCTCCCCTCCCCTCCCCTCCCCTCCCCGGCTGCTTTCCTTTCACACCCCATGCGCTGATCTCCCGACATATCCATCTCTCCTGAGGCGACAGTAGTGGCTCCTTTTACTAAACTGTCTAACTTCTGAGATCCTTGTGATGAGACAAACATATAATGCTGTAGAACACTGCCAACATCGGCTCCAACATGATCCATAATCTCTCAGGTGGCTTCAAAAGTGTATTTATGTCAAAGGAATGTTGGAAGTAAACCACCAATGTTGAGCTCCATCTTCAATCTTCAGCTGTTGTCCGTGAGCAACAGCAGTGTTTATCAAGCATCGACTTGTGTACTAGTTTATCAAACAGGCTCATAAAATGGTTTTCCACAGTGTTTTTATGACCATAGGTTGACTTGCTGAGTTCAATAAAGCTGTGGTCAGAAGTTTACATTGGTTCATAAAGGGCATAAATGGCATATGGGACGACGTGTGGTGTCAGAACCACAGTAGAGATTTTATCAGCTATAAAACAGCACATTTGGCTAAACCAATTTGTTCAAAAATAATCAGTAGGAACTCCATCTGTGCCAGACTGTCGGCATGAAAGCGTGTAGTCATTTTTGTCTATTATTTTCATCGTTGCTAGCCGAAATCTGGTACTTGCTTAGCGGCTAGCTGCTAGCCACTAGCCATCAACGCTAGCAACAAGCGCCATATTAAAAAATGTCAGCGTTTTTTCTAGTGTTCTTAACTCATTTACTGCCATGAATTCATTTAAAAAAATTATTCAAAATTAGGCTATTCAAATGTTTAATCGTAATTAATCGCAGGACTTCACTAGTTAACTCACAATTAATCACAAGGGGCCAAAACTTCACAAGTCAGAATTTGATCAATTTTATATTTTTTTCACAAATCTATACCATTGATTAGTTCACACGAGTGGGTTTTATTTATTTATTATTATATATATTTTTTAAATAAATTGTTGTCTAAACTGTTGTGTGTATGAAATACAAAAATACTATTACTACTAGTGATAATAACTAAAACTAATAATGACTAAAACAAATCTTAAGAAAATACTCTCTTTGGTGATGCAAGGTTGAACAAACGTGCCCTTTTTTTGTGGTCTCCTGAAAGTGATGATTTTGGAGGTGCAAAGTTTCGACCTGACACCAGCGCTATGTAAAATATATCATATTCAATTTTAACACCTGAAAAATATAATCTACCGATATAGTGGCACCCAATTCAGCAATTTGATCATGTTAAATGGAAATGTTACAATGTAGTATTATCACCCAAACTTTTTCTCAATATTGTTTTTGAATGCATGTCTTTGTTTGACATAAAAACAATGTACGGGTTACTGGAATTATTACCCCAAAGCCACTTCAGGCTTTTTTTGTAATGTTTGTTGACAATGTTATGGTAATATTCAATATTATATATATATATAACAATCTTTACCCATTATTCCTCTAAGATGATGTAACATGATAAGAAGGTGGACTTGTGTAAGCATTAAATGTTTAGTTTGTGTTGCTTTATACAAGCTTGTATATATTTTGAGCAGCTGGGGTTTTAGTGGTTTGCCCCTCAGGCAAGTGATAAAGCTTTTCCTGTACGGGAGGTCTAGAAAATTGGCATTAATTACAAATTCTAAAGAAATTAATCCTACAATAGCAATTAAGAATAAATGAAATGGCGCCCCAGGCTAAACACCCAGCGATGCAAAGTTCAACTCTATAGATTTCTATCATAAGCAGAGCATTAAGGGTAATGATATTTCGTGACGTGAAGCCCTGGCGGCTTGCTTGGTGATAAAGCATGTCTCCTGTGTGCGTGTGCCAAGAATCACAGAGAGAGCACAGATAACCGCTTGTTCATCGCAAGTCTGCCTTAGTTTGCATGAAGTGCGCAGCAAGTCTGCACGGTGGTGATGAGTCACATCTGCTCCCTGTGTGTTTCATGGGTCCACCGGCAACGTCTGCATGACTAAACATCTGCTTTGATGTGCCGCTGTTGATTTCATAGTTCAGTCAAGACTGGACTGCTCTCCACACTGACATGCACACAGGGACACGCCTACAACTTACCTAACGCGGGAATGGGTATTACACTAAAGATTTTCATTCCTCGCTTCTTACTGAGCATGTCTTAAATCTCATAAGTCACCGCTTCAGCAGGGCATTGTTCTTTCTGAACAGCCATTGAAAAGCAACTGCATTGTCGCAACAAATTGATGACACAGGCACATTTCCAAGTGTGCTTTTTTTTTAATTATCAGACTTAGTTGTTTATACAGTTTTAGACTTTTCTGCCTATTTGTCAAATTTCTGACATTTTTGGCAATTTTATGGACATATAATTATTTTCTGCCTGACATTTTATGGCTATTTTTTGCCATTTTTTTCCTACCTTTTTTGCTATCAATTTTCTGACATTTTGTGTGAATTTTATGTTAGTTTTTGGGATTTCTTTTTTTGGTTTTGGACATTTTATAGTTACTTGTTAAACATGTTCTTTAAAAAAAAATTACTTTTGGGCAATTTTGTGTACTTTTTATGGTAATTATGGAGATTTCTTCTTTTTGTCTTTGGACATTTTATAGTGTATAACTTTTTATTTTCTGCCTTTAAAAAAATAGGTTTTTCTGAATTTTTTTAGCAATTCCAATTTCTGCCTTCTTATGGCAATTTTGTATAGATTATATTGTAATTTTCTGCTATTCCTCTTCTTTTTTGGTAATATGGTCACTTTTGGGGCATTTTTAGGTTGTTGGGTTTTTTTTTTTTACTTTTTCATCTACCTTCCGACTCTCTTTTTCTGACAACGTACAAATTTTAAATTTTCATTTTAGAGCTGACTAAAAAAAATGTAATCAGATTAATCACATCTTAGAATTTTGATTCATCACGATTAATCAGTTAATTAAAAAGGCTTTGTATCAAAAAAAAATTCCCCGCCAAATTTGAAGAGCGCCTGTTATGTTAATTATTTCGACATTTAATGTTATTAGGATGTTGTCAACATTTTTGAATCCACTGCACTAATCAATTACTTGCATAATTTAAAAGAAAAAAAAAAGACCACAGTAGCTTGACATGAACAAATATTCTGGATGTCATACGGAAACATTTATTAAAATTTTAACTTGAATGCATGTAGTTATCTTTATTGGTCAATCACTACCTGTGCTACTTTTAACGTAACCATCCACTGTCAAGCTAATCATCTATGGTCAAAATTAATTATGCGTTTAATCTGCGGATACAATACAATACAAAAAATACTTGATTAATGCGATCATTTTTTGTGATTAATTAATTAGTTAATGCTTTAACTTTCACAGCTCTAATTTATGAAAAAAAAAATTTAATCAAATTTTAACCGAAAAATATTGTAGCTATAAATAAATAAATATAAATTTAAAAAAACATTAGCGATCAACAGGGAGTCAGAGGAAAGGAATTAAAGAGCCACTGGTTGCAGACCCCTGAATTAGCTGATTCATTTCCAATCATGCCACATTACAATGTCCATCTCGTTTTTCTCCTCATTCCTTTGTTGTTACCTTCCAGCCTGCTTGCAGATGTTCAAAATGAGCTTAACACAACTCCGAGGTTGGCGTCTTGCTGTTTACTTAAAGCGTCCAATGTTGATGCACTGCCCCCCTATCTGCCACTGTGTTATTTTCACATTACCCCGCAATGATAAGCAGGTGTGAATGTGAAAAGGAGGGATGCTGAGTGCTGGAAAAGGTCAGGGTTGTTGTTGTTGGTTTGCCTCTGATGTGGTTTCCCAGGAAAAGAGCCTCAGCGCGCTGCATTTTGGCAGAGTGGCAGCTGGCCTTTGCCACTCAGTGCCGATTCCTGGAATATAAAAGCCTGTTAAAGCTGGTTCTGATTTGTGGGCCACCCACACACCAGCACTATTTGAATGGACCAAAGAAAGGGAAGGCAGTGCTTTACACTCGGGTTTTACACTTCTTTTTAATGTGATCATTTACGACAGTCAGTTTGACTTCCTTCGCCTTTCCTCTCCTTTTGGCTGCTGCAGGTGCGAGTGTGCGCAATCAGTCGAGGAGATATGTTTGCTAGACTACAAAGGATCGGAGACAAAAATGGATCAGGAAATTCTGGTTCTACTTTATTTATGGTCCCTCCCCTCACTTGTCTTTAAAAAAAAGAAAGAGAAACAAACCCAATCCTCTGACCAAGATGCAGAAAAAATATTGGGTGCGTTGTTCTTGCTTCCCTGCTGCGAAGTTGGACCCAGGAAGAAGTCGAAAACCTGATACAGGACCTGACTCAGGTGACGGTTAATAATTAGGACTGCCGGCATTGTAGACCCTCCAGTTGACTCCGGTCGAGACGGTGTTCTTGAGTCTCCTTTCATGCCATATGAGGTCACCCTCTTTTGTGTCGACTGCTCGCACACCGTCACGGAGACGTGCCGATCTCCATAATGCTCGCACCCTCAGGCCCAGAGGAGGAGAGCAGAGCAGAGGAAGTGTAAAGGTCTAATGTTAGACTGCTGATGGAGGGATGCGAGATCGGGTTGCGGGGCTAGCCAGCTCTCTATTGTCAAGCTGGCTTGATCTTCCTCGTTCAATGGGCCTTATCTCGGGTCCTGCTTGTGTTGTCCAATGCCGGACCTGCCCAGAGGCACTAACTGCAGAATGTCACGGCGGGAATCTGAATTCCTTTGTATCGTGGAGGAATGCCATTCATGAAGTCGTGACAATACTTTTACCGAGTCAATTTAAGGGCTCGACACACGGGAGGCGACAAACGACAGCGAAATTCGTACCTCGTCACCTCCAGCTCAAAACACGGGACGTGATAAGCAGCAACAGATTTGTTTGGCTATTAAATTGAAGTGAATCTAAATGTTTTCATTGTAAACACAGACGTTTCACGACATTACCTAATTCCAGTATGAAGATTTCCTCTATAATTTTATTATCATCATCAACATCATCATCATTATTATTATTAACTCATTCGCTCCCAGCCATGGTCACTGAAGCAACCCCCTTCGCTCCCGGCTGTTTTACTGGTTTTTGACTGATTTCCCAAGGCCCGGAATATTGTGTTCTACTGCTATGAAAACATGGAACCTACCAAAAGAAAGATTTTCGCCTTGTCGCCCTCCTTCCTTAGGAAATGAATTGTGAGCGAGCGATGTCGTCTCCGGTGTGTGGCGCCCGTTAGTCAACGTTTATTTCTTAAATTCTTCTCTACACCCTCATATTCAAGTACATTTCTTTAAACGCAGACTCAGATTTTTATTTTGATTGAAAATGGGTTTGACTCATACTTTAATTGCCATTTAATGACACACCAAACACAAATAGAACAATGCTTTATATGTTTTTTCATGGGACCTTTAATTAGGACTTGGGGCCACTTTAGGAAAGCCATACTTAGGATGTGATGTTTTGCCACTATTGTGTAAAAAAGGGAGAAACTGTTGAACTTGAAAAGTCCTCCAAAACATAGTACTGCATGGCATGTCAGATATGTAGGCAACAGAAAAATCATGAACGAGACCTACCTTGCATATCGCTTGGGTTTGGGGGTCCCACAACAACTGTTACAATAAGGTGAAATCTTCCTCTTTTGTTCCGTGCGTTCTTTTTTTTTACTCGTGACATTTTGGCAAATTAGGTGTCAGTGTGGCACCAAGGGTGTGTGCTAACAATAGATGGGGGTTTACAAGGAAACACTCAAAGAAAATTTGATGTATGGATGTAGTAATTATCTCTGGCAATTCCCGCAGTCAAGCACAAGAACATTTGATAAGATCAATCTACAACTTGTCATATTAAAAGTTTTGTTTCGTTTTGTTTGTTCCTTAAAGTCACAACGACAATAGGGGAATTAACGTGGGAACTTACAAAGTGCACAGATTATGATGAAGATATGCCTTTGAGTAGTGTTATATTACCTGTCTGTATCTGTATATTCCTGAAATAATGAATATATTCATTATTTGAGGGAATATCACTCTTGGAACTTCATGCTAGTTTTTTTATTAGCATGTCAATGTGATTTTACATTGACTGCTAGCATTAGCACTGGGTATGTTTCTATAATGTGTGTAATTGTTTTACATTAATCTCCAACTGGGGTGTCGTTAAGTTATGTAGCACCAACTCCATAAGCAAGAGTTTAGCCTGCACAATATAAGAGCTTCCGGGTTAAGATCAACGCTAGCCATCCTTTTAGCTAGTCCTGTGCTCAAGTAGAATTGTGTCCACTTACAGCGGCGGTTGGCCTGCCAACCGCAGTGAAGAGATTTATCGGCGTACTAGAATACACCAGCAAGCGCCAATTTAAAAGCCTGCATGTGATTTGGCAGCATAGCATTGATGACAGACTTACCTTTCATCCCGCAGAGAGGCACAGACGACTGCTGCAAGTTCCTTAAAGTAGGAAGTAGTACACCAGAATGTCGTCGCTGTGGTAGAAAGGCGCCATGTGTTTTGCAGTCTGAGGGAGAGTACTTCTAAGCTCAATACGCGGAGCCTCTTCTGTAATTATGTGCCAGAAATATTTTAATGAGGAAGAATGTATAAATAATGCCATCTTTGTAAAACCACCTCATTCTCTGGAGACTTGGAGGAGATATTTTGGATGTGTCACCCACTCAATGTCTAGGCTGAGGCACTGTCAGTTAGACTTACTACGTTTAATTGCTGGATCCAGGAGGAGTTAAGATGGTGTGAGTGTGTCAAGAATTTGTATTAAGGTAAACACGATTCCTGTTTTACTTTGTCAATTTTACTTGTGTTGAATATAAATAAAGCAGTAAAAGCCATCCATTTTTATCCATCTCAGGAGGCGGCCATATTGCCATTCCCCAAGATGAGCAGTGATTGGTCGTAACCCAAGCCCTGAGCAACTGTGATGCCGTTTTCAGTCGACAGCAAGTGGCAAAATGGCCGCCTCCTGAGATGGATAAAAAGGGGTGGCTTTTACTGCTTTATTTATATTCAACAAAAGTAAAATTGACAAAGTAAAACAGGAACAGTGTTTACCTTAATACAAATTTACCTTATCTCGGCACACTCACACCATCTTAACTCATTCACTCAGATCCATTTTCACTGAAGCCCGGCTGAAAAGAAAGATTAGAGTCTCTTTTTTCATCAGGAAAAAAAGTATATTTCTGTTTCCGTTTTGCAGCAATTAGCATTAGAATATAGCTAAGTTTAGTCATTATTCACAAATCTGTTTAAAACACTGGGGAAAAGAGCTTTTTGCAACATGGCCCTGGCTAATCTCTTATACTCTGCTGCCACCTGCTGGCCGTTTTTGTAATAACTACCATTGCTTCAAGCGTTCTCTTCAGTTCAGAGGCTGCATCAAAGCCTTCTGTATGCTCTAGCATAAAAAAACAAACAAACATTAAAAACGTATAGATACGTTTCTGGGACCATGGTAATATTTAAAATAGAACGTATTTATATGTTTTTGGGAGCAAATTAGTTAATTGGCTTGGTGAGAATGTAGCCAATCGAGCCAGGTCACTGGGGGTTTTTTCTATGAGAAAGCAGAAATCAAGCAAAAAAAAAAAAAAAACATCTGATCAGGGATGCCCACAATACTTTTCTAAAATCCCCAAAAGCCAAAGCACAGGAAATTGTGTCTTAAAAACAACCCTATTTATGTGGACAAGGCCTTAAATATACTTATGTCTCCAAAACGTTGCAACCCTTTGATGAGAAACAAAATCGGGTTCATGACACACCGGTATGACGAGAGTGGTGTTCCAAAGGGCAACGTTTTACGTGTTTACCTGCCCACTTCAGTGGATTCCGCAGCCTGCTGGCTCCGGCGCTGAGGTAGCGGCTCCGGTGCCTGCATGTCTGCTGTCTACACCGGAGACATTCTTAGTCTGATATCACTGCTGCATGTTCAACAAAGATTTTGAAAGGCCATATTGAAGCAATGCTTACAGAGGTGTGTATAGTGTGGGGTGGGGGAGGGGGGGGGGGGGGGGGTGGGGTGGTTGCAGTTATACAGTCGAAGTCACATCGTAAAATTCCCTCTGGTCACTGCTTTGTGTTCAGGGAGACAACAAAAGAAGTGTGAGTTTTTGTGACTTTGTGTGTACTTTGTATAAACCAGGTCAAAGTTGTGGCGCTGGTGATTTTATGTAATGTAATTGCCTCTCGCCCTCTTCACACTCATCACTCATCACTCATCACTCATCACTCATCACTCATCACTCATCATTCAATCCACTTTTGTTAACAAAGAGTATGAAAACCTAGAATTTTTTTATTGTACATTTAGAACAGATATAAAATTTGTGATTTATCGCGAGTGAAGTCATGCGATTAATTACGATTAAAAACTTTAATGGCCTAACGCCCCAAATTTTTTATATTTTCTTTTTTTTTAAATTCATTCACTGCCATTGACGTCAAAAATTCATTTGGACTATTTCTATTAGTTTAAAAAAAAAAATCCCCACGTTTGTTAACAAGAGTATGAAAACCTAGATTTCTTTATTGTACATTTAGAACCGATATAAAATTTGTGATTAATCGTGAGTTAACTAGTGAAGTCATGCGATTGATTGCGATTAAAAAATGTAATCACCTCTTGCCCCAAATTTTTAATAATCTTTTTTTTCTTTTTTTTTATGAATTTATGGCAGTGAATGAGTTAAGATATGAGTTTCATGCATGAGAGCATCAGGAACTTCTGTGCGACTTGAGTAGTGCTTCTTCTTTTTTCCCCAGCAAATAAATGAGGGCAAATTCAGAATTGTATAACCTGCGTACATGGAATGCCTCACTCGCTTTCCAGAATCCTCGCTCGCGCGCGCGTGCGCGGCGCGCTGAGGAGATTGAAGCGACTTCAAAGCGCCGTGGCAGCATTTCTCTGCGCCCAGCCTGTTTACACTGCTTTGTGGAGTCTGCATTCCTCTGTCTCATTTTTCCATGGCATTCCACGAGGAGCTCCGCGCTTCTTGGCCTCATGCCCACACCACCGGCAACGCTAACCCCTCCGAAGCCTTCCACCCGTCTCCGTATTCGACATACATACTTGTGCACTTCGTACAGTACGAGCAGCCTGATGATCTCTCGTGGCACACTGACTGCACCCTGGTAGGGAATCACGGTTTTTAAACGGTCACATAAGAGATGTTGTTTTCAACTATTTACTGGCAAGTCGCTAAGGAGATGCTAAGTGCGCGGACAGTGTGACCACATGAATAACGTGGAAAAGCCTTTAATTTATTTTTTGTATTTATATTTTGCGTTCACTTCCCCTCAATGTCACTGTCTCTTTCTGACATCAGTGGTAGGCGAAAAAAAAGTCCTTTCCTGCTGGGTGACATAATATTAGGTTATGACATACAGTGTAAAATTATCATCTGAAGGCTTTTTTTAGTTTGGAATCTTAGGATGTTTTTTTGCCAAGAACATTTCTGGGTGAACCTCATCCAAGTTTAAAGTCTGATTCAGTCAACTGATTTATGCTCGTTTTGTTTGTTTTGTTTAAGGCAGATGTCTTCCTAATTAACTTGAAATGTGGCAACGTGTGGATTATAATTGCATGGCATGGACTATCTTGCAGTGTTTACTCACACAGAGAAATGTCAGCTGTGAGATTCCGAAATACACATCAAATATATACAGTATATAACATGATATCCTCCTGAGCAGCCTGTCGTCATTTAATACCAAAGACAACCACACACCGAACCAACCCACTGCTGTCCGCGGCAGAGTCAACCTTTCTATATTTGTAGCAACTTTGCCCTCATCCGTGCTACAGTACAGTCAGGCTTATCTTTTCCAAGTTCCCACAGCAGGTGTGATGAGTAAAACCTTTCCACTCACACACATTTCTACGTAGCATTTGTTTCATTGACTGTAGCGATAGAGCGATATGTTTGGAGAAGGAGAATGATAACCGATATTAAGAGCCAATATCCATTTACAGTAAAAAAAAAAGGGGGGGGGGGTAGCACAAAAAAAATCTTATAGCATATGTTTATTTGAAAATATTTTCAGATTTGCGAGTTATTGAAGTTTTTTTTAATCCATTTTTTATGTGATCTCCCAGAGTTATCAGTAAGTGTTAAAAAGTTAAATGAAAACTTAAAAACGGAAATAGCATAGCTCCTATAATTTTCTGCAGCGAATACAAATTTGAAAATGGCTGAAATTTTTCAACAAAAAGAAAAGGTGTAGAGAATTCCCAGGGTCATTAAGATTGCTTATAAAGTTAACTGAAAATGTAAATAAATAGTTACCGGTTATTAACGCAGTTTAAATGGATCTTTTATCAGCCATCAGTGTTTTTTTTTTAAAGGCCGATACTGATATTCATCAAAAGGCCGACTATCTGTGTCGATAATCGGCCTATCCCTAATTGACTGTGTTTATGACAAATATTTAGACCATCGCAATCCAGCATCATTAAGTGCTTTAATGCAGACGGTTTCAATTATATTGACCATTGAACATTTTATCCTTTTGAAGAGCAATGAGGAATTTCCAACTGATTTCACCTTTTTATACACCCTTTTTTTTCCTGTTTAAAGTGGTCACATTATATACCAGTCTGACTTTATCAATAAATGTTCACGTTGCGGTTCAATGTAAACTAAAAACCAGACAAGAACTAATCACGAACAGTACAAAGCCGGTGGACAGAAATGTGACTTCAAAATTCACTTTGATGCTCTCCTGTATTAATTCCTCTTTACTTTGCTAAACTTGTCTCACTAATGCCACGCCGCGCATCGGGTCAAATTTCCCAAAGTGATTGACAAGGCAAAAAAGTCTATCTGATTTTCTCTCCTCGCGATGTTGTGGAAACGTGAGCGAGGTGGAGTCATCCTGCAGGCCAGCGAAGGGCCAGAGGAAGCCTGGAGGACGTGTGGACGTGGCCCCCGTGTCTCCGTGGAAGAGGGATCACTGCAATGCTAACAAACTGCTGGGGTTGCCGAGCCGCTGACCTGTTATGACAGGGAAGTGTTGTGTTTATGTTTAACTGGGGAGCTTTGAAACCTATAGCGCATTGCTGAGCCTGAGGCTGATGGAGCGCTCGGAGTTGATGGTTGGTAGCCTTGGTATGTTATATGTTGTACATGTATGCAGGGTGCATTGGAACTAGCGTGCGCGGGAAGTTGCTAAAGGGATCTCGTTTTTCATCTTTTGTGGCTTCGACAGTATGCGGCGGGAGAAGCACACGTTTCACCTGCCAGGCTTTTTAAGATTGTATTTTTTGTGTTTCTTGCACTTGATCGTTCAACTTTATCAAACCTGGCAGAATTTTCAAGATGGGTGCCATTGTTTAAAGAAAGCATTAAGGGCTTAATTTTATGCCCAGCGCAAAAGTGTGGTCTCGCTGTGTGCAAGGTGGAATTTTCTTTCTCTCGGTATTTTGCTTGTGAGGTGGGACGCAGCCGACTCCCGGCCAATCGAAGCGGCTCCCCAAATTCTCTTTAAACCCCAAATTTTATTTTTGACAATAATATGTTCTATGCAGGCGGCACGGTGGCTGACTGGTTAGCACGTCCGCCTCCCAGTGCAAAGGTTGTGAGATCAAGTCCGGGCTTCGGCCTTCCTGGGTGGAGTTTGCATGTTCTCCCCGTGCTTGCGTGGGTTTTCTCCGGGTACTCCGGTTTCCTCCCACATTCCAAAAACATGCATGGCAGGTGAATTGGACACTCCAAATTGTCCATAGGTGTGATTGTGAGTATGGTTGTTCGTCTCTGTGTGCCCTGCGATTGGCTGGCAACCAGTACAAGGTGTACCCCGCCTACTGCCCGAAGCCAGCTGGGATAGGCTCCAGCAACCCCGCGACCCTTGTGAGGACAAGCGGTACAGAAAATGGATGGATGGATGGATGTTCTATGCAGCCCCACTAGTCTAAATACAGTATTCTGGTAAATATTGCGTTTGGTGGAATAAGCACTCTATGAGTCGCAAATAGACCGATCCTCTACTTAGGTCTTTTTGACCCAACTTTGAGTCTTTTAGTGGAGAACTACTCGTAAATATTAGTCAGATCCTTTATTTGGGTCAAAAACATTGATGGTTGGGTCAAATTGACCCATAAAGTGGATCGGTCCATTTTTGAACCATAATTGGGTTACTTTTGACCCAACTGTTTTTAGAGCGTGAGTTAAAGGTGCTTTGCGCCGTTTAAAAGGGTAATGTTAAAGCTTTTTCTACATCATGCATGCTCCACCAATGCCCAGATGAGTACGAAGAGCCCTGACTGTTTTACTCTGACTGCACCTATCAGCTTTTATCTTCCCTTTATAGTAGCGTGTGCGGACCCTGCACACTCCACAGTTGCATTGGGGAGGGGTGGGGCGGAGTTTTTATCAATGTCAGAAGGCGGCCATTTTTTTGATTGTCCCACGCTGTGCATGACTCAAATATTTGTATGCAAGGAATTGAAACAGTCAGTTTTCCGTAATACCTCTCCAACTTGTCACTTCTTTTCACACAGATTTTTTTGCCATTTCTAGAATATAAACATTTTGCTCTAAGAAAACATCCAAACAAATTAAGAACCACTGGTAATTATTTTGGTCTTATTATGGCATCACATTTCTTGAAGTCATTCTCTGTGGTAAATTCTACTGAATACAGGCTGACACTGTTGATAAAGTGAGGCGGACAAGACGCGCCTTTTGTTTTGACAGGTCTGAGGCACTAATGTCTCCTGCTTGTTTGCATTTGATGCTTTTTCCAAGTGCTATGAAAGAGTAGAAACAAATTGGACATTTTGGCCATTTGTTCACATGACGTTTTGGGGCCTAAATTTAACGACGGGTCTCAAATTGGACTTTCCAAGGACCTCTGTTCATTTGGCACATGTGATCTTTCGGCGCCGCTTTCATGTGAACACGGCACGGTTGGAAGAGACGACGAGCCTCTGCTTGGAACGTTGGCGCACATAAAAAGTACATCCACGGGCGGCCAACTTGTTGTATAATCCATTTAATTGCTACTTATTAATGATAACCACCACCTTACACAATAGAGACGAGCTCGTATTAAGGTAACTCACAGTTATGTAGTGAAGATCACCTGAAGTTGAAGTAAATGCAGAGAACAGGGGAGGGATATGAAGTCGCTCCTTTCTCAAACTCAAATCAACATTGTACTGTAATATAATGCAGTTTTCAAATCGCAAAGACTGCAGTTTGGGGAAAAATAAAAAGTCTTGGCTTTAATTTTATTTTTTTAATGGACTGTATATGTGTATTCTATACATTTACGTAGTGTAATAAGTTCAGTGCTAAAGAAGTGTAGTACGCATGTTTACACGTCGTTTCATGAAACATGAAAAGTTAAGGAAAAATAAATAAATAAATAAATGAAACATAAAAAGTTGAAGTGATAAAATCACAGATTAGTTTGTAATATTGTTATAATCAGATTTATGATACATTTGTTTGCTAGAATTTTGTGAAGTCATAGTAGTGAACACTTAAAAGACTGAAAGTCAAAGTGTTAACTATAATCGGAATATTCATACATGGTTCGTTTGCCTTTATTTCAGTGCAAGTGTGACCTATAGGACCAAAACATTTCAATCTGATATTTTTTTTACTGTAATACGGAATCATTTACTGCCTGTTTTTGTTCAAAAATTGCATATGATACCACAATCGCAATAATGAGGGGGTAAAAATCGCGATGAGATTATTTTTCAAAATCGTTCAGGCCCGCCAGACACCATGCAAATATTAACAGTCCTCCATTTCCATACAGTTTCTCCTCATTTGGATCCCGTGTGAGTCTGTTAAGGTCTCGATACACCAATTCGACGTCGGCCCAGACGTCGGCACGTCGTGTAAAAAAATGACGTAATTACACACCGCACTGCGTGAGAAGTAATTCCCCTCCATACCATTGGTGGCGGTAGTCATTATTCCTAAAGGCAACCGAAAACCTCTTTACGGGATATAAAAACGTAAACCATTGATACCGGTTAGCCAGCTAAGATAATAATATTTACTAATTACAAACAGTTGCTATACTTGTCAAGTGACCTATTCCAACTCGATCCGACTTTACGATCAGACGGCCCGATGCTGTCCAACTCCCGACATCGGATTGGTGTATCTAGGCCTTTATAGTTTACAAAATAGCTAAAACTCAAATCGAAAAAAAAAAATGTTTTAAACAAAAACTGTGATCATCTGTGTCAGCGGCATTGTTAGTACATTCATATATAAGTCTGTGATCAGGTAGGACATTACTTTGTTTTATTTGCCACCGCTTCTTCATTTGTCAGTCAGAGAGCTTCTCTGATTGGCTCCATTCCATCACGTCATAGTCCAACTTCATTATTTAAGATTGCCAGCCCGACTCATTTTGGACACCAATATCGGGACAAATCCACTCTTAATACAACTCAGACATAAAGATAATTTTTTAAAGACATTCTTATAAGACTATTAGAAAAGACAATAAAATTGTCGGGCGTTTGACGTACTTGGTGAGAAGGAGCAAAATTGGGACAAGAACAGTCCAATTGTCGTTAATCTTTGATGCAACAGATGCCAGTTCCTTCTATGAGCGATTGCGTTATGTGCTTGCCTTTGAAGATTTGGAAGCACAAAGGGCATTGTGTAGTATTTTAGAGTAAGCTTTTTGAGTCTGAGTCACTTGCTAAATATAAAATGTAGGTAAACGAGTGTGCACGTTTATCGAGGTTAACTACAGTGAAGTTAAATACAGCATTGTTCAACTGTAACACTGTTGTACAACAATAATAAAATAGAAAAAAAACTGGTTTTATACAGTGTTGTATTTATGTGTTCGGTGTGGGCTTTTAAGGGGGAGTGGCCAGTGTAAAAAAAAAAAAAAGGTTTGTTTGTCCGCTTGAATAAACAGCTGACTGTTATGGAGGGTCAAAACTGCCCAAATCCAAAATATATAAATGAATACATAAATTAATTAATTAATTAATTAAAAGTGAAAATAAAAACAGATATAAAAAAATATAATTCAAAAATAAAATAAAATAAATTAATCTAAATGGAAATAACAACAAAAAATGTATATATACATAAATAAATAAAGTAAAAATAAAAAATGATCCGAGGGCATCAATTAATGATCACCCCCTCCCCCCCACCCCCCATCACACACACTTCATTTAAGCAGTGGTGTATCTGACGCTTACTCATACCTCAAATTTTGGCTGGCAAAACAAAGCAAAAAAAAATCATGACGATGTCGCCATTCTCCACTCTATACAATTAATCAAGTGTTTGAGTGAGCGCGGTAATCGCTCAGCATTACTTGAATGACACTGCATTCAGTTTTCAATCCAGAAGTTCTTTTTCAGAAAATGAAATGCCAGCCATTGAATGAAAGAGCCTGATGAGCTTCCTCCCTCCAACGCTGGCTGGCAGCAGATGAACTAGAGAGCTCTCTTGCTGATTATTGGCAAATGAAAAAAGAACATCCGCAGGCCTAAGCAAGGGGAAAATATTATTGACTTCTCACCACAGCTACTCTTTATTTTTCTCTTTTTCTGTCCCTGTATTTGTTTTTGAAGCTGTTAGTTTCTTGCCTCAGAATATTTTTTTTTATAACAGCCTTTGATTGAACTGGAAAGGAATGCCTTTAATCGTGGCTACAAAAGAGCCAAGGGACATGTCCCCGTCAGTTTGCAACAGATCGAGACAGATGAGGAGGAGGCGGAATGGAGGAGTGAGCATTGTTAACAGTCTGTGGGGAACTGTTTGCATGCCCTGTGGTTTCTTGTCTCTGTGAAATGGAGACTTGGTGATTTGGTTTCCCAGGCCCCTTTTTTTTTTTTTTCTCAAGGCCACACAAAAACCAAATGAAGACGTTTCAGTCTGTCCTAATGCCATTTGAACCCGGATGGCAAGCGTGGGTTTTAAATGCTAGACGGCACCCACGGTGGCGCATGCAAAGTGGTTGCAGTCATCTGATGCCGAGTGGTGAGGGCATGACGAAAATAGAAAATAATGCTCACTCTTGTCAAAGATGTAAAGCACCTAACCCACAAGGTTGTTGCCTTCGAAACGGGGAACTTGAACACAAGCCATTCCAGGCAATCTCAGATTTGTTTTTCCTTAGAAATATTGAAAATAGAATTACTCGTTCAAACTTTTTTTTTTTTTTTTTTTTTAAGATCCATGCCACAATTAAAACAAAATGTAACTGTTGATGTCCTCTGATTAGGTTTTCAATGTAATTTAGGTTGGAAATGTTCAGAATGCCCTTTTTCATTTTAGTTGGTCCTTGCCTGGAATCTTCAATTTATCCATAATATTCAATATGTAAATACACGTTTTCTCTGATTGTGTCGCTGTTCGCCTCAAATTGAATATGGGAAACAGCTTTTCATCTGATTGGATTGGTAGTTGGCAATATTTGGGTGTCTTTGGCGGCCATGTTGGGAATTCAGCCAGCGCTGGTGACGCACATTCACACATTGAACGACTTTGTTGTGTGAATGCCGAAAGCATTGGATTCCGCCGTTATTTGTCCTTCAACTACTTCTACAATTCTTGACCGATTTAAACCATTCCAACTTCAACATGTTGCAAAAATTCACGCTTCGCAGTCTGTTATTTTTCTCAATTATTTTTCAATTTGTTTTCCTTTTATTTTTCAACCCCAAAATCCCCATTCATTTCGAATGAGACATTCATATTCTAAATTCAAACTGTTCAGCTCATTCAATTCATCTTTGCATCAATCTTCAGCACTCCCCCAATTCTCACATGGGAAAAAAATCCCAAATTTTCCACTAAATATCACATATTCTTCACCGACAAAATTTCTTAGGTTAGTCGTGAGGGTTTGGGTTAGGATTTAGGATTAGGGTTTGTAGCATTCCTATTAGAAATTCAGTATTGTTCCTGTTCAAAATTCAAGCGCTCGCCTCTTTCAATTCACTTTTCCATTCAATCTGATATATTTCACCTGTGCAAAATCTTTCCACGTTCCTCATCATGCTTTTGACCGGCAAATTCCAATATTCATTTCCAATGACACATTCATCAATTCTTTCCCATTCAACATTCAAAAATGTTAAACTCATTTAGTTCACCTTGGGAATGATTTCCAACATTCCCGCATACTAAAAATTCCACACTTTTCGCGCACATATTTTCACCAATATCATTTCACCTAATATCGTTCAATAGCATTCCATATCAATAAATGCATGTATCCATTTTCCGTGCGAGAACATTCTACATTCTTCAATATCATTTAATATAATTTCAAACATAATTCCATATTTTAAAACATTACACCTCATTCATTATGATTACAAGTTTCTATATTTCTTTTTTCGTTCGGCAGTTTGGCATTCACGCACAATTTTTCCAGAAATTGCTTCATCTATGATTTTTTTTTTTATCTTACCTAATTAGGCAAATTCAACATTTCTTACTTTCATTGTATTTTAGAAGTGGAGGCAATTTGGACGATGAGAGCTATACGATTTTAAAAAGCGCCGGTTGTAATGTTTCACTAAAGCCTTTTTTTTAACCGCGTAGGACTCCTTTTGAACATCTTCAGTAGAGCTAATACTTAACAAGAGTGGGAGGTCATGCCATCTCATTAAACCAGCCTTTAATTCAGTCCTAGTAAATGTGGGCTGGTCGCGGCAGCTGGCAGAACAGTAGGCAGGGCAGGCCAGGGGTCTCGCTGCGTTACTTCCTGAGGTGGGCATTGGCTGCGTTCAGCAAGAACGTGAGGGGGCTCCCTCTCTTTTCTTCAGGACTGCTGTTTTTCACTCCATCTTTGCTTCTGCCCTCTGACGGACAAACACCAGCCCTTTGTAGAACATTACGTCAAATCCTCCTTGGCCAGGGTGCCAGCTGTTGATGTCACCCATGGGGGGGGGGTTAATTTAGGGATTTCCGCCGGGTAAGATGAGGGGGAGCCCTGTTGACCTCAGCCCGCAGCCACATGAAGAGGACTACCGTGGTCCGGCAGTGCATTTGTCACGCTCAGTTGAAATTTACTGTATATCTGACACATACAACGAAGGAGAATCAAACGATGATGTATATTTGAAAAAAACTAATTGTTCAAACAAACCATATTACCTCATCTTGCGGAAAGGTTGCTATCCTAATGCTATGCTATGCTAGCATATTGCAAAACACTATGGAGGACATGTAAAAATGACTTGCTACAGTATTGAACTTAAAGAGGCTTCTTCTTCTTCTTCTTCTTGCTGTTAATTACGCAGCATCTCTTCCAGTAGTGCTCTGTGCTGCATGGTATGTGATGACACAAAATGGTACGACACTGACTTAAAGGCATGCAAATCTAAATCCGGACTTGTGTACTCGTAACCCATAAAAACAAAGGCTTTAAAAACACAGATAAAGCAGGGGCGCACAGTTTCTCGTTTTGATAATACAGGGATTTATCCTTGAAGTCTTGGTCTGTCTGGAGCCTCAAGCAAACCTGATAAAATTCTTTAGTTGATAAAAAGTTCTAAAAAAAAAAAAAAAAAAGTAAGGAAAAAATAATAATTTATGAGTTGTGTGAATGTTATCAGCGCTAATCAAATCTGCTTGAAATCGCATTCCTAGACATGTTCCTCTTTAAAAGCACAAATGTGTTTTTATATGTGGTAGCCTGATGGAAATTGAACATTCTTCATATGTCGCCGAGTCGTTTTTATTTTGCAGGTCTTGCATACACAAAATGTCACATTGTGTGTTGTTCAAAAATTCAAGTGTCAAAAATCCGAGATCAGTCAGACTTTGCAATACTCCGAGTTACCATTTTTAGAACTTGTGACTTGCTTGCCAAAAACTTGGGAAATAATTGACTTGCTCACATGAGACTCGACTTGACTTCGACTTAAACTACATGACTTGACAAGTCATCTTGTTTATGGTTGGAAATAGGACTTTCAACACAGTTTAGCATTTTAAAGGAAAGAAGTACCACTTGATTGTCACACCCACTCACCTGAATATACGACTGGATAGCCAATAGCCCATACACGCCCGCGCAAGCCACAGGTCGCAGGGCGGCCATTTTGCTCCTCCAACCTCGCGAGCAAATTACTGTATAAACTATACGGCATACGTACAGATGAGACGTATACAGCTCGTAGGCCGTTAATATAAGGTCGGAGGCGGGGTGGGAAGTTTGTGCAGAGCGTTCCCAAGGTCAGCAGCATCTCTTATAAAGTTAACTGAAAACGTAGCTCCCTAAATAGATCTTTAATCAACCTTCAAAATGCTGAATATCGGCACCGATAATCGGCCCGTCTCATAATCGCTTTATCCCTAATAGCTATATCACGATATTCCATTGATTCTCTCTCGTCTTTAGGTTTTTTTTTCCTGGCTTTGCATATTATTTGAATTAAAGTACATCTTTAAAATGAACTCCTATCAACATAAGTAATAAAAAATCATCGCATTTTTTTCTTCTCTATTCATTTGTTACCTTAACGTGAAAGGATTAGGGCCAGTGAAGAGAGAGAAAAAAGTTAGGTTTTTATTAGAAAAAAAAGTTCTGACTTTATTAGTGCTACTATTATTCGGACTTTAAAGTGAGAATTCTCACTTTAAAGTCAGAATTCTGAGATTAAAGTGAGAATTCTGACTTCAATTCTGACTTTATTCTCAGAATTCTGATTTTATTAGAAAAAAAGTCAGAATTCTGACTTTAAAGTCAGAATTCCGAGAATAAAGTCAGAACTCTGACTTTGAAGTGATAATTCTGTGATTAAAGTGATAATTCTGAGAATAAAGTAACAATTTGACTTTAGAGTAAGAATTCTGAGATTAAAGTGAGAACTCTGACTTTAAAGTCAGGATTCTGAGAATAAAGTCAGAATCCGGCCAAACTTTTTTTTTTTTCTCTCTCCTCACTGGGCCTAATCCTCTTCCGTAATCACCTTCATTTGTTGTTTGATTTCTTTCACCAATGCAATGGAAGATTGTAAACTGTGCCTTTTTGTCTGTGTGTGTGCAGTACCACCCTCTCTCACTGTGCAACACAAGTGAAGATGATCGGCAAGAGAGTGACTTCATCACCATTGTCAAACTGGAGCCGAGTGTTCCCCGCTGCCTGCCGCTGCTGAATAAGGTAGAAATCAAACAAACGCACACGTGCCATCTCCATTCCTTTTTTTTCAAACTAGACTCCTTCCCCTTTCCAACGTGGCAAGCGCTCCCCGCTATCATCATTCCACAGCCTATTCCGGGTCTTAAACTTAAAGAGAAGATGGGAATGATTTAGAAGTGGATGGTGATGGATTTTGCACAGGGGGAGAGTGGGCTTAGATCAGAGTCTGCTGCGAAGCAAGTGGCAGCGATCCCTGGCTGCGGGATACGAGACGTTCAAGGCCAGCTGTCACTTGTCCCATCTCAGCCCATCAGAACCGGAGCACGGGCCATCTCATTTCTGCTCCCCTCTAATATGAGAGCAGCAGCCAGAACTTATAGATAGATTCCAGCCACAATGGTTAAAATGTATGTGCAAGTGACCTGGATCTCCCTTGTGTTTAAGTATTCTTCCATACACACACACACACACGCACGCGCACACACTGAGTTAAAACTGTTGCTATTTTCCTCCTTTTTCAAGTGGTGGCAAATTAGCAGGCAGGAGTATAGTTAGGGGACTGCCTTTTTTTAGCTTGTGTTTTCTTTTCCCCTAATTTAAAGCCATGTTGTAGAGCTGGCCGCCATGGTGATGATGTCGAGACATTCCCACACATTCGCCCGCCGCCGCCGCCGCTTCACTGGGAAGCAAAAAGGGGAGGGATGCCACTCAAGTCTTAATGCTGAAATGGTTTTGATTAAAGCCTTAATGGCATCACTGCGTTGTCCCATGAAGAAAACGCAGCCTGTCGGACAAAAAGGCTGCTGCTTCCGAGTGCTTCCTCCCGCCTGCCTTTGAAATCAGGAGGAGGGAAAAGGAGGCTTGTTGTTGACGCGGTTTGTAAATATGTGTTCCGATAGAAGCGCCACTCCGGCCACCTGCAACCTTCTACCACTTTGAGTTGTGGACTTTTTTTTCTCTTTCTTTTTCTCAGGGAATTCATCACGCAGCTGCTTGGTTAGTTTGCTCCCCTTTGAAAAGGATGAGTCAGATGGTTTGGATGTGCGGTTCTTTGAATGAGACTTGTTTACAGTTTAGTCTGACTGTAACCCACCCCATTGATCTATAGATACTCTGATGCCCACAGAGGGTTCATTTTGCACCACATGTACTAAAAATAGACTGGAAACTAAATAACGTAATGCTGCCAACTTTTATGATTATACTTTGTCGTCTTTTTTTTTTTTTTTTTTTTTTTTTGCTCAGTATTCTCAGTTACAAAATGAGGCCAAAATTTGCATTGCTTTGTACAGTAGCTACTTGTTTCTCCCTCTCTCTGAGCCACTTCAGTCATTTTGTGCATTTGCAATGATTAAAAACATTGATTTGACTTTGCTATATCAACAAGTGTAACACTTTCTCCAATGGAGATCCGGATGTCACGTGACTATTTCTCTGAACAGTCTCCCCGTGGCAGGAAAATGGCGACGCCACGTTAATGGACTACAATGACGAGGGGGGCTAAAACTAGCATTTATCCGTCAACTTTCCGCCCAGAAGCATTGACACTCACTTTGATGAAAAGGACATGATATACATGCGTTAGGTGGACAAGTTGGATTGCCGATAGTGTCAGGAGTGCGACGATATCGCGATAAATCACGATACTTTGTCTCCCGATCGATTTCCGATATGCCTACGCCAAGTATCGGTATTTGTAGTTAATATACAGCCGCTATATCGGCTCCATTGTTCATTATTTATTGAGCAATTACTTGGCGGGCCGCTAGGGGGAGCACCTCATAAGGCTGGCGTGGAAATGGGCGGTGAAGAAGACATTTATCTGTCCAGCAATTGACTCAATTTTGCATACGTTTTTATGAAAAATGTGTGTTCTATTTTCAATGTTAAAGTTTTAAAACATATTTTATGTTTTGACTTTTTGAACAAAACTGATTATTTCCCTCACATTTTTCCTGAAGCTAGCATCGTAGGCAAGTTAGCATCTGCTGATTCAGCCACCATGTACAAAGTGCCCGATCACGTCATTTGCCGTCATTTAATAACTATAGAATCGAGCTACATCTACATGACTAACTGATTCGGTAATTGACTCACCTGATATAAAATGATCGCTACACAAGCAATGAGGAGGATCCCGAATCCTCCATCTTGTTGTTCACCAGTTTTATGGCTGCTGTGATCCATTGGCTACGCATTGATTCCTCTTTTGGTAGCCCGGAGTATGCTCGATCCTTTTTTTTTTTTTGTTGCCTCTTCTCGTCGTGGCAGCTGGTCCACAACAGTTTTCAATTATTGTTTATTAAAAGTGGCAGACACGCTTTCTATGCTGCCAAAATGGCTGCGCTAACGCCATTTTGGGACACGTGACGTCAACGTCCGGATCTCTGTTGAACAGAACGGGTTGTGTGATGGTATGTTTGGCCTTCAAATGTTGCCCTCTACTGGTACACATACACTCAGGCATTGAATCATTCTTCAATGTGCGGAAAACGTAAATGTTAGAATAATATCATCGACGCTGACCTCTCACACATCTTTTCAGTACACCTGCACATGCAAGTGCTAAATCAAAACGTGTACTTTTGCAACGATCAACCGTTCCAGCTGTCCCGATTGCACAGAAACCGATATGACTGTTGCTACCTCCGTAGCTAATCAGCACAGCATTCTGGAATGCCTTTCTATTTCAACATTGGCGCAGCATTCCTGGTCAAAAGTAACAAGAGACCAAGGAGGTGCTGGCTGATGGTTCATTTTGGGCAGGGAAAAATAAAAGCACGGTCATATAGAGAAATAGACCTCCTTGCTGTTTGTTTAGTGAACCCTTAACCAATACAAATGTTTAGCCAGGACTTAAGTAGCATGGTTAGTGGTTCACATAGCCCACTTCAGTGCAACCGGTGTCAGTTCCATTTCAAGCACTTTTCATTTCACTAGCGACTAGTCGAGCATGCGGTCGACCAAATCCTGCAATGACCGTCATTTTAAAAATGAATGGATGGTACATTGTCATTTCTCATTGTCCAATGATAACCCTTGCAAGTCAGGGGTGTCAGACTCATTTTTTGTCACAGGCCACATCGTAATTATGTTTTCACTCGGAGGGCCGTTATGACCGTGAAACCATATAAAAGTATGATCGCCTCATATTACTAGTACAAACTGCAGGGTTTCCCCCAGTGCTTTATATGCCTGGAGGTCTGCCCATCCCCACTGTCCATATGTGTGACACTCACCGACAGTGTCAACCGTTCATTCACATTCATTCATGTGCCTGAATCCAAACCATCTTGTTGCTTCAGTGGCATTACATCAACAAATCAAACAACTTAACCACTGCCTTAACCAACCATTAGGCTATCTGTTATTAGATTTTTTATTTATTTTTTTGTTGACACTAAAGCCTTGAAACGGTTCTCAAAGCAACACATGACTCACTGGGCCAAGGCATTGCTGCGGTGCCAAGAGGCCGAGTCTAAACTCCACACAAGGCTTACTGTACTTTGCTCTGAATAAATGCTGTAATCTACAAAGTTCAAAGCACAGTTTTATGCTCGGGAGGTTTCACTGACTTTTCATTCACACACAAACCATCCCCATCACAAAGAATCCATGGTTTTTTTTATGAGAACAGCCCCCACAACGAATTGAGCGTTTGGCCCATGTCTGGACCTGTTGACTCTCATAGAAAGCCTCGCTTATTGATTCTATTCCTCTCTGATGAAAAGGGCTTTGCCACGATTGTGCCGTAATCCTGTTGTCGTCAACTCGGCTTTTCCTGTGCATGTGCGTGGATCTTTGTGCGTTAGTGGATCATGTTTCTTGAAGACTACTTTGCAAATTGTTCAAACGCTTGGAGAAAATTGGTCACTTTGTGTGAAGACGGCAATAGGCGGTGCCGTGCCTTCTTTTCAGTCACAGCTCCCGATCAACGGTGAAACTATGGCATGCGTACCAAAAAAAATCAAGTGAGTGAATTAAGGAAGTCAATGTTACTCAATGGAGTTTAAATCCTGTTCTCGTTTGGAATAGCACCAAGTAATCAAACGACATCAACACTTTGTTCGCTTGCCAACATTTTTTGTGACTTGAAGCAGTTTTTACTCGAGCTGCACCCGCCGTTGATTTGAAAAATACATCGATTTAAGAAGACACATTTGATTTCACAATTACTCCTAAAATCATGATTGTAAGACGAGACTTGTGTATTTCTCCAAAGTAGTAAACAACCCTCAAAAAAAAAATTTGCAACAATGTTTTATGTGCTCCCACTAGTTTTTCTAAACACAGCATTCTGATTAATATTGTGTTTGCACTTGGCGGAATAAGAATTAAGCGGCCAAATCCACCCTTTAACAATCCATCTCAGGGTGCGGCCATTTTGCCACTTGCTGTCATCTGAAAGTAACATGGCAGTTGCTCAGGTAACGGCCAATTATGGCTTGCCAGCGTCAAATGACCAAACTCAGAAAACAGGTGAGACGTGATTGGTCGTTTCATAAGCCCTGAAGCAACTGTGATGTCATTTTCACTCGATGCCAAATCTGCAACACGAAGCACTTTTTTACACATTACAAAAATGATACAAAGCTTAATCAAAATGAATCAAGACCCCACAAAATATACTTAAAATTATGATGACAGTGATAATGATCACAGAGATGAGTCAAAAGATTAGCAGTCAGAAAGTCAGAAAAGCCCCTTTCATACTGCCTTCCTAGAAATGTGCTGGATCACAAGCATAAAGCCACCATTCTATGCTCCCTTTCTGGAAGAATTCGCCAAAGCGGGATATAGCGGTCATGTTCATGCAGACCTCGCAGACATGCATATTCAGATAATGAGATGTGTGGTGATGCTAAATTGAAAAATGGGGAGATTTAATATTCATCCATCCATCTATTTTCCTAACCGCTTATTCCTCACAAGGGTCGGGGGGTGCTGGAGCCTATCCCAGCGGGCTCCAGGCAGTAGGCAGATTAGACCCTGAACTGGCTGTGCCGAGATTGAACATTTATTACCACACGCACACAAAAGTACTGATAAATTGCTACCGTTGAGTACCGGTATCAATTCCCAGGTACCAGGATTGGCTAACGTACCGGTTGAAATGTGAAAGGTCGTCATCCCTCCTCCTAGTTGATAAAACAAAAAACAAGTGAATCGCATGATGCCCTACTTTTGGCTGGCGACCAGCTCAGGGTGTACCCTGCCTGCCTCTTGCCTACAGACAGCTGGGATAAGATCCAGCACGCTTGTGACCCTGGTGAGGAGAAGCGGTACAGAGAATGAATGGATGGATGGATTTATTTTTATTTTTATTTTTATAAACAATCACATAACTATGCCTTGTGCAAAATTCAACTAGCTCAGTGCTAATCAAGAAATACGATATGACATAGATAGCTTTTAGGCAACCAATGTTTTAACTAGGGCTGTCGAAGTAAAAGCGTCAACTTATTGATTAATCACAAAAAAATGATCACATTAATCATGTATTAACACAGATGAATCCTACTTTTAATTTTGATGTTAAAGGTAGCGCGGGTTGTGTTTGAGCAATAAACGTAACTACGTACATTTAATAAATGTTTGTGTATGACAATATTTGTTCACGACAAACTATAGGGGTATTTTTTTAATTATGCAAGTAGGTAACTGATTAGAAAAAGAGGAGGATCAACACGTGCAGTGGATCAAAAAATGTTGGCGACCTCCTCATAACTTTATTTGTCGAAAGAATTAACACATAACAGGTTGCTCTTTAAATTTGGCGGGGGAAAAATGTTGATAAAAAGCCTTTTTAATGAAGTGATTAATCAAAATTTCGAAAATGTGATTAATCTGATAACGGATTACAGATCAAATTTGAACACAAACGGTCCATCAACACATGTAGACAGACAGTATAACAATACTCAGGCATATATTATGTGTCCTCTGTGATAAATGACAAATCTTACTTTATCACTTACAGTAGTAGCTTGTGTCTGCAATTGCTGTATTATACTGCCTACTAGTGGCCAAGTTGAGCAAAACAGACGGAGCCTCAATAAATTAATCATGACGCAGAAACGGTTAAATTCTTTACATTGTATTTCATTATAATATTATTGTTTTATGACGGACACTATAGACTGCTTTTTTTCCTGATTAAAAATACTTCTTTTTTTTCTTCTTTTTTTCTTTTTCTTCAAGTTGGGTTAGAGAGTGTGATTTACGAGCGTGGTCACAAACAAATTCGTCTTATAAGTCAAGGCACCGCTTGTAGCCTTCGGCCTAACATAAAAACGCATTGTGCGGATTGTGTAAGAAGATCTCCTTTGGTGGTCAGTCCAGGTCGAGTGTTTCCAGTGACAGGAAGTGGTCAAAAACAAGGGAAGCCTGAAGAAGAATGACCCTCATGACAATGTTTTTGTCTTCCCATGTCTCATTATCTGCAGGGGGTGCCTCTGACCTTAGTCTATTCCTGCCTGCTGTTTTGCAGTTAAGAGCTTGAATAGCCACAGCGGCAGCAGGAACTTTTGTGACTAGTGCGTCCAATATATCTTTTTCATTGGCGCAAGAACACAGGCAACATCTGGAAAAGGCAGGAGGATTTTTCAAACGTTGAGGGCAAATCTTAAAAGCAGCAGGTACACAAAGAATGAGATCTGGCTTTACATTCATTTCCCCCTCGTGAAATGTTTTCTTTGCTCGTCTGTTCCAGAATTTTAAACACGTGTCTTCAAACGGATAAACGATACCTGTTCCGCAAAGTTTAGCGTCCAACTTTTATACTGTTAATCACTGCTTAAAAGTTAAGAAGTAAAAAAATAAAAAAATAAAAAAATCATAATAATCCCTCTTCAAGGTTCATTTCTTCCCGTTTGCCCGAGGGCCAAATTCTCTCTGCTCTTTGACTCTGCTTTGATCATTTCATCTCAAACGCACAAGCTTCATAATCATGTAAAAGTAGCTTAGGGCACATCTCTCGCCATCCCTCACAAAAGTTTTTTTTAATTTTATTTCCCCCCCCCTGCTTTTTTACAAAGCCTGCAGTGCAGTCTGCTCGGTTACTTCCACGTATTCCTTCAGTCGTCTGTTGTCCCTCATGCCACAGTGTTTTCCCTCCCATTCCCCCCTGTTGCTAAAGTTCGCCACTGTCTTCGTTCATTTCATGAAGTCAAGTGGTTACCTTCTTTTAGGCCACTTTGGATCCTTCTGTTTACTTGACGTCAACCATTGCTGTCATTTTTAGGGCACGGCGATCCGACTTGGGTACTTTCCTTTTACTTTTCTTTCGTAATGATACTAACAGGCAAACCGCAGGAGTTGTTTTTATCCAGCCAGATCCATGGGCATCTCAGTCTTCTGTTTCTTATTCCCATTCCGAAACAGGCACCACATGACCAACATGACCTCAAAAAGATTTTTGGGGCTGTACAAAAAAAAAAACACCCAACAATAAAAATATATTTGTGGGATGGAACTTAACCGGCTCCCGTCCAGTCGAAGCGGCTCCCCTCATTTCCACTGAAATCAGGGGGTGGAGTCAAATGTGAGACCGCCTTGCACCTACTAACATGTATCTATGTGACCCCCCCCCCCCCCCCCAAACAAAAGAAATGCAGCGCAACCGGAAGCGGCATTGCTTAGTGCAAGGTTCACCAATTCCCTTCCTCAAGGTCCAGAGTTCTGCAGGTTTTAGATGTTTCCGCGCACTAGCATTCCTGATTCACATAATCAGCTCATCAGCATGCTTGATAACGATCCTGATCTTTTGTATCAGGTGTGTTGATAGGCGGAAACCTCTAAAAACTGCAGGACTCCGGACCTCGAGGACCGGAATTGGTGAACCCTGGCCTAGTGGGTTGTGTAGTTCTTTTGGCTAACATTATTGTATACAGAAGGAAACATACAAATGACTGCATATCAGACTGAGATTTTTTCCAACCTGATAATACTGTTCCCATCTGCTAATCCCGTGGCATTCCTGTGAACCTCTCCCACAAGGTCAGGGGGTTCTATTTAAAATGATAATGATAATAATTTGGTCAATTAATTGATTTCTAGAATGACTCTGAGGTATTATCCCAAATGTTGTCATACTGTATTTATGAATGAAATACGATGACATCCACCACCAACATCCGCGGAGTGCCAAATTCGATCAAATCCACCAAAATCAAGTTGCACCACAAGTTAGACCGGGTTTTTGTGAGTCTAATATCTAGTCCGCTCTTTGTCACCAAATTTGCCAGATGCGCCGTGCTTGTGGCAGCTCTGTCTACCGGAACGCCTAGCGAGGCTCAACGCGGCCCCAAACACGGTAGACTACAGAAGAAGCACCCATTTTTATGCCGAGTGCAAGTGCACCTGTCTACAAAAATAAAATGCCTTAGGCTGTTCAGAACAAATCATAACATTTACCGAGAGGCGGGTTAAACCTTGGACTAGTTGCCAGCCAACCTCAAGGCACATAGACAGACTCTATTAGACAGACAATTAGTCTTCATTCGACCTGCCGTGCATGTTTTTGGAATGTGTAAGGTAGAGTCGCCGGAGAAAATCAGTCACGCAAGCACAGGCAGAAGACGTAAACTCCGCACAGGAAGGTGCGAGGCTGACGTGTGAAGCACGATTTCAGCGAGCTGCCAGTGCCAAGGCCAAACAATCATCAGTATTGAATTATAAACCTTTATAAATCATACATGAGCTTGAGTTGGTCACTAGGCTTCTCCCATTACTCGCCATGAAATGAAGGGAAATGTTACGGTAAACATATTGCATTTTTAATAACTCATTCACTGCCATTGACGGCTATAGACGTCCAAAATTCATTTGAACTATTTCTATTAGTTTAACATTTTTTCCCCCACTTTTGTTAACAAGAGTATGAAAAGCTAGAATTTTTTTTATTGTACATTTAGAACAGATATAAAATTTGTGATTAATCGTGAGTTAACTAGTGAAGTCATGCGATTAATTACGATCTTTTTCTCTTTTCTTTAATCTTTTCTTTTTAAATCGTGTCAGGCGATTACATTTTTTAATTGTAATTAAGTGCATTACTTCTATAGTTAACTCACGATTAATCATACATTTTATATCTGTTCTAAATGTACAATATTTTTTTCTAGGTTTGCATACTCTTGTTAACAAAAGTGGGAAAACATTTTTTAACTAATATAATTTCTTGACGTCTATAGCCGTCAATGGCAGTGAATGAGTTAATCACTAAAGTATTTATACTTTGTTTACGAACAAGAAGCCAAATAGAATTTTGAATTTTCATTATTTCATATGACATGTGCAACAAGTAGTTAGGGATGTCTCTGGCACAACAAGACCAAGTCCAAGACGGACTGAGGTTTAGATTAAATTCACAGACAGTTGTTGGGACATCCTGTCAAGTGTCTGCTATGTTAGAAGTCCAAGGACAGCCAAATCAAGAGATAAGGCTTCTGCCCTCACCCAAACATGAGAAGCACCACAACTAGCGTACAGTATATGGTGGGAGAATTAGAACATAAAAAATAAAAAATAAATGCTTGGTTCAGATCCTGTTTCTTTGCTGGTTTTCCTTTGATGTGCTAGTTATTAGAGAAACCTGTGTTGAAGTCACCAGCTGGTTTGACTGAGATTAAATGGCTGTAGTTGAACAATGCGAAAAAATGTGTCAAGTTCCCCTGCTCAAAGGGAAAGTGCATTTCTTTGTTTGCCACTATTATTATTTTTTTAAGTTATGTGTTGCATTCTGTCACATGTTGATTCAGCGAGTTCTGGGCCTGGCAAGTGGATCAAATTAAATATTTTCATAACTCTTCTGATGAAACTAGTTGAGTGGTACCGTTGCCATGGCCTGAGAGGGTCTGTATCATTTCTACTGCCACTAAGCAACTTTGAGAAGGATGGTAGGAACACTACCACACAAAAAAAAAATACAAATATGCTGAATGCTTTATGGCGTACGTCAAAAGGATGAAAGGACAGTCAAGGATCAACAGTGGCCTGGTTTTCACTTGCTGGAATGAGCTAAAAAAAAAAAAAAAACACGCAATGCGCTTGTCCTCATAGGAAATGTGGTCTTCCTTCAGACATAACAATATCGCTTTTGTCCATATGGCATCACCATAATCAACGTAAATTGAAAGTTCCTTAGTGTTGCTTTAATTATGACAATAGGGGTGAGCAGGTGAGAGACAGATTGAATAACAACCTGTACTGTAAAGAAAAAAGGAGTCATATTTACTTGAAAAAACCTAGTAATGTTTTTTCACTTATAAATTCTAAGTACATTTTACAAGGAGAGTTTTGACTACATTTGACCAGTTTATTTAAAAAATAAATAAAAAGAAAGAAAGAAACTCAAGCATTGAGGAACGAACTCATGACCTTCAACTTGGGAGAGAGCCACTCTACCACCTGAGCCACGTCACTCTTGATATTTGCCACTGGCCTCTTGGAGGTACAGGGATTCCACCTGACGGCGTCAATATGCTAAAACCCAGCAGGAGCTGCATGGCTCAGGTAGTAGAGTGGCTTGTCTCCCAACCTGAAGGTTGTGGGTTCATTCCTCAACCCTTAAGTTTTTTTTTTTTTTAATAAACTGCTCAAATGTACTCAAAAATGTCCTTTATTATAATTGACTTACCTAATTTAAAATCTTTATTAGTGTTTTTTTTTTTTTTTACCAAGTGATTTTGACCTAAGGAGCAACAACAAATTGTGTCTACACAACGAGCTATGAATGCTGAAATCTCAAATTGCATTATGGCCACCATTGCCATCACTGGACAGGGAGGGTGACATCCTTGCTTCTGTTAAACGGCACATAAGCCGTCTGTCATTGACCATCTTTAAATAGGATAGAAATGTACATCGGAAGCCGGTGAATTGCAAGTTTTCAGGTGTAGAGGGTCACAACAAGGAGACTGCAGGTCAAAGGGTCTTACAGGTCAACACTGAACAGATGTCACTTTGACCTGCAACATTGTTGTCGTTAGCTCAGTTCAGTGCTGTCATCACTGCTATCAACGAGGTGTGAGTGATGTGCAAAGGGCCTGCCCCTCTACGGCACTCTCTCCCCAGTCATCTGACACCTTAAATAAATGGAAAATTCTCTTGCCGAAAGGTGCGCGCAGCACGCCAGCAGCAGAATACACCCCAGCGGCGGCACCTCTCATCTTCACGACTTGCCCTTGATTGGTTTCCCTCCCATTGTTGGCATTGACGAGCTAGGTATTTACAATGCTAAATGCATTACATTTGTATGGCGTGCTCTTTTTTTTAGTCAGGGGTCTGCAACCTGCGGTCTGGAGCTACATGTGGCTCTTTAGTCCCTCTTCTCGCGGCTCCCTGTGGATCTCTTAAAAAAAAAGAATAGTAGATTTTTTTTTTGATGAAATATTCTTAAAATGTATTAATTATTAAATAAAAATAAATGAATAAATATTTTTTTAAATATTAAAAAAATATTTTTTAACTTAAGTCATTTTAAGTAAAAAGTAAAAAATGTAAATTAAAAAAACACATTTAAATTAAATGTCCATGAAAATTGCCAAAAATAACTGAGAATTAAAAACATTTTTAAAGGCAGAAAATAAAATCTTCAAAAAGTAACAATAAAATGTCCAAAAACAAAAGAAGAAATCCTGAAAATTACCATAAATTGTTCACAAAATTGCCAAAAATGTATGTAGGCAGAAAAGTCCAAAAAAAGTATGAAAAATGAGGTATAAAAAAATACACACAAAAAATGATAAATAAATCCAAAAATGAATCTCAAAGTGGATGCCGCATATTTTTCTCTTATGATGCAACTATAATTAGCTCTCAGTACATAACAACATCACAATATTCAAATGTTTTGCGGCTCCAGAAAGCTTTTTGGTTATTTATTGGCCTAAAAATGGCTCTTTTGACAATAAAGAATGGTAGAGAGATTTTTTTTTCTTGACCATCAGCAGTATGTTTTCTCACTTTTCTCTTCTTCCCTCGTTGAAACGCCACATACCGTAGCTTCCATAAAGTCATTGGAGTCTTGTTGAGTTTATCGTCACCATCACCGCAAAACTTTTATACACAAACAGTGAGATGTCTGCAGTGCCGCGCAGGGGGAAATAGGTCTCCAAAATAGACGCACTTGGAATGTCACCTGCATGCGTGTATGTGTGGATCGCCAAATACCTTGTAACTTGAAATACTTATATATGTAATCATATTTTTAATGTATGCAAGGACTGGGTGATGCGACATCTGTGATTTTATTTATACACAAAAGGCCTACTACTTTTTGGTGTATCAACACTTTATAATGAGAGATAAAGATAACCTCCGGTGTCTGTAGACGCTATAATGAGGACGTAGCCTACTAGCTAACAAATGGAGTAGAGTAACAAAATAGGAAATGTTGTTCACTGTCTGGCCTTGGTGGAAGACTCTGAGTGACATTCTACTTATTTTGATCAAAGTAGAGTTGCTGCTTTTTAGCACGGCAGGCTATGTACTGTTTACAGTCTGTATCTTTGTGGCGGTCGGTCACTCGCACGGATGCTCCTGGCTTTTCTGAACGCAGACTTTGCATATCAAGGCGTTCTTATTTGGGCAGCACATCCCTCATTCGTTACTTCAAAGGGAGTGCGCGCGGGTCAGGATTTCATCACGCTGTCGTCGCCACGGGCCGCGGAGGTTTGTAAGAAAATGAGACCCTAAAAATAGAAAGCCGCGTAATAGGCGTAAACACAGATTGAAGCCAGACAAATACCACCCTTGGCCAAAAAGTGGCCATTATAAGAGGCTCATTTTACTGGTTATTGTTAGTTTTTATTAGTTTTAGTTTAAAAAAAAGAAGGAAAAAAAGCTTAGTTTTAGTTTAGTTTTTTGTTTTGTTTTCAAATGTGCATTACTTGTGCGAAAAAAAAAAAAGCCATGGTAAAATGAGATAAAGTAACGCATTTCTTACATTGAGCGGCATCATCTGAAGGTGCTTTTCTATTGGCTGCTACTAGATGACGTCCTTATTTTGGTTAATATCAAAATAAATCTACTTCAAATCACATTTAAAATCATCCCCAAAGGCTCATGATTTAAATTAATTACCAAAGACTAAAATGAAAGGACATTTTCGCTATAATTATAGTTTTAGTTTCAGTTAGTTTTCATTTTATTTTAACAAAATTGTTTTTTAGTTTTAGTTTTTTCGTTAGTGTTTGTTTACTAAAATAACGGCGGGCGGTAGGACAAGCTGACTACAGAATAACAATGCATTTTTATAATGAATCTTAAAATAATTCATATAAGCTACGAACGAGACATTTTCGCTATAATTATAGTTTTAGTTTCAGTTAGTTTTCATTTTATTTTAACAAAATTGTGTTTTAGTTTTAGTTTTTTCGTTAGTGTTTGTTTACTAAAATAACGGCGGGCGGTAGGACAAGCTGACTACAGAATAACACTGCATTCTTATCATGAATCTTAAAATAATTCATATAAGCCACAAACGAGACCAATAGTAATGTGTGTTCCGTATGCCGTCATGTGGATAATAAAAAAGCAGAGATTTTTTTTATTTTTTTTATTATGATTGTAATTTGAAGAGTTGGCTTTACATTGCTTCTCTGGAGCCACAATCACGATTTTTAGCCAAGAAATTCCTTTCATAATGACAAAGGCAAATGTCTTCTTGTGAAGACGAGGAAGAGAAGCGAGATATCTGCTGCTCCGCTCGAAAAATTCCCCACTCATGCATCGGCTCTCTGAAAACATTATGAAAATAAAAGCTGATAGGTGCTATTTTAAAATTGTAAAATAGATCTTTTGGAAATGTTTTATGTTGTTTGGTAACGCTACAAGAAAAGAGCCACAACTGTAATTAATTTGTGACTTTTATATTTGATCTATGTTGGATTTTTTCCAAAATATGCAAATGAATAGGCTGGTTGGCATGAACACACAAGAACACAATGTTAAAGAGTACAAAAGTAAATTAAAGCAATTACTCATAATTGCATAGGCGAAGCAGGTGAAGCTGTTTACTGTACCGCTTGCTTTGATTGTTGGTTGTTTTGCTGAACTTAGCCGCAAGCCAACAAGCAAAAGCGCGCATGCTACAAAGCAAGTTGCATTCTATTTAATGAGTTATTTCATAAGTTAGTTTCGGTCTCATTATTGCTGCTTTGGTGTGGCCTTTTTTGTAACAGCTTGGATAACGCCTGAAGTGTATTCCTTGGTGATCAGGTGCTCTGTATGTTTGTGAGAACGGCTATAGAAGTTGATAACGCGACATTGGCATACTTTTGCGTAGGGTGGTCTTGTAACATTTTAAGCATTGCTTAGCTTGAAGCATCTGCCCACAAAATTGATATCCCAAGGACTGGACTGTGATTTCAGATTTTATTTTACTACACTTTTATTTTCCTTCCTCATCAGCTTTGTGGACGACGGGCATATGCCGAATCAAAGCGCCGGGTGTGGGGAGGCGTGAAAATTGACCGGCCGTTTGGTTGCCATAATGTTTCAAATATTCCCCATAATGTACACTGTAAAGTTGGTCGATTACATTTTTTTGTTTAAATCTGAGCCTAAAATAGAAATTTTGGGGGGGTGATTATAATAAATAAATTGCTTTTTCATTTTCGATTGCCAATCAAAAATGGGGAAAAAATTACGATTTATAAACAGATTGATTAAGACCAAAATACACACCCTGTTTAAATCAATGTGAAGTTTGTAAACCGACATCTTGCGCGACATGCTGACGTTTCACTTGACGTCATGCAGATTCCAACTTGCACATCTTATGCAATTTAAAAAGGCATATATTTCATGAATATTTTACTTTGAAAGGGAAAGTCCAAGAAGTTAATTCTGTATATTGTGAGGTTTCTGATCCCAGTCTGTCTCTTTCTTGTAGGTCAAGTCTGCAAGTCACAATTCGGCCTGTTGACAGGAAAGTTTGCTGTCACTTTCCTTTCCCCTCCCGTTGTCGTCACTCCCATTCCCACGTACACCTAATTCTCTCTCCACCCTCCCATCTTTAATCGACCAATCTGGCACATCCCAGTTCTCATTGTACAACGCTGAGCCGCCGGCCCTCTTTAAGGTCTCCATTAGAATGTTGTTTTTATACGGCAGCAAGTGAAGGCATGCGGAGCCTCTTTTGAACTGCTTGACAAACAGATGGAGGTTATTCATGGTGCCTTTATGAGATTAAGTGAAAAATGCCCATAAAAAAAGACAGACACACCTTCACACTTCACTGACATATGCCTTGTTTGTGCTTTCTTTTTCTTTTCTTTTCTTTTCTTGCTCACCACCTTAGTTTTGGGCAAGTGTCCAATGCTACGAGGGGGGAAAGCAGACAGTTTAGTGTTACCAGTACGTCCCTCCCTAGGCAGGGAATCATTCATCCCAACCACAATGCAACATACAAAGTGCTTCTCCTGTTTAAAGTGTGACTCAGGAAGGTCAGTGGCAAGTGCTCCGCCCCACCAACTCTGACTTCTAGCAAGGGTTTGACCCAAAAGATTTGTGGTACAGACCGTAGGCCTATCTGGGTTGTCGGAAGTCACATTTGTATGTCTGTTAGGCAGACATTTTATGAATTCAAAGTCTAACTCCATTTGAGTGCAAGGAAAATAGGGGTGGGATTCAAAATGATTTGATTGCCAATGATTTTTGCTTCAATCCATAGACGCGTAAGGAATTGTAATGATCTACTCCAGTCTGGCCCGCTAATGCTAATTAGCGCGCTACTCGCGGCACTTTTATCACTCAAAAGAACGGCTCCACGCTGAAAAAAAACCAAACTGTTATTGGAATAACTTGACCGTGACTTTTTCCTTCTACTCTCTAATGTGGCTACAACTTAATAGTGTATTAGAGCGCGTGGATCCACACTGCCCCTCGGTGGCCAAACCGGGTACAACATGAACAGCGCTCCAAATAAAGGCACACACAAAATATAAAATCGATTTTGGGACATTTAAAATCAATTCTGAATCGTATTAAATGAGAATCGCGATTCTTATGAGAATCTATTTTTTTGGGGCACACCCCTAGAAAATATCAAGCCTTCTAGCGATTCCATTATATCACCTTGAAAGTGTGTCCACCTTCATTCAGCCTTGCTTATTTATGAATGTAGTGTGTGATTTTATTTAATTTGATTTTTTTCCTGATGTAACCTCTGCCATTCAGCATGTATGTGTTATCATACCCATGTGATTTCATATCTAGTACAGCAAAGCGGTGCATCAAAAAGGATTTTTTAAATTGTCTTTAGGAATCATCAACTCGTTTTTTGGGAGTCTTCCCGACTTGCACCTTCCCTGGCAAGCCACACCCACTTTCTTGAAAGAAAGCCTACCATTAACCACTGTTCAACCCGGTTCAAAACAAACCGTAGCGTAATTTTGTGGTTGTTGGGGTTTTATTGAACATATAAATATAAAGAAAACACATTACAAGTATAAAATATAAGTTGAAGTAAAAAAGAAAAACAAAAATAGGAAGAAAGAAAAGAGTTTATATGTTCAAAAGGGGTTGTTTGTTTGCTGTGGCGTATTTGTTGTGAACGTCAGTCTTCGGTGGGGGAAATCCATTAAAAATGACGTGCGGGAGAGATGATAAAGTGGTAAACCGGAAAGTTCAGAAACAGACTAACAACAACAACTAACCCTAACCCAGCAGCTGACGGACGGATTATATATGAATGGACTAACAATGACGCTTATTACCGTCTGTCTCCAAACAATTCTTCATGTTTTCCAACCCCATGACCTCTATTTTGCCTAAAGTCAGTCATAAGTACGGGTGTTCAATGCCACTTTTTTTTTTCCAGACAGAGTACTCAAGTACAAATACATAAAATGTATATTAAACCCATGACAGATCATTTTAAAGACCTACTACATAGCATTTTTCTTTAAAATTGCATGAAATTATTTTTTTCAATTGTGTTTTAAAATGCATATTTTGTATATAACACACCATAAAATGAATTTAAGTAAATAAAAATGAAACCAAAAATCCAGTGGTCTCAATCAACATATGTGGTTGTACAACTCCATTCAACCGATACTGGTATCAGCCCGTCGTCGTGACTACTCGATACCTTAAAATAATGACGGTTTGATATCTGGTATCGAAATACTCGCCCGTCCCTAGTAATAAGTCGTTTAGATTTACACTGTTCATGTTTTATTTTAATTTCGTTTTCGTGGTTATCCAACATTATTCATTTGTACTGTAATTATATCTTACCAGATGCACTGGATTCACGGAAGAATGCAAAATGTTTCCGTATTCAATTAGCGCAACCTGATTGTTGACTTTTATGGCACGCAATAAATCAACCGAGTGACATCAATCGTGCTCGTCTGTGACCTTCGATCTCTGGAAGTTCTGAACAAAATGCACAATTCTTGTTGTGCACGGCAGCTTCGAATATATAGAGAGTCCATCTTGGAAGCTTTGTTGTTGTCATGCCGCGTGTTTGCAGGCGGCGTGTGTCACTGTGTTCGGTGTGTGTTTGTTTGATCTGTAGAAAGACACGGCTTACTCGCATGGCCTATTCCAAGAATGAATTCCTGGAAGCTTACAAGAGCTGTTGAATGAGATGGAGTGCTGAGGGCAGGAATGACGAGCGGGGAGCGGAGGGAAGTAGCTCAACACTGTAGGTGGGGTGTCAAGCTCGCACTTACTGATTAAATAACAGGATGCTTTGTGAAAACAAGGACATTATCTCCGTCTTCAACGGGCCAGGAAAGCTTCTCTAATTGGCTTCCCCCCCACCCCAAAAAAAAATGTCAAAAATGTGTCAGCCAGTTCCAAAAATGAAAGAAATGAAGATGGACTTCACTGCCTGTTTGTCCACAGCAATTCCAAGAAATTGAAATTGAAACCTAAAAATCTCGCTTGAGTGCATGACAAATAAGACAGATTCCTCTGTGTGGAATCAGGCGGTTTGTTATGGGAGAATGGAGGAGAAGAAAAGCAGCCAAAGGGGTGGAGCTTGTTGTGTTTTTAATTCCTGCATGATCAAAGCATCTAACATCTCTCTGCCTGACATGTAACCCAGGTGGTTGACTAAATTACACCGATTACAGTCAAATACCACCGTAATTAAAGTATATTCAGTAGTTTGGAGCCCTAACGAATTCGAGACGTATTTCATGTTTGGACAGCTTTTTTTAAACGACAGAAGACCCTCAGAACAAGATTTCGTCCAGGAACTTCCATTTGTTCCGATTTTGAATTGATTTTCCATACCACAAAGAAGTAGAGGTGCGCCGATCACAATTTTCTGGCCGATCCTGATCCTTTTCATAACAAGCAGCATGCACCTTCCGTGTTCCAATCTTGTTTTATTGGAAAACATTGAACAATATAATATAACATTTTAAATCCATCCGTGTCGTCCATCCATCTGTCGTAGCAGCTAGCTAGCGCTAAGCTAACCCTACGGCAGGGTTCATCTGTCCAGTCCAGCATTCAAGTTTACAAACTCCATTCATGCTAGGATGACATTCGAGGCTAACAGCAAAGTAATGATATAGGATACTCTGCGTACTTAGGTTCTATTTTCTGATTGTTTAACAGTTTATTATAACGCTCAATAGCCGGCTAAATGTTCCCATACAACATGATTCATTCTCACTCGAATCCGAAAAATTCAAATTCGGCATTCGTTTTTAAAACTCATTCACTGCCATTAACGGCTATAGACGTCAAAAATTAATTTCAACTATTTCTATTAGTTTAACATTTTTTTCCACTTTTGTTAACAAGAGTATGAAAACCTAGAATTTTTTTTTAGAAATACAGATATAAAATGTGTGAATAATCGTGAGTTAACTATTGAAGTCATGCGATTAATTACAATAAAAAAATGTAATCGTAATTAACCGCATGACTTCACTAGTTAACTCACAATTAATCACAAATTTTACATCTGTTCTAAATGTACAAAAAAATATATAGGTTTTCATACTCTTGTTAACAAAAGTATAATTTTTTTTTTTAAACTAATAGAAATAGTTCAAATGAATGTTTGACGTCTCTATCCGTCAATGGCAGTGAATGAGTTAACGGCCAATTTGCAGCTCAATTGGCGTAATTTGTGCGCAGCCCTGCAAATAACATTAGCGTAGTGAGAGACTCCAACTTTCAAATTAGATCTCATCCGGTATGAGTGCAAGTGTGTGCGTGCGCGTGTTTTGGAGTCGTGCCTCTCAGGCCCATCATCACATTTTGCTGGCATCAACATCAGTCCCATCATGCGCCGCACGCTGCCGGCACCTTCCGCCCGCCTCTTTCATGTTCCAGAGATGTGTTTAGCAAGCGATTGCATGTCAGGTGGCATTTGGCTCTCTCCTGTCACCTTTTGCTGGGCTTTTCAAATCTCTGTCACACTGCACCCGACACCCTACCAATGAGATACTGAATGAGTTCAAACGAAGATCAGGTGTATCATTTCAACGCACTTCAAGTTCCTTTTTTTTTTTCCACCATGGCCTGTCTGTAAATAATGTGTTCATGAATGGGAAGTAGAAGTAGGAGGAGTACGTGATTCAGACCCACCCCTCAGGCTTAATACTTTACCTGAGCGTGTAGAAATCTGCTCACCTGCCCTGGCATGCCGCACGGCCCCTCCTCCTCCTCCTCCTCCTCCTACTCCTCACGTTCGAACCCCCTCAACCACCCTACCCTTTCCAGTGGCTCCACATCAAAGTAATGGATACCCAGAAGGGCCGCACCTTCCCCTCCTTCATCTAATTCAACTGCCACTCAGTCAGTAGCTAGCACGGAACGCACAAACAGATGAATTTGTCATGCAGTTACACTTATGTTGTCACACTTGACCTAATTGTGAAAGTAATACCCATTTCCAAGAAACACTCCAATTCCCTGCGTTGTATTATTAGAGCCTGTAGTTATGCATTATTAATATTGTTGTTATTATTTCAGGGGTTTTCCTGGCTCAAATCGAGGTGGTATCATCCTGACTAGGATGGGTGACTACCGATACCAGTTTTACGGTGACCGATACCTATTATCGGCCGCCCTCCTGCGGCCATTTTACAATCAGGGATAGGAAGTTAGAAAATATATGAATACAAAGTTGCCATTAACTTCATGCAATTTTAAGGGAAAATAATATATTGGGATGTATAGGTCTTTCTTTCAAATCATCTGTCATGTGGGGAATTGTATTTACTAGTGGTATCGGTATTTTGTATCAGTAGCGGTGACAACTCGAGTTGTGTATCGGTCGGGAAAAAAGTGGTATCGAACATCCCTAATCCTGACCATGCGCCATGACGTGCATGTATTCTGTAAATTCAACTGACTCGTTTCATTTTTTTTCAGGCAACATATAATACTTCCATGTTTCAATAATAAGAATAATAGTTCCAATAAGAATATGACTGTTATCATGTTAAAACATTCATTCATTATCAGTCACTCAGGCTGGAGGTGGTGTGCAAATAAAGTGGAGGTGGCCGCCTCTGAATTTTGTACACTGGAAAAACCCTGAATTATTATTATTAGTATTATTATTATTAGTAGTAGTAGTGAATATTTAAGTATTTGGGTATCTTACTGGAAAATTCTATCCGACAATGGAATATTTGTATAATTTTTCACCTAATGAGCTTTCTTTAGATTCTCTTTTTTTTTTGTATTTCATACACTACGGTATTTTTTTTTAAATTAAAATAATGTGACAAAAAAATGTGTTTTGGTGGGGTTGTATATGAAGCAGATTCATGTAATTTCAATTCATTTCAATGAAAATAATTAGGGATGTGCGAGTACCGTCTGATACCAGGTATCTACCAGGAAACACGCTATATTGGGCCTTTCTTTTAAAATGATCTGTCAATTGTTTTATTTTTTTCAGGGGGGGGGGGGGCGGGTTAATATCAAAATACTTGTGGTATGGACCATCCCTAGAAAAAAAGATATTAGATAGTAGATTGAGGTACAACCTTGGTCACGGAATGAATTCAACCCGTAGGCCAAGGTACCACTATACTGTATTTGTTATAATCGGAAAACGTCAAACAGTATGAATACAAGGATCATGCAATAAATATTATCTCAGCTATGATGTCATAAGAAAAACTCATAAGCATGACTCTTGGAATTTTTGATGATGCCCATTTAAGGACATTGGTTGACTTGGGGGAATTATACGCTTCCATCATATAACACACTGTAAAAAGTCATAAATAATCACAAATATTACAAAATGATAATGCCTCCAATTCAAAGAGTATCTAATAGGAAATAATCAGACTTTATTTCTGCTTTGTGTCCCAAATTTTTTTTTTTACATTTTTTTAGGTCCAAGAAGTATTTTTAATCAGCAGAACGTCATTCTTGTGGTGTAATAAAATGGCTTCAGTTAGCCTATGACAAGACCAGGTTGTTCTTTTTAATGGTGGAAATAATGTGAAAAAGATGGCTGCAACGGGAAGTTGTTGAAGTGAACCGTGCAATCGCGTGTAGTCGTCTGAGACGACTGAGGAAACGTAAATTTAAAGCTTCCACTGTGACATTTACAGTCAATTAATAATAATTTAGTGTACTTTGTTGGCAAGTGTAGCCCTCAACTGTGACCCACATGATGACCACATTTGTTGCAGTATTTAGACAATTTTAAATCAATAAATGGTTCCAAACGATTACTCAATTATTAAAATAGTTGTTGATTAATTTGATCATCAATTACTTGTCGATTAATCGCTTCAATTTGACAGCTCTATAAGATAACATTAGTGCTAACCACCAGGTTATGTCAACCGATGTAAACGGCATGCTAACTATGCTACAGCGTAGCTAGCATCACAACCTTTTACGAATCAAATTTTATGCATGGTGCCATTCCCTACAGTAAATGTCAACAGCTGGCCATCTGATTGGCTGAGACATCAACATCAATATATGTAATAGGCTAGATTAGCCTTAGATGTACTTTTACACAACACCTGAAGTGGTTCATCTTTTGGTGCATCACAAAAAAAGGAGAAAAAAAAGCCACAAAAAGCAAAACAACCTGGAACTCGTAAGAAGTGATGACATCTCAAGTGATGTCGCGCATGCAGGCAGTTTGAAATTGTGTGCTATAATAAAAATAATAATAATAAACTATTAATTAACTAATAATAATAAATAAATAAAGAGCTTAAAAAAGATCCGGTTGTTTCCTATTTATGTTAACTCGATCACTGCCATTGACGGTTGTAGACGTCAAAAAATCCTTTTAACTATTTCTATTAGTTAAAAAAAAATTCTACTTTTGTTAACAAGAGTATGAAAACCTAGATTTTTTTAGAAATCTGATATAAAATTTGTGATTAATCGTGAGTTAACTAGTGAAGTCATGCAATTAATTAAGAGTACGCCCCTAATTTTTTTAAGAATCATCTCGTCAGGCAATTACAATTTTTTATTGTAATTAATCGCATGACTTCACTAGTTAACTCACAATTAATCACACATTATACATCTGTTCTAAATGTACATTTTCATACTCTTGTTAACAAAAGTGGCAAAAAATGTTAAACTAATAGAAATGGTTCAAATGAATTTTGGACGTCTAGAGCCGTCAATGGCAGCGAATGAGTTAAAGTGCAGAAGTGCTTGTGGGTCAAATTCTTTACATTAAAGTGGATGCGCTGTCAAACACAATGTCCACAACATAAATGCAGACTGCACCTGTTTTCAATGCCATTGAACCCTGCTATCATCACCAGCCGCCCACACCCCTGTCTGCTCCTCATTTAGCCAAGCGGCGTGTCCCCGGGCCGCAGTAATGCTTCCCGTGTGCCGAGCAGCTCCGCAGAAATGACAGGGCAGGGAGAGTCGGCCTCGGGCCTGCAGGCCCGCAGCTCTGTACTCTGTCATTAGATCCTTTAATGCAACAGCAGCACCACAGCGTGCACGCCTCACTCTTCCCCTCGACTCTCGGCCTTTCTCTTTTTTTCCGCGGACCTCTTTCACTCTCACTTCGTCGCGCCACACGGGATGGGATTCCACTGTGTAATTTGCCCTTGCGCTGAATGATGCGGGTAGTCACACTAAGCAGGGAATGTACATGGTACCCACAAGAACCATTACGCTTGATTGATTATAAAAGTATAATGAGTCTGGTTGGGGTTTTTTTTCTTTTTATGTCTTACTTGACATTGAGTCACTGCTAAAAAATTATATATATAAATAAAATTAAAAACTAAATTAAAAAAGGCCACCCTCCCGTTTGATTTTGAATGAAAAAATGGCTGCATTTTTGTAGAAATACACACTTAACTGACTAGAACTTCCTGTGTTGTCTTATGTGAGAAGAGTGGACAGCTGCAGAGGACAGCAGACACACACGCACACACACACACATAAACACAAGGTCGTCAAACTTAGAGGAGTGCACTTGCGTTGGTCAGTCCCAAAGAGATACGATGTATTTTTTTTACTCCTATATAAAATTGGTTATTGGCTTCCTTGACTACTAATTAATCGGTATTGGCCCTGAAAATAAGAACATATCGGTCTATCACGGGGGTCTGCAACAAGTGGTTCTTTAGCCCCTCTCTTGTGGTTCCCTGTGGATCTCTAAAAAAAAAAAATGAAATTAATCTTTTCTTTTTCTTTTTAGAGACACTATTATTCAAATGAATTAATGATTTAGATTTAAAAAAATAATAATAATAAAATATTCAAAAAATGTCAGGGTCCAAATTTTTCAGTGGTCAGAAAAAGAGAGACAAAAGGTACAAGAAATTTTTTTTGTAATGACTTTGTCCTAATAGGAAGAAGAAACGCAGAAAATTACCATAAGATATTTTGCCACAAGAAAAAATCTGAAAATCATTATTATTATCATTATTATTATAATTATCATTATTATTATTGTTGTTGTAAATAGCCCTAAAATGTCCAAAAAAGGAAGTGAGGCAGAAAATTACCATAAAATATCTTTGGAATTGCCCCCCGCCCCCAAACTGAAAAATGTTGAAGAATAAATAAATAAATAAACATAAAATGTCCTAAAAAAGGAAGAAAGGCAGAAAATTACCATAATATGTCAATAAAATTCAGAAAAGTCTAAAAATGTATGAAAAACTAAGTATGAAAAAATTCCCCAAACTAAATCCAAAAACGGAAGAATATGGAAGAATAAATATGCCATTGCATCATTCTTGTGGGGAGACTTCCATTATTTTCCAACTTTCTTTGTCCATTCAATTCATCCCTAATGTCTTTGATGGGGTTCAAGTTACCTTTATTCCACAGCAAACTCACCCCACCAAGCTTTTATGGACCTTCCTTTGTGCACTTTGGCACAACCATGCTGAAAACGGAAAAAAAAAGCTCATTAACTGTTGAGGATAAAGCACGGCACCTGATTTCTGTTGTATTATCACACGTTTATGAAAAAGCCCTATCGGTGTTTTGTTAGCAAATGAACCGTGGCTGCACATGAAGGGAATTTGCCTATGTGTTAATTAAACCCACAACATGTGGAGTGTTCTTGTAAAGTGCCGGAATGACCTTGGCTCGTGTGAAAGCAAAATAAAGACATCCTTTTGTCGCCCGGGTCATTTTTGCCATGTGGCGAACGCAACGTGATGCCAGAGCACAGACCACACACACTTAAGCAGGGATGTAAACAAACAGCGCTGGCTGCTCTCAAGCAGGCCACCCACAGATCACTGGCATCTGACATTAGTGCAAACGGCCTGACCGTTGCTCATACTGAGGGGTAGCAAAATATTCTTGGTTGCTTTGTTGGTATGCGTTATTATGCTTGTGTCAACGATTCTAATTTCCTCAATCGATTCCATTTGGAGCCAGTCCGATTCGATTCACTTCAATTTGATCCCATATTAATTCTGGAACATCAATACTTCCTCGATATCAAGGACATGATCAAAACTACAAAAATATTTTCATAACTCTAGTTCAATCATTGTAAATATAAATGTAATAGATTCGGAATTGTCTTGTGCAGTTTGTCACTTTTTTTTTTACTCGCAACTGCCACCTCTGGCCCAAAGCGTAACTGCAGCATCTGTGTCTGGTGCGCGTGTTCGTACGTATGTAGAAAAAGCTTTAATATTACCTTTTTAAACGGCACAGTGCTTTCATAAATGTAAGAAAATACTTTTCAATTCATGTGAACAGTCAATTTCAGGATACAAAAAAATGTGGCCTTTAAAATTCTATTTTCTTATGAATTAAAATGATCAATTCGATATCGACTTAAAATGTTATCGTTTAAGCCTATGGCGCACACGCAGCAATTCATTTTTCTCTCATCTCTGCATATCAACAAGTGGCGATGACCAGGAAAATAATATTGGTTTACTATAGTTACTATTTTGTACTTTTATAAAGGATCGCAAAATATTTATATTTGGAAGTGGATTTGGAATTGAACTAGGACGCGACATGGTTGAAGAAAGATTTTCCTAATGTAGTGTCGGAATATCCGCTCATCCGCTTGGCAAAAAAGACATAAAGAAACAAACCACAAGGAATCACGTATTCTCAGGTCACAATCAGGCCTTGATCAAATGTGGGTGAAAGTGAGATATGAATTAGAGTGTGACTACACAAACTTGTCACAGTGCCATTTGATGACATAATTCACACTAACCATAGTGGGTTAGCAGAGAATATAGAGTAGGAGTACGTTGGTATGTGAAGTAATTGTTGCCCTGCCATTTATTTTCATATGAAAACAAAAGAGGCCCTGACTTTTGAACTCCACTGTCTTTTTCTCTGCTTCACCAGGATGACTATTTAATGAATGCAATGCCGGTTTCCCTTCCGGTCAATCTTACTGAAGGTCCTTTTTTTTTTACTCGTCTAGTTAGTGTTTTACTTTGCTTATCCTCTGCAACTAAAGATTTAAATATAAGCCCTGCAATAATGTAATCAGATCTCTTAAGTGACTTCCGGGCTGCGTCACCCGGCAGAGACATGGGAGTGTGTTTGTGACCTCTGTCTTAATACTGAGAGGCAGTCAGGCCACAGGCATGTGTTATGATGTGCCCTCAAACTGCCCGCTGTTGCTCTCAACTCAAAGAAGCTATTTGAAACATTTCAGGCTTCGAATTTTCACACTCCAGGTAAAGTAGGTCCCCACGAGTAGGGCTGTGCCCAAAAAATCGATTCGCATAAGAATCGCGATTCCCATTTAGTACGATTCAGAATCGATTTTAAATGTATCCAAAATCGATTTTATTTAAATGATTTTATACTGCCTTTGTCTGTGTGTGCCTTTATTTGGAGCGCTGTTCTTGTTGTACCCGGTTTGGCCACTGAGGGGCAGTGTGGTTCCACGCGGTCTAATACACTGTTAAGTTGTAGCCACATTAGGAAAAAGAGATTGGTACAAAAGAGATTAGAAGGAAAAAGTCACAATGAAGTTATTCCAATAAAAGTTGTTGTTTTTTTCCAGCGTGGAGACGTTCTTTTGAGTGATAAAAGTGCCGCGAGTAGCGCGCTAATTAGCATTAGCGAGTCAGACTTGCACATCTATAGATTGAAGCAAAAATCATTGTCAATCAAATCATTTTGAATCAAAAATCGTTCTTAATCGAAAATCGATTCTGAATCAAATGGCAGACCCAAAAAATCGTAATCGAATCGAATCATGAGACATTCAAAGATTCCCACCCCTATCCACTACCCCTGTATATTTTTTGACAGCAGATTATGTTGAAACTAAAACTATCCATCCATCCATTTGCTGAAAAACAACTCGCCCACTATATCAACAAGTGGCTACTATGGCTCCATGCTACGAGCTAGTAAATTAGCCAACATCAGTTAGCGGTCGGATTAACATTATTGTTGGAACGATATAGCCGTTGGATTAATGTTACGTTATCAATATAATTGACTTTTTTTTCTCTTTTCTTTTTTAACCTTTCACCGTGAATCCACCTCCTGTCTGTCCCTTGTGTTTGTAGCCTGGAAATCGGATTTCACAGATTAGCAGAGACACGATTTTGCAAGATCATATCATTTTCCTCTCGTTTTGGTTCATGAATTAAAATGTCCATAGATTTTAGTCCAGTTTTTATTAAGTGAAGTACATTTTTGTCCCGTCTTAATTAGTCAATGCAAATGCATACGGATTTAGTCTCTGTTATTCTATTCTTTAAGATGCAGTCACAATGGCACATCCAATACTGTATGTATCAGATTTTTATCCAAATTTAGAAGAAGCCTGCATATCTGAATTGTACCAGTCGGAAGCAAACAAAACTGAAGCATGCAGTTCAAATCCAGCTCTAAAGATCATGCTTTTCTTTCTTTTCTTTCTTTCTTTCCCACCACTAATGTGGCCGCACCTCATCTTGGCCCCTGCACGCCTTGCAATTACTGTTCTGATGAAACAAGGAAATATCTGGCATTAGAGTTGAATACCACATAAAGCAAGATTTGACTGTCTAATGTGATGTCTTTCCGTTTTTGCGAAACTCCAAACTCGTTGTATGAGGGTACAAGTGTAGGAGGGGTTCGTCTTTTCCCTTTTTGAAGTGTTAAAAAATGTGTCCCGAGTTCAACACTGTCGCTCAAGTTTTTCATTAACTTGTTAAGTGGATCAACCGAGTGATGCTTTTACCTGCCTGCCCCCGTGAATGTGTATGCATTTGGTTTGCTCGCGTCTGCTCATTAAAGCGCAGGCAGATAGACAGCATGTGATGAAACACGTGTTTGGATTTGACGCTCTCCAGGTCAACCCACCTCTTGTTGAGAAGGAGCCCAAAAAAAATGACAGGAATCCAATATAAAAATCAAACCCAAAAAAATTACTTCAATTACTTGCCAATAAACTTGTATGGGATTATTGTACTATACCGACTGGCAGTTGGCAAATTCTTCTTCATTGCAGTGGTTCGATTATTTTCTTTACCCAAACAGAATAACTTAGTTTTGAGACTGGAGAAGAGAATTGGCGTGGGGAGACAAAAAGCTTGAAAAAACATTAGATTGAAATTCAATTCAATTTTTTTATTTCATTCTTTCTAATGAAAATAAATGAAAAGGGACAGAACAAAGTCAAACTTATGAAATCAAAATTACTTTTGTGTGTGAATATTCGTTATTTGAAGGAAAAACACTCAAACACTCAGTCGACGCTAACTTCCTGTTAGCATTTGAATGGGATCATCCCTTTGCTTTTAGCATTGGCGCTAGGCTAGCGATGTTTTTAAAACGAAGAATGTTTTGTATTTAAATATACATTGGATGTAATTCTTAGCGTTGTGTGTTTAGTTTTCCAGTTAACTCCAACTGGGGTGTCATTAAACATCTTAAAGGACGCTTAGGGACAACAGAATAACCAGAATAACATACCCTACACACTTGCTAGCTGCTAATGCTACGCAAACAAAATGGTGCATTCAGGGTACTTTCACAGCGTTGGAAACTTTGGTTTCCTTTGATGATAACGTTAAGGGGAAAATAATCGGCCATTTGTTTTGGCCAATGTTTGAAGGGCAATAATCGGCCCATTATAATCGGCGGCCGATTAATCGGTCGGACCCTAAAATGGACCTAAATTTAGGGTGGAAACCTTAAAGGTTTCTCAAACATACAGAGCACACTTTTCAGAAAGTGACCATAAAACAGCTAACCAGCTTCTTCCTGGCTTGCAGAATTTGAAGTCGACTCACAAAATTGTCAGCTTCTGACCCGGATGGGGGTCGTCACCAGCATCTAATTATCTCAATACGCAAAGCCACAGCAGTTGTGTGAACATACCACCGACACATCTGTCTGAAAGGCATAGTCTGCACCTTTACGCCTCCGATGCGCCTAACTGACTGGGAATGCAGTGTGCAAATATTTGTACCATCCATCGACATTATAACCTATTAGTCATCTAACATAACTGTTAATTATGCGGTACCTTGTAGTTTGATGATGCGATATGTCTGATGATGCGGTCTTGAAATCACCATAAGCGTTAAAAACTGGCAAAACAGAACCTTATTTTTTATTGAATGAATTTAATTAATAACTACTGTTTGTTTTGAACAAAGCTGTAAAGCACTTGTTGTTTTTGTCACGACTTTCAGATAGTACAGCTGTTCATTAAGTCTTAGCAAAGTGTGAACAAACAAATAAGTAATCCGTGAATAAATATTTTTTTAAACCCGTAGTAAGGGTAATGACCCAAAGCAGTTTATTGAGTCTTAACAAAGTGTGAACAATCAAATGACTGCTCACTGTTTGCTATCGTTCTGCCTGCTGGACTCCTCATAACGTATTTCCCCCACTCGGGAATAACAGTCACGCTCTGCAACGTTATGAGAAAGTTTTTGTTTGTACTGTGGCCATAAGATTCCCAGGAACACATTTTCAGAGGACGTGTGTTGAGGACACACTCAATGCGTGACTGCCACCTAGTGACCATTCAGCGCCATCTGTATGTTGAAGTGACATATATGCAAGTGTTTTTTTGTGAGGCGCATGAGAATTGTTTATTTTATTATTATAATAATGTATAATAATAATACATTTTATTTACAGTATATTTAACAATAAAAATCCAATTTTGATAACGTGACACAACACGTTTTGTTTTTTCTTAGCAAGAGCTTGACTTGCTAGCGTTAGCCCAGGCATGCTATCAAATGTTCCCGTAGCTAACATTGTGAACTGGTTTACACTAATGATCACATGTGAGGGGGAAATAGACCTTATCTGTCTTTGTTTTGTCACATTAGACTCGGAATTTGAGAGGCTGGAGTATTGTTTTTGTTTTGTTTTTCAGACCAAACACATTCGCCAGGCAATATTATTAGAGTCGACAACATTATACAATTCACTTAGCTGGATACGGACTACCTTGCTTTTCTGAATATGTCACTGTTGTCATCAACATTTGAATCACTAAATACAGATCTTAATCATAATTGACTTTTCCTCCCTATATTTTAGGGCTGTGCAAATAATTACACTCCACAATTACAAAATCAGCATAATCGTAAAAAAAATATATATATATATTAATACTAATTTTGAGTTGTTCAGATTTATACATTTGCAAATGTTTTAAATTAAAATGTATAAATTATTTTCATCCAAAAGGAACTTGCATAATTATAGTGTTTTAAAGAATGTTATTCGCCTTAATATTTTTTACATTTAAACTTTTTCTTTTTTTGTACCAAGAAATAATTGTGATTTCAGTTATTACCAAAAATAATCGGTGTTAATATTTTCTTCATAATCAAGCAGCCCTACTATATTTACATTTTTATGGAGAAAAAAATAATGAACCTATTTACACAAAATAGGGACTGGAAAAAAGAAACAGTTGGGTCAAAAATAACCCACATTGGGTCAAATACACCCAAATAGTGGATAGGTCTGTTTTTGACCCAAAATACAGTATTTTTGTCCCAACTGTTTTTTTTAGGTGGTAAAAATAAAAAGTAGTCTGAAAAAAAGTCAAATAAAGTACACATACATGAACGTTCCTACTTACTGACATTTACAAATGATTTTGTATTTTTGCCCCTGGTTGTCTAACTCCTGTCCGGTTTCTCCTGCAGGCCCGCATGGCACTGGAAAAGGGAGCTCAGGCGGTTATTTTCGATGTCAGCGATGACGCCAACGCGGCTGCCGAGGTGAGTTTGAAGGCGCCGGGCGGGGCCTGTACTTATGTCCAAACAAAGATGATCCTCAGTTTGGTGGTATTTCTGCATTTCCCTTGTTTGCACAAATGTCACTCAAGCTGAGAGAAACGGACTCCCTTCCCCGTCCGGTCGTGTTGGTGGATGCTGAGGATGCGAAGGAGTTGATGGCTCTGGTCAACAAGAACGAGGAGGCCAACGTCCGTATTGAGATATTGGTGGAGAAGCCCAGATGGGTAAGGATTGGTTCGCAAAAAACGACACACGCACACACACACACAGCTGCTTTATTTGCTGGAAGGGGAGGGATTCTTTGAAGGGTTGCAGAGAATAACTTTTGAACTGTAAAGTGGTGATTTCAATCACGACCCAATGATTTTCACTAAACTCTTGCATGGACATCATGTGGTAACTGTTGCACTTTTGTATCGCTTTATTTTTATTTTTATCTGTATTCTAACTTTTATTTTCATTTCCATTCTCAGCCACATTATGACGTGTATATCCTGCTCACCATTGTCTTGGCTGTCGTGACCATCATCCTCATCTTTGCTTTCCGCTATAAGTGCAAGTCCAATAGAACTTGGGTAAGTGGAACCACCATTTGATATCGTTAATATACATCTTAAGGTTCGAGTGCTAGTCTGCTCCTGGTCCTCACTAATAGGACCGCTTTGGCGTTCTAGTAAGTCAGCTACTTGCTTACTAGTAAGCAGGATATTAAGGATGTCGGATAAATGCTCAAACAGACTTCCATAAGGTTTCTAACTTGCACCCTCGCAGGATTCGGTGCATCAGCAGACCATGCGGGCGATTAGTCGACTGGAGACCAAAACCTACATCTCTCAGGGGTGCTCAGGCTCACAGCGCCCCCGTGGGGCCTGGGGTTCGGCGAGCAGCTCCAACTCCACCCCAGTTTGTGCTATCTGCCTGGAGGAGTTCCAGGATGGCCAGGTAAACAGAATGGAGCATGAATGCACCTTAAAGGGATACTTGACTGATCGAGCCATTTTCAGCAGTAAAAAGATAATATTTTTAATATAATTAACTCATTCACTGCCATTGACAGCTATAGACGTAAAAAATTCATTTGAACTATTTCTATTAGTTAAACTTTTTTTCCCCGTTTTTGTTAAGAGTATGAAAACCTAGAAAATATATATATTTTTGTACATTTAGAACAGATAGAAAATTTGTGATTAATCGTGAGTTAACATGGGAAGTCATGCGATTAATTACGATTACAAATTGTAATCGCCTGATGATGATTAATTTTTAATAATCTTTTCTTTTTTTTTACATAAATATATATTTTTTTATCATCTTTTTTTTTTAAAGAAAAGATTATTAAAAAGTTGGGGCGTCGGGCGTTTACAATTTTTAATTGTAATTAATCACGACTTCACTAGTTAACTCACGATTAATCGCAAATTTTATATCTGTTCTAAATGTACAATTTTAAAAAATCTAAGTTTTCATACTCTTGTTAACAAAAGTTGGGAAAAAATTTTAACGAATAGAAATAGTTCAAATGAATTTTTGACATCTATAGCCGTCAATGGCAGTGAATGAGTTATTGTGATAACTTCATTATTTTTCGACTACAATACCTTTAAAAACTAATTTTGCCACTTGCCGTCCACTGAAGATGACATCACCTGTGCTTAGGAAATAGGTAACGGCCAATCATGGTTCAGTTTGCTAAACAAACCCAGACAACGGGTGATTGGTCGATTTCCTCAGCACGCTTGATGAAAAATTAGTTTTTAAAGGTATCAATTTTACATGAAAAGTAATGACGTAATTAATTCTGCCCAAAATACTAACTTTTTACTGCTGAAAATAGCTAAATGCGTCAAGTATCCCCCTTGAGATATATTTGTTTGTTATTAACATCCGTCTCTCTATTTTTTGACCCAAGCATCTCAGGATCATCTCCTGCGCTCACGAGTTTCATAAAGATTGTGTTGATCCTTGGCTGCTGCAGCACCGCACCTGTCCTCTGTGCATGCACAACATCATGGGTGAGGATGAGCCCCTAATGAGACCTAATACAACAGCTGACATCAGTTTAATAATAATAACTAGAGCGTTGACAAAGGTGAAAAGAAAATGTATTTTTCCTTTCTTGTGTTTGATTGTTCATCTGGTGGTTAGTTCACAGGGTACTTCCTGGTTCGCGGAGGAAAGTAGGCATGTTACAAAAGAAAAAGAAAGCCAAGGTTACATTTTTCAGTGAACTTTATTTTTAGTTATTTGGTTTTAATGTACAATGGCTTGTAGCTACGCATTATCATCTGGACATATTTGTGATGTTTCATTTTGCCCCGTATAAAGAAACACCGCCATACGTTGCTGTTGTTGTTATTAACTTGTATTGATTCCTATTAGATTAAGCAGGAATGGTGTGGCCTATACGTGCAAGTAGGTGCTAAAAGAATCGTTGGAATGTGTCAATTATTTTCTATGACGGCGTATTAGGGACACATTCCGTTCCGTTCCGTCTTCAATTCCGCTTATCCGGGGTCGGGTCGCGGGGGCAGCAGCTTTAGCAGGGAAGCCCAGACTTCCCTCTCCCTAGCCACTTCAGCCAGCTCCTCCGATGGGATCCCAAGGCGTTCCCAGGCCAGCCGTGAGACGTAGTCTCTCCAGCGTGTCCTGGGTCGTCCCCGGGGCCTCCTGCCGGTAGGACATGCCCGGAACACCTCCCCAGGGAGGCGCCCAGGAGGCATCCGAACCAGATGCCCCAGCCACCTCAACTGGTTCCTCTCAACGTGGAGGAGTAGCGGCTCGACGCTGAGTCCCTCCCGAATGACCGAGCTTCTCACCCTATCTCTAAGGGAGAGCCCGGCTACCCTGCGGAGGAAACTCATTTCATTTCATTTAGGGACACATATAAAATAAAATAAAAATGTGGGGTGAGTAATATTCTGAGAGAAAGAAAATACAAGAAAAAACTTGCAGATTTGTGATATTATAAAGCAGCAAATTTACGAGAAATAAACTCAGAAACTTGCGAGAAATACTCGTAGCATACTCCGATGTTTGTGCCAATTGATGTGTTGAATCTGCTGTTCTCAATCATTCTTCATTTGCATTTACCTAAACGTTCGCTCTGGTGGCCAAAAGCCAAGCACCTCGTTTGGATTATAGCTACGCTACGAGTTTTTTTATTTTTATCGCAGTTCCGTGCGTTTATTTCTTATTAAAAAAACATTTTTTTAATCTCACAAATTTGCCACTTTATGAAGTCACAAATCTACGAGTTTATTTCTTCTAAATTTGTGAGTTTTTTCTCTCTGAATATTACACCCCGTATAAAAACTAAATATTTATACGTGGCCCTAATACGCCGTCATAATCTTCACATTGATCATCAAGTTACATTTCGATTTTATTAGAAATAATGAGCATAAAACAGTTTTTCCTCAAATTGAGGCAGAGGTGGTATCATCTTGACTATGATGGGTGACCACCAATACCACGTATCGGTATCGGTGCCAATACCAGACTTATTTTAAGGTATCGGTCCTGCAGCCGTTTTACAATCAGGAACTAGAAACTAGAAAATTATATGAATACAAATTTGCCATTAACTTCATGCAATTTTAAGGAAAAATAATATAGATGGGGATATATGAGTCTTTCTTTCTTTCTTTCTTTCTTTAAAATCATCTGTCATTTATGGGTGAAGAATTTTATTTACTAGTGGTATCGGTATTTGGTATCAGTAGCTGTGACTACTCAAGAGTTGCGTATCGGTTGGGAAAAAAGTGGCATTGAACATTCCTAATCCTGACCATGCGCAATTCCATGTTTCAATAATAAGAAGAATAATAGTTCCAATAAGAATATGACTGTTATCAGGTTAAAGCATTCATTTATTATCAGTTACTCAGGCTGGAGGTGGTGAGCAAATAAGGTGGCCGCCTCTGAATTTTGTACCCGGGAAAAACCCTGATCCATCCAAATATTTGTGTCGTAACTCTGATTGTAATCAACAGGGGCTGAGAGACATGCCCAGAGGAACCGACTCCAGTCCAGTCCAGAACAGCGTTACATCCACCCTCAGCCGTACAGCAGCCCGCGAAACCACCCGTTCCCCCAGCATGACATCCCTTTCTCGATGCGGCCGCACTACCCGCGTGGACCGTCGGGCTCGTATCCCTCCGTTGGCCACTACAATACCTCTTCTCCCATGGACGGCCAAACGCTACATTTGCTCACCAGCATGCCTCTGGGTGGCCCCTGCGGGTACCACCTTCCAGCAGAAGGCCCCAGGAGGCCCCACAGGACCGGCGGAAACTGCAGGACTTCGACTCACCACTACACCCCCCGCCGCTCCTGTCGCAACTATCGCTCTTCTTGTCCTGCTCAGCGCAGCGCGTCCAACTCCAGGGCGCACCACGTGGCCTCGGCCGTCCCGCAAAGCCGAGGAGTGGCGGCTCATGGCCGGCTGGACGAGGGCAGCTGCTCCGGCGGCAGCTACCACACAGACCGCAGCGGATATTTGGCCGACGGGCCGGCGAGCGACTCGAGCTCAGGGCCGTGCCACGGCTCGTCCAGCGACTCGGTTCTGAACTGTACTGATGTGTCCCTGCAGGGGGTTTACGGCAGCTGGTCCACTTTCCGCAGCTCACTGAGTAGCGACTACGATCCATTTGTCTATTATGGGCCGGGCTCTGTGGAGGTGGAAGCCCAGACCCGGCCCAGGTCTCTGGATTCGGTGGTGAACAAATTGGGCTGCCCTGAGGAACACCCGCAGACTGTGTTTAGCCACATCCACTACCACCGCCATAGACACCACCACTATGAGGACGGGGGTCGCGGCCAGGGTCCGAGCAGAGGTTCAGATGAGGAGCAGGGGGCCACTGCAGCTGCAGCTGCAGCTCCTCCTGCACTGGTCTCGGATAAAGACTCACCTATCCCCCCACCTAAGCCCAGTCACTGCCAGTGCCAAAAACCAGACTGTACGCATCTGCCCAGTTCTGGGACAGAGGGTCGGGATCAGGACCCAAGCATGTCTTCGGGGCCTTCTGTCCTGGTGTCCTCCATCCCCTTACACTTGCAAACCCACTGCTGCCACCAGGGACACCCTCCCACGGCCTTCGGACGGAACTGTGGGCGAGACCCCCCGTCTGTTCGCTTCCGCCAGAGCTTGGACCTTCAGGATGATCGGAACGTCCGCATCCACTTGGGCCAAGGCTCGGGTTTATGCTGCTCTCCCCCTGAACTGCACCCCGCCCTCCTTCCCGTACCCCTCATTCTGGACTCGGGAGGTATAGACGACTGGCCCTGCTGCGCCGGAGCCCATGTTGTGTGGCAAAAGCGGGTGCAGGAGGCCCACTCTGAGCCTCATCTGATGGGGACCAAGACTTCTATTGAGAGACCTCCTTGCAGGTCCCACCATGACCTTGCTGCAGAGCGAAACGCAGACATTTGTTTATACTGCCAAAAAATATACCACAATCAGGGTGAGTGTTGTCATTTTTCCCCCCATCGAATATAATGTGTTGAATTTAGCAAAGGTTCGTTCTGCCTCCTCCAAATGTGGATACGGTGTTCCCGCACTTTTCGCGGGTGAAGCGTTCCACGCCCACGTGAATTTCTGCAAAGTAGAGTTGTTTTTTTCCCATTCAATAACACTAAAACGTCTGTCACCTTAAGTAATTAGCTTCCAAAAAACGTATAAGTACGTTCTGTTTTAAATATTACCATGCTCCCAATGACGTATGTATACGTTTATTGCAGCCTCTGAACCGAAGAGAATGTTTGAAGCGACAGTAGTTATTACATAAACAGCCAGCAGTGTGCAGCACAGTATAAGAGATCAACCAGGGCCATGTGGCAACAAGCTGTATTCCCCAACGGATTTGTGAATAATGATGAAACTTAGCTATATTCTAATGCTAATTGCTGCAAAATGGAAACATACTTTTTTTTACTGATGAAAGATGAGACTAATCTTTCTTTTGGCAAGTTCCATGTTTTTATAGCAATATAACATAATATTCTGTGGGCCTGGCAAAATCAGTCAAAATCAAGTAAAACAGCCGAGAGCGAAGGGGGTTGCTTCAGTGAAAATGGCTGCGAGTCAATGGGTTAATGAGCTCTTCTTGCGGAGTTGCGTAAACGAGCAGCCTCTTTGAAGTTAATTGCCTTCCATTAAGTTGTTTTTCTACTTCTCCTACAAGTGCATGTGCATGGAGGAGTCGGGGCGGAGGAACGAGAAACAAATTGTGTACGAGAAATTGAGATATGTTCTAAAAATAGCTCACCAGTGATGGGACACTGACTTGCTAAGGAGAATTAAAATAGGAAAAATGTCAACATTTATTTAAACTTACATACATGTTTCTTAATTTACCAAATAGTCTACATTTTGATTAAAAATCTAATAGATGATGTTGAATGAAAGAAAGCAGCTTATATTTACACAAATATATATATTTTTTTGAAATTATTAATTATAATTAATCACATGACTTCACTAGTTACCTCACGATTAATCGCAAATTTTATATCTGTTCTAAATGTACAATTTAAAAAATCTAGGTTTTCATACTCTTGTTAAAAAAAGTGGGGGAAACATTTTTGAACCAATAGAAATAGTTACAATAATTTTTTTTACGTCTATAGCCGTCAATGGCAGTGAATGAGTTCATCAGAATGTCATGTTTAGACTCGTGAGGTCACATATATTTTTGTCAAGAGATGTTTAATGTTGACTTCCCCTTTAACTTCAGTTTCTATTATATCGGCAGACTTGTTGTTTCTTACACGTGTGCTTAAATTCAACTCATTTTATGTGTCTGTAGGATCTGAAGAGGAGTCCGGTGTGTGAGAACCCGTTTTCCCTAACATGACGCTGCTACACAGGAGCCACAATGGATGATCCTCTTAGTTGCTCGCACTCTTATCTGCTGCCACGTACAGTCAATCTGCTTGGAACGTCTTTCACAATCCCCCCCTCCGTAAATGTCGTATGAAATTAACATTTCATTGAGATTGATTGGTGACGACATTCTGGGCTAAAATCCCGAAAACATAAACGTCAACATGCATTCAGTGGGACGCGCCGCAAATGGTTTCAAGTGTGGGGCTGATGACAATCATGAGGGTCAGGCTCAATGCGTGTGCGCGTGCTCCCCCTAATTCCGAAACAATTTGATTTGCTCGCCGCGGTACCTTCGTCCACTTGCGTGATCTTCATCTTCCTCTTTGCCGAGTCGAGCCTCAGCTGATCAAACTTTCTCTCTAAGCCTACCTCAGCTCAGATTTTGTCTTGCCTCACACACAGGGTTTTCTTTCAAGGTACTGCTGTAGTTGTATTTGTTTTTTTATTTTTTGTTTTTTTTATATATAACATTCAAGTAGCCCCCGCAGGCACAACCTTCAAAGGATAACATGTTGCTAATCGGACAGAGGGAAAGATTGATTAAGGTGAAAGTTCACTGAGGTTGCTGAGCCTTCCGTGGGCCTTGTTTTTAATACAGTACTTAAATAATGGCAGCTCCTTTCATCATTTTTTGAGTGTTTTTTTTTTTTTTGGTACAATATTTTATTTTTCAAAAAGACTGAATAGTGTTGCCACCACAACAAGCAACTGTCAAGTTTGCTTCAGAGGGATGACGATCTTTTTTTCTTTTTCTTTTTCTGCTCAGTTAATTTCCCCCCTAATCTTCCCCAGCAACTGAAACTCCTCAAACTTGTGCTGCATTGTAACAATGGAAAACCCCCAGTGCCTTTAATAATAATCTTCATATAAGTGGAATAAATCCACAAGAGGCAGACTTTAGCGTCTACCTCTGCATGGCGCTGTAGCTCCAAAGTGCCACGCGCTATTCACATGACATCAGCTCATCATAAGGGGAGAATCCTGGGTTGCCAAACACTGGAAAACTAATTCAGTTTTAGTCAGTCGGTTAAAAAGTTAGGGCCACACTGAAAAAAATAAGGTGGATCCTTGGATCTATTTGCACTAATCCAATTTTGTACGAAAGTTGCGACAATAAAATGGAAAAAAACGTTAGCATGCTTTTCTTGTCAAAATATCATGTATATTGGCAATTGTAAACCGATGACCCCTGTGTAAGAGTGTGGGGGGGGTTTCAGAATTAAGAGAATAAAAATATTAAGAAAATAGGATTTTTATTTCAAGAATTTCAAGCGTCAAGTAGAATTATTTCAAGACAAAAGTTGTCTTTTTAATTGACGTCTAGGTTTTGTAAACTTGAGTTTAAATGTGTGTAGATTTGTAAATAATACAACAGTTAAAATATGTCTTTTTTTTAACCCATTCACTGCCATTGACGGCTATAGACAACAAAAATTTATTTGAACTATTTATATTAATTTAACATGTTTTTACTATTAAAGTCATGCGATTAATTACAATTAAAAATGTTAATGGCCTGACGCGATTAAAAAAAAAAGATTATTAAAAATTAGGGGCGTCATGGGATTGAAATTTTAAATTTAAATGGATCACATGAGTTCACTAGTTAACTCACAATTAATCGCAAATGTTATATCTGTTCTAAATGTACAATTAAAAAAATCTAGTTTTTCATACTCTTGTTAACAAAAGTTTAAAACAAATTAACTCATAGAAATAGTTCAAATTCATTTTTGACATCTATAGCCGTCAATGGCAGTGAATGAGTTAAGGACTTAATGACCTTTGTCTTGGAATATTCCAACTTTATTCTTTTAATTAAAAAAAAAAAGTTGTTTTTTTATTCATAACACTCTTGACTTTTTCCCCGTAATACTGCACTTTGGAGTTCTAGTATAAAAAATGTTGCTTTTCAGTGTGGCCCTTAATACTCCTTAGTAGACATTTACATTGATAATATTTACAAATTGTAAAGTGTACCTTTTCAACTGACATAAAGTTGGCAATGTTTTGCATGGGCAACCTATGATTTGCTGTGTACCCTTCTAACCACCCAAACACTTGAACTTTAAAACATACATTTGCCACATTTGCAGTTTACCGCGCTACGTGTGAGTCTGGTAGTCGTTCTTGTCCCTACTTGCCTTACTTTACTTTGACAAAGGGCAGTTTGACTGCGAATACACTTTAGCGCCAATAGCCGTTAAAGCTCGTGGGCATTGCAATTTAATTTGTAGCACTTAGCAGAGCCTCATATGTGCCTTATGCATTCACAAGCTACATTGTGGCCAAATATTGAAATGAGTGCCTTTTTATAAAATGTTTCTTTTTTTGTCGAGACGCCTTCCTTCAATAGAAAGTGGCCATCATTTTGGACTCAAAAGGACAATCATGCAGAAATACTGTACCTTTGAATATGCCTACGCCAGCTAAAGAATCTGGTCGCTCTTGCTTCTTATTGCCTGTTCGGTTTCTCTGCCATAAATGTGACTGAATTAAAAGCAGCACTTTGGGTTGAAGCGCGTGTGTACAGAATCCAGAAAAAAAAATAACCATCATTTTTTTGAGTATTTGAAACAAGCCCCAAAAAGTCAGAGCACACCAATTTCATACAATTTGAAACACATCTGTTTGTGTATGTTTTTGCAAGAGATTTAAGCTTACACTGCCTTTTCTACGAGTGCAAAAATCCCTCCAGACCAACAAGGGATCCGTCAGTATATTTGAGATACTTGTGTACAAAAAAAGAGAGTACAACAAAAACAAATAGTGTTGTATTTTATATATATATAGAACATTTCAATATAGTAACATGTCACTAATATATTTATTTACTAATATATTTATCCATTTTGTCCAGGTTTGAAAGGGTGGTTTCTGTATAGGCCTCTTTCTTCTGTATGGAAACTAACCAGTGCCATCACAAATGTATCAACCTGTCTTCATTCCAATTATATGCAAATAAATTATTTTGAAATAAATCTTAGGGCTGTATCGTCCATCCATCTTATCCCAACTATGGTACATACTTTACAGTAATTCTCAGTTTTGATTGATAGCCAGCGGTATTGTTTTATGCACTGCAATATAATGAGTGGAGTTTCTGAAATGGGGTTCCCTCATTTATCCACATGTGGGTCAAAGTATCAGAAACAAACATTAAAGCTACTGGATGCAGAAAATTCTGTTTCAAATCACTACTGCCACCTGTTGGTGAAAAATTAAACTGCACACACCCTTCACATACACGAAGCGCAAATGTTGTCCCATCTAAAGACAGAAAAAAAACCTCCTGTTTTTCTGAGTAATTTTTGGGGGAAGCTTTGTTTTTTTTGTATTTTTTTCCGTTTTACTGAATTTTTTTTTCTGTCAAAAAATATTCTGAAAAACAGGCTGAAAAAAATTATTCCGAAAAACAGAATAAAAATGTACTCAGAAAAACAGGGGGGAAAAAACAAATTTAAACAGGGGGAAAAAAAAAAAAAAACAGAAAAAAAATTATTCCAAAAAACAGCTGGTGGAGTAATTTTTTTTTAAACTCCAAGTGACTTGTTGCAGACTCGCTAATAGCGGAATCGGACACTTTCCCACATACCTCCATATGCAATAAGATGGTCATGTTTACTTACTGGCTCTCAATAAAGGAATGAATGTGTATACTGTATTTGGTTTTTGGTTTGTTCTCTAATCTCTGAGGGAAAACCTTTTTTTTTTTTTATATTCAGAAAAACAGAAAAATAATTATTTTATAAAACGGGAAAAATTACTCAGAAAAACAGAAAATTTATTATTTAGAAAAACGGGATTTTTTTTTTTTAAACGGACCAAAAAAAAAACAGGGGAAAAAATATTAAATTAAACAGGAAAAAAATACTCAAAAAAACGAAGCTCCCCCCCCCAAAAAAATTTTTCCAGGTGAATGCAATATGCTTCCGCAGGGCGGGAAATTCAAACCTGAATCCGAAAAGTATTGACCCACTGTGAACAGCTAAGGTGTTAATCTACTAATTAGAAGATGTTTCAATCATTTTTGGGGGGAATATTGTAAATATATTTTGTTACAAAGAGCAGCTTTAAATAAAAGTTGAATCATTAGTTTTTTTTCTCTATCTGTACTTAGTTAGTTACCAGGCTGCAGTTCTACATGTTTCTGTTTTTTACAGGTTTCTGCAGAGCTTGCTGATGAGCCGATCCTTCGAATCAGGTGTGTTGGAGGAGGGAAATCTCTAAAACATGTCGGACTGGGTACTTGAGACCAGAGAGACCTATTGTATGTGAAGATTAAATGAAGTGATTGGTCGAGCAGGTCTTTTTTTTTTTTTTTATTCATGGCTGAATTCACTGAAGTCATATATGTAAATAAGGACATAAATCCAATACTGTAGATCCATATGCTATATAATTGTGTGAAGCTCTACATCTATAGGACGCACGAGCTCCGGTGTTGTTAATATCATCAAGATGGCTGTTTATCAAAGTATTCCTTTCACCACGCGGCTATATTTAGCCACCTAGCCACGCCCAACACTTGAAGACAGCCAGCACTCCGTACATGGCTTTATGGAAGTTGTTGTTGCCTTTGAGATGCGTCGCTAGACAGATTCAGTAGAAGGCCTGTGCCTGGCCGTCGGGGGTTACCGCGGTCAGGTTGCCCCTGGCGTCCTGGTCCTTCTCGATGGCCTCAAACAGGGACTTGAAGTTTCCTGCTCCAAAGCCCTGGAGAGAGAACGCTAAAGGACTGAGCTTTGATTTGGAATTTTCTCATCAGGAGATTAAAAACGTCAATACTTTCATAGCTCATCGCGGGCTGCCATGTTGAAGGTCACTTTCGATTATTGGCCTCGTCTGCAGACTTGGCAAGACTCACGCGAGACGTTCCCGATGAGAAATCAAAGTGCCGGGGGGGAGTCAACCCAAACCAGGAGCCAAACCCTCGCGGTGACGCGGAGAGTCTTTTAATCTGTGTCTGTGATTGATTTACTGAATTTTTAACAAGCAGCATCGTGTCAGTGTGCTCGCTATGGGTGGGAGCCATAAACAGGTGTTCAGCTTCTTTTTAAGAATGCTTCAAAAGAGCGCAAACATTAGCATTTGAAAATAAACCGTTTTTAACCTGGACTTAAAAACATTTACACCTAAGGCTGACTTAATTTCTGTTGTCAATTTATTCCATTTCTGTGCAGCATGACTGCTAAAAGCTGCTTCGCCATGTTTGTTATGGACTCTGGGCTTTAATTGACCTAGTTCTGGAGACGTATGTCATTAGCATTTCTTTAAAGGAGAAGTCAACCTTAAACATTTCTTGACAATAATATGTGACCTCACTAGTCTAAACACGACATTCTGATTAATATTACATTTGTGGAATATGAGTTAAGCAGCAAAATCCAGCCGATTTGATCTATCTCAGGGGGCGGCCATTTTGCCACTTGCTGTCGACTGAAGATGACATCACAGTTGCTCAGAGCTCAGGCAACGACCAATCACAGCTCAATTGTTTTCTGAAGCTGAGCTATGATTGGTTGTCATCTGAGCAACTGCAATGTCATCTTCACTCGACAGCAGGTGGCAAAATGGCTGCCTTCTGATATTGATTAAAACTGCTGGATTTTGCTGCTTAACTCATATTCCACTAACACAATATTAACCAGAATATTGTGTTTAGAATAGTGGGGCTGCATAAAACATAATATTGTCAAGAAATTTTTGGGGGGTTGACTTCCCCTTTAAAGGCATAGTGTGTAATAATTAGCGCCATCTAGTGTTGAACTAATAATTCATTGATTTTTAAAACCCACTATTGATTTCAATAATATGCACACAAAAAAATGTCCTAGAACATCAATGCACTTTTTTTTATATATATATATATATATATATAATCGTAAGCCTAGTATTAGCTTTTACTAGCTTCTCACTGCTATATAAATAAAGATGACTTAACTTGACTAGCTGCTCTTGTTAGCGGCTCTTGCTAACTCTAGTTTGCTCTGTCTATCGGCGTCGCTTGTCGGGGTACTCGCCGGCTGCCAAGACGCTCGCGTCAAATAAAAATTGGTTGGCAGGCTTGCGAAATGTAGTCTATTGTGTCTAGTAGTGAACTTTTACACACTGTTCCTTTAATGCATTGAAGACATAACCCACTCAGTGATTTATAGACCAGTAGCAAAACAGAAAAAAAAAAAACTAATGTTGATAAAAGTTCATTTGATGTACTAAGAAAATTTGTCAGTGAAAAGTTCAAGTATCCCGTTACCTGAATGTGTTTCATGCATTCGTAAAATGCTTTTAAAACTTACAAAGTGGTTGTTCCTCTGGATGACCTCCAAGAAGAGGGTGGGTCTATCCTGCACAGGTTTGGTGAAGATTTGAAGGAGGTAGCCTTTGTCATCAAAGTCCACTAAAATTTTCAGTTCCTTGAAAAGGAAATACCGTATTATTCATACGAGGATGTCAGCAAACATTGAAATCAGCATCTCCTCACCTGCAAGCGGTTGAGGTCCTCTTTCACTTTTATCTTGGCCATTTTGAGCTTCTCCCTCAGGGTGTCGTAGTAAGTGTCAGGTGCTGAGAGGAACTCCATCCCTCGGGCGCGCAGGTTCACAATCTTTTGGTGAGGTTACAAACGGGGAAAGAAGAAGAAAAGAAGAGGGGGGGATGCAGTAAAACGTGTCGTTACCTGTCTATGTTGGAAGTCAAGGTGTGTCGACATACTGGAATTTTGATGATGATTAAACACTCACAGCTTGAATGATGTTTGATGTGTTGAGCGCAATGTGCTGAACGCCTGCTCCTCCGTTATAGTCCACATATTCCTGCATGTACACAGGAAGAGGGTAGATATCAAATCTTGCTACAGTGGTTAAATATTCGGAGCCGGTGCTGGTTTCAAGTCCCACCTGTATTTGTGACTTCTTTTTCCCCACTGCGGGTTCATTGATGGGCATCTTAATGGTTTCTTCGTAGTTGGTCACCACGATGGACCTGAGTGAACTGTACTGTGTGTGGATCTGCTTGTCATCTATGGACCAGAACCGATGGAACATCAAGCACTTCTGATACCTGTGAGGTAGAGAGTGAAAAACAAATCATCTCACACTAAAATATGATCATATTTACGAACTCCGATGACATCTGCCACACATAGCAGTGGAGCGCACAATTTGTCTGCCCGTGCCTTGATCGATTAACCAAAATTGCGTTGCGCCACCTGTGCCAAAGCTTAGACCTGCTTTTACCTGGTCTAAAGTCTTGTCTGCATTTATATGCTGACCAAAAGTTAACATGCCGTCACCAAACGCGGCGCTGCTTCTCGAGTCCGCTGATGAATCTATTTATTGTAAATAATTAAATAAAATATTTGCAATATAACCAAAATAAAATATACTGTAGTTTTTTAATTAAATAATTGTAAATATTTAATTAATTAATTAATAAAATAATAAATAATTGGGAATTATTTAATAACTTCAAAATTTAATTAATGAATTGTTTATTGATTGCCATCTTACACCGAATGCATGAATTTTCAATGGACTTCCCATTGATGAATCTATTTATTGTAAATAATTAAATAAAAATATTTGCAATATAACCAAAATAAAATATACTGTAGTTTTTAATTAAATAATTGTAAATATTTAATGAATAAATAAAATAATCAATAATTGTGAATTATTTAATAACTTCAAAGTTAAATTAATGAATTGTTTATTGATTGCCATGAATGCATGAATCTCCAATGGACTTCCCAACTAATGAACCTATTTAATGTAAATAATAAAATAAAATATTTGTAATGTAAACAAAATAAAATAAACTGTAGGTGTATTTTTATAATACTTAATAATTAAATTATTTAATTAATAAAAAATGCAATAAATTGTTATTTAATTTATTTTAAATATGTTTTTTTTAAATGTTCAAGAATTTTAAATATTGTATATATTGAATGTATTTCCTATTTTACATACACATTCCAACGGGTTTTTTTTGGGCTCATCTAAATGACATGGCTGATCTGTTACCTACTCACAACACACATAAACAACTAACATTGGTGAAAACAACACCTCTCACGTTCTCACTGCTATAATAAATGGCTGCTTTACCTGCAATTCAAATACACCGAAGATTGTTATGGGGCCCGTATGAAATCCCCATGTTTTATCTTATGTAATTACACGCACCAGTGGTGGATTGACCAGATACAAAATGTTTAAATGTCCTTTGGACAGTGCTGTGTCAACTGTGTGTGGACGTGCAGTCAAGCACGAGGCTTACCAGTCTGATATTGGCACCATTTGGTCACCTGGCTGGTTTCCTACTACGTGATCGATGAAACGCAAACCTATTTGAGGGCTACAGGGAAAAGAGGGGTGAAAAACCAGCAGAGGTCCTTTGACACTTGAGATTAACAAACATTTGAAATGAACTCTGACATCCTCATTATTTACATCTGTAGCTCATCTGCAGAAACGGATAAGTGTACTAAATGAGCTAAATCCGTCACCCTAATGGATTTTTTTTTCTGCACACAACACAACTGTATCTTCTGCATAAATGTGTTGTCCATTGTCAGAATCAATGTAGACTATAGAAAAATGTTTAATACTGCACTCCAAAAAAATCTCTGATGTCAACAGCGACTTGTCAACTTTGATCACGTGTACATTAAGTATCGACTTAAAAAAAAAATCTGTAGTTGTGTAAACCCCTATTAGTCACCACCCAACCGCAGGGCACATATAGACAAACAAGCAATCAGTCAGATATTTTTCTAATAATATTGCATGCAAAAGACACTCACAGTTTGCCTAAACTTGGATCCCTAAACATCGGTTCTTTGTAGCCAGGCAGAAAAAGGCCTTTGTAGGGCCCCAGGTACTCAATAAATGTGTGTGTTGTATCTCCATACTGCAGACAGAACGTGGGAATTATTATGTCATATTTAAATTCTATTCCCTTTCATTGTGTGTGAATGTTTACGCACCGTTTGCACCACAGCATACTTGACCCTCCCGTGGATGTCCTCCTCCACCCAGGGATCTTTCACAACGACGCCTCCTCGCTGCTTGGCTGTCTGACAGTGGGAAGGAAGCATGCAACTGATCAGTTTGAGTCTGCCGCCAATCGTCAGGGCTCTTTGGCGCCCTCCAGTGGTGAGAGACACCCAGTAACAAACTTATCGAGTCACATACAGCGCCAAAGCACACGGCACATCAAAAAAAACAAAAATTATTATACATTATGTAGAAATAATGATGATCCAGTCTCAATTTACTCACAACTTTAATTTCTCTGTGTGAAACTTGGCTCTAAACACAAGGCTGTGTATTCTGTTGTATGAATGGCAACAAGGGGATACAGAATTAACTGTACCTGCTGCCATCTAGTGGAAGATAATTTAATTGTCCTGCCTGTCACTCTACGCGTAAACGGTCAACTTCTAATGAGCTCTCATTTCAACAAAACGAATATAAAATGAAATAATTCAAAGTGGAATCAATTATAACCAACTAGGCCTTTCTGTTCCGCAATCATGCATTACAGTATTTTAACTTTCCAAATTTGCTAGAGATTAGATTTTTTTATTTTTTTTGGCCTATATATAAAGATCTTTTTTCCCCTAAATTAGATCAACAGCAGATTAATATAATCAATCTTGCCAAGCTATTCTCTACTTTACTATGTTTTGATGACCATGTTTAGACTGAGCCAGGTCATTGTTTCATCGGGGGAGAAAATAATGTTTGTAGCATTTGCCAGCACAGGTTAAAGTCATTTCATACATTAACACTAGAGCTGACTTTTTGGTGTACACTCCATCCATCCACTTTAGATATTTTATTGTCCTCATAGGGTAATTGTTGGCTGGGTTCTATCTTTGCTGATGTTGTGGTACACCTGGATTTTTTGCCAGCCAATCACAATTTGAATCTATTCCAGAACAGAGACATACAGTATGTAACATAAAAAATAATAATAAAAGTAATAAAACATATTAAAAGTCACAAGTTATTGTTATGCTCAGTCTAAGCTGTAAAGAAAATTACAATTATCATTGACATGGACAGACAAAAAATCCAATATTGACCTCTGGTCTCCCCTTGGCCACCCAACTCAATATTCTCTTGCTCCGCCCCTACTTTAGCAGCAATCAAGTTTGGAGGTTCCGCTGTATTTCAAAGTTGGAATGTTTGTACACGAGTCTGGATCTTTATTTGTTTGTTCAAACCTCTGCTTTGACCTTGGGTTGGATAACGAGTTCAATCGAGTGTCCCAAACGTCAAAGCGTTCATGTTTATCCGTTACACCGCACTCTCTTTCAAGCAGAAAGTATAACAAGATGGAGAAGTGGTCATGTGAGATAAATATTTAAAAACGGGATGATTGTGATTTAAAATAATAATAATATTACGCACACTGATCGTGTAATTTTAAAGTCATGTTTTGTTTTTAGTGTATGTCCTTTAGAGCAGCATCCTTATCTCTACTGACTTGAAGACAATATTTACATTGTCTGTGTTAACTTTGTAAAACTTTATATACAGTATGTGTTTACATTTACCCTTGTGCAATGGCACTAACTGAACATACTGTATAGTATAAGCTGGTACATTGACTCATGAGTGCCCCAACTTACAAGTTTGTTGAGACATCGCTTGATTGATTAAACTATGGCAATTACATATACTTTTTTTTATTCTTATTTGATCAAGCAGATGCTAACATAAAAGCACAATGATTAACTAACGGCATGAAAATGAGCAGTAAAGCTTGCCAACAAATGGTAATTTTTTTACCATGTGGAAAAAGATATCAAGATTTATTTATACCTATATATGACCACTGTGTGGCAGTATCATGTCGGAAGCATTTCACACTACTGTCTTGTCAGGCATCTTCAAATGGTGAGTAGTTTTCATTTATTTTAGGTGAATTTTACTTCTATGACTTTTTGGCGTAATATATATATACAACACTCCAAATGCACTTCAATTCTACCTTGATTAAGTAGTCACAGTCTTCCACTTGGAACGCGATGTCTTTGGCTGCGTCTCCGTGCTTCATCAAGTACTCTCCAATCTCTGAGAACATCCCACCGTGTTGATATGACGGAAACATTTCATTATTTTTTTTAAATCTTTTTCTCATATGCCTTCACATGCTTCTTACCTTCATTTCCAGGATTGAGTGCAGATTCGAATGCAAATATGACCTGTTGGGAGTTTACAGCATAGAGGCTTGACATGCAGGTAAAAAGTAGGATTGGATGATGTTCAAGCTGCTCTACCTTATCTTGCCTGATGACATGTGACACGACCTCTCGACTGCCAGTCTCCAAACCTTTGAAGGCCATAGGTTCGAAGCCCATCTTGTCACAGTAGAAGGATGCCGCCTGTAGACAGGACCATAAGTCTTTACTGTCAAGGTAATGTCTGCCAATTAATAATGTTGATGGTGATTTTTATTCATTTGCTGAATGCATATTTTGTAGTTAAAAATGATAGTCATAAACATTGCGTGTGATATAGTAATTGTAAATATTTTCCATTTTCGTTGTGCTCCATTAAAAAACAATAATTCAATAATCATTGCAATGCCTAGCATAACTAGAGGTTAATCTGTGTTGCCGTTGTTGAAAAAAAAATGCTTCTAACTGAAAAAAATAAAACATATAAAATAATTACAAAATTATAAATTAAAAAAAATTAAAAATCTGCTTCTAACTTTTTTATTGATATTCCTTTTAAAATCACACTTGCATTTGCACTTTAGGAAAAAAATGTTCAAAGGTCACTAATGCAGCGCATGACCACGTGGAGACAAACTAGCTGGCGCCAGGAAGATTAGGAAATGATTTACCCCAAATAAATTTCCTAAAAAAAAAAAAAAAATAGAAATGTGCTTCAAACTGGATAGTTTTCCATATAAATCAGTATCCAAGTAGTTCTTGGTTTCAAAAAGTTTCATGACCCATCATCAAGAGCATTGTAATCAACAACATATTTTAACTATTGGATATACTGTATGTAAAAATACTAATAATTTGGATTGGACATTTCAAAACGTGAAAAAAAATTAACAATAGCAAATATTGATTGAATGATCTGAAAGGCAGTTTTTATAATATTTTGCTGCCTTCCATCGACATTTCTTTATAAAATAATCAAAAGCATGCATTCTCTATTCATACTCGACAATTAGCTAATTTGATTTCTTCAAATTGAAAATGCAAAAGATACACCTTTATATTTTGATGTACCGGTATTTCAAAAAGTGAAACTGTGGAAAAGTCGACGTTCAGATATTATCCAGTTTAAAAAGAGGTTACAGTATATTGAAGGTCTATTCAACATTCAGTACAGTAAAGAAGACAGCTTTTGTTAATCAGGATAGGTTGGTTGGTTTTGCAATACGCTGATTACCAGGAAAACAGTGTTTTTTTTATTATTTCTTCTTAAACATATTACATTTTGTTATTGATGGATTTTTTTTGCATCTTTTTACATATCATCAATCAATGCAGACTTTCACAGATGACAGCAACAACAAAAAAAGAGGTTTTGTTGTGCATTTGCATACTGACCTGTTTGGCATTGCCGACCCAGAAGGTGATATGATGGAACTTGACAAATTTTCCCCTTTCATGCTAGAAAAAAACAGAATTTGTGTTTTTTGTTTGTACGTATTTCACACATAACAACTAGATTTTGCATCTGATGTTTGTTCAAAGTGGAAGATTTATTCCATCAGGGCTTCAAATATCTACATTGCAACTTACCTTCTCCCCTTTATCAGTGTAGCTTGTCTAAAATGAAACAACAAATATTGATCATGGCATCATTAAAAGTCTGCGCAGTGTATATTTCTTAGTTACAGTTTTGTCAGCATTATGTTAATTGTGTATGATAGTCTTACCATGCTTCGATTGTAGCTTCAGTTCAACAAGGGGAACATCAAAATCATCATCCGTGTCTCTGCTGCTGATATGTAGTTAACTGATGGCATGCTGTGATTGGTCAGTGGCTATCTACACCCACCTGTCCAGTGTCCACCTCCTCTTAGTGTCACTTTTGTGGAACAAGTTCAACTGCACTCATCTGTCTTGCGTCCACTATCAGCTCACAAATATGAAATATTAACTTTGAATTTCACATAATGAATCCCTGAACGCAAATTTGTACGAATGTGAGCACGTCGGAGCCTATCCCATCTGAGTGGGCAAGAGGCAGGTTACATCCTGGACTACACTCACATCACAAATTTGATTCTTCGGTGAAACTAACAAACATGCTTTAAAATGTGGGAGGAAATACCAAGGAGAAAAAGAAATCCTATATGGAGACCAACATCAAGATCCAAACGCAGAACTTCTAGACTGTAAGGCAGACGAGCTAACTAGCAACCTTGCTGCCAAGTGGACAGTGGTTGCTAGTCAATAGAGGGCACTATAGGGGACTGCTGCACCACTCAACCTTTATATATATATATTTTTTTTTATGTCGGTAATTGCATTATTTTGCATTCACTGGAAAAATACTTTTCACTGATAGTACAACGTAGGCCTACCACCTGTGAAATAGACTTGATTGACTATTTTTCCATTGTCATATTTCAGAAGTGAAATATGTACTGTAATTGTGAATTTGATTATGACCGACTAAAGAGCCGATTGTGGTACGTAACGCGCATATGAAGCGAAACCGAGGAACCCTGGCCTGAACTTAGCTATGAGTGTTCCTTCTTCTGCCGCCAGAGGGCGCAATTCTGCGTGACATGAGAGGTCAGTGAATAAAGCTTCTTTAAAATTATTTTGGTGTTTGCTTGCTAATGAGCTGAATTATCGTGTGAATTTTCATCCCAAAAATACACGTGTTTATTTTATTTGTACTGAGGAGCATTCTAGGTCATAGTTCTCGTTTGTAACCGAGGCCAACCAACAAAAATAACGCTCCATGTGGCATGCGTATGAGGCCATACATCATAATTCTATCAACTACTGCTTGAGCCAATGCAAACGTCTCTGTATCGGGGTTACACTTATCTTCTTTCATAAATGCTGCAGCCGAAAAGATTAATTACGTGTATGTAATCGTAATCGTAATGATCGTGCCATTTTTCCTGTTGGGCTTGATAACAAATGTTGAATTAAGTTAATCATTGATCCAAGTGATTATAACCAATGAAAAAAACACACTCGCTTATCACACTTAAATGAAAAAAAATGGAGACACGATTGACCTTTTTAAGATATTGTCACGTGACATTGTTATCTTACACAAATCAGTGATTATTGATCACGCTAATATGAAATTGCCATCAGAGTTGTGCCGTTTCTTGTCGCAAAGTGTCTTTAATTTATGTATATTCGTTATTAGTTTATTATTTCACACATGAACACGTTTTGTACAGCATGTACTATTTTGTCGTGTGTGTGCCTGAGTTGATTGTGTGTACGTGTTTCCCTGTGTCTGCCGCGCTGTGATTTTCTATTGGTGGGTTCCGGGGCTTCTATTGACACGTGATTGGCTTTGCTGTGGGTGTGTATGGGCCGCACGGTTCAGTATTGTCGATTATCATTGGCCATCGGGAATGTTCTACGCAATTGGGCAATAAGACCTACTATTCTCTTTTGCGATTGGCTGAAACGGTTGTCATCGCACAAGAATGCGGAAGTTGTGTAGTCTACTGAGTCACCGTCGTGTCAGCTGATTCTCTTAGAGTGAGTAACTTGATTTAACTTTTAATATACGTAACTTGACAGTAAACGTTGCGCACGTGACATTTTGTGGGGTTTCGGGCATGTGTTTGGAAACTTGAATCAAGAGCTGCTTTGACATGTGCGTGTGCCGAACGATCAAAAAATATGCAGCCCTTGTCAACTAGTACACGGGGCCGGTAACTAGCTTGATATGCTAACGTTTGCAAACACAGCCCACCTCAGTCATATACTTTGACTTTGTCTTCTTATCGTCTTTTATCCGGTTACAGCGGGTCAGCTTCTGTATGAAATGTGCTTTCGCTTTCTCTTGACAAGTCTATAAACTCCACACCGGTTTTTACACGTTCACACCTGTTGTTTTGTCAATGGTGAGAGCACCTGAGTGACGTGCTGGCATAACGGAATTTACTACATTTATGAGGTAAAATTGTTATGTCTAAATTGAATAACAAAATTTAAAGGAATGCGCATTTACCTAACCAACTTATTGCAAAATGTGCCTTGTTTTTATTGACCCCCCAATTTGTAGTGATCGACAATGAAGAGTTGTTATGAAATGCTTTCGCTTTCGGAGTTGACCTATTTATTTGGGACACAGAATAAATCGCATAAAAACCGTGGCTTAATTTTGGGGTGAACTTGATTTGAATGGTTTGCACGTGTGGAAGTGTTGGGTTGGAATTCCTGTTTGGAGAATTGCGTGTTTCTCCTGTGCCTTGTTACCTGCTTCATTCCACATTCAATACATTTAAAGAAGAAGAAAAAGCACATTTAAAGACTCATGTGTCTGAACCTAGTGACAACGAATTCTTGAAAATGGTTGGATGGATGGATGATACTGTTTAATTTAATTTAATTTAATATTGAGGGCCTTTAATTAGTACGTTTGTTATGTAATTTTTTTTGCCTGAAATACAGGCCTGCCTCACATTTATAAGATTTGGGGTTTTCTCTTTTCCAGCCTCTTCTGGCACACAAAAACTTCCTCTTAATTTCAAGTACATATATCTATATTAATTGATGACAGTGTATTGTGTGAACAGGTGGTAGTTTATGCGCCTGTCAAAATCAACCCATGATCCTATTAAGGACAAGTGCTATAGAAAATAGACTGATGGCTCTAATCCAGTCCATTTGTATAATTAATTAAGCAACATTATTACAGGTGAGGGAGTGATGTGCTCTATACGTCATGCATGCCTTCAACTGACCAAATCAGCTGAGATAGAACATCACTTCCTCTTGTGTGATACTGCTTAACTATATGATGTCAAACTAAAACGGCAACAAGTATATCAATAGGCAAGAGGAGGTGCTTTATTTAAATTTACTTTGCACAGTGCAAAATGGTAACATTTGTGTGAGTTACCATAGTGAATGCAGATATTTAATTATTTTTATATGCTGTGTGCAACCTTAGTCCATGTCGGCTAAGAATTTACTTTTGAATTGGAAAAAGACATCAAATTAAAATGTTTGATAGGCTTGTTTAGGGCATTGCTGATTGATACAAAGTTGAGGGGTTTTGATAGGCCAAAAATAGAGTTGGCCCTTTTGTCTGAAATGGACTGTACAGATGCATCTTAATGAACATGAGAAAAAATGACTATCCAAAATATGCACGTAGTATAGAAAATGGTAGAAATAGTTAAACACACTGGGAATTAATTTTCAGAAAGTGGGTTCTGAATTGTACTTAATTACTTTATTTTATTTATATATATATATATATATATATATATATATATATATATATATATATATATATATATATATATATATATATATATTTATTGTTTATGTAATTTTCCAGTTTCTTGATGGCGAATTTACTCAAAGCTGTATTCATCAAAGTTCTAAAAAGAACGCAAGTATTCCACTCTTTTTATTGGATGTATATCTCCTGTTTAAAACTCAGAATTTGAGTTGAGCTACTAACAAAGTTTTTTTTTTTTTATATGAATGAGAGGCACCTGCGCATAAAACAAACACATTAGCCAGATGCAGAACAACTTGTTGATGAATGTATACAAACAGCCAAACTTAAACAGAAAACCTAGAAATATGTTATGAGTATTGCATTGACACCACCCGTTTTGCATTGTTGCTACGCAAATTGCGTTCATATGAACAGCTTGACTGCATGTGACTTTTCATGGTCCACTTACAATCCAGGGCCTTTCCTGTTGATTATTGAGTCATATGTGGAGGTGAGTTGAATGGCCAGTAGCACTGCTTCTCTCACATTGGCAAAAACTGGCACCGAAAGAGTGGGAGGGAGGCCAGAGGAAGTACTAGACACAAGGAGAGAGGGAGGGAGGGAGGGAGGGAGGTGTGTCATGCCCTGGATTACACCCAGTGTGTGTGCGGGCGTGTGCGTTGGGGAAACTGCAACGACTGCCACCTTGCATGGCATTGAGCTTTTAACTCCAACCATTAAGTTGCGGAAGGTTTTCGGCAAACACGCTTGGGACGCAAGGACTCTGCGCTTGAGCGGGGGGTAAGAAGTTTACTTTTGAGTTTTGGCATGTTGGGGAAGTAGTTTAATTTTTTCCTCTCTGTGGAGCCGTGTGTAGAAGGGGGGCGTGTCTGAAGGGGAGCGTAGGGAAGTGAGACAACAGCTCTGCTGTGCGCAAAAAATGTCGGCTTTAAAAGTTGTCCTTGTGCTCGGTGTGTTGCTTCCAACATAACGTCGATGTCAAGGTGCCAAAAAAAAAAAGTCAACAGTGTATGTTATGTCTGGCTGCCTGTGTGTATTACTGGTCAACTGATCTGTTGTGCTCACTGCTCTGTCCAACTTCAAACTCAATATAGTTAACCTTGCCAACATGGAACCCTTACAAACGATGCAATCAATGTTTGAAGACGCATGATTTAATATTAAGCACTCAAGTCTTAAATTTAAATTTGACATTTACATGTAGGGGGCTGGGTTTTGGGAGTGCCTTCACACCAATTGAGGGTGAAATTAAACCAAATCAGCATTTTACTACTACTACAAAAAAAAGAAGAAAAAAAAGAGTATGCGAGTGAGCCATTCTGCAATGTTTGACAGCGGTGACTTTGTGAATGATAAGCATAGCTGCATTGTTGTCAGGCGCGAGAGGAGTCAGCCAAAAGCTGGACAGAACGTGCTAGCTTTCTGGATTGACTTCATTTGAATGTACAAATATTTATATTTCAAAATAGAGGACATATAGGCCTAACAGAATATGCTCACTTCAACATACTTCATTGGCACATACCTGACACCAAAGCCCTCTTCGGCCTGAACCCCAAATCGGTGAATAGGCGAGGTTCTCAGCGAGTGTTCCAAAAAAAGATCAACTCGCACATTAAATCACATGCGCGGAAACCCAAATCATATGTTAGTTAGTTGACCCGAGTTGAATTTTCATCCATTGATTAAAAAAACAACAAGTTTTTTAAAGTAGAATAACTGCATATTTAATAAACACACTTCCTAATATAGCATATTTTCTCATCAGTGCGACTCTTTAGATTTACAGTGGATGTTGTTGTGTTTAATGTTGCTGCTGTGACGACTACCCTAATTGTGCCACTTGACAACAAAACATCCGAATTGCATCACTTGAACAATGTAATTTAGCCTCAATTGGTCACTGAACTGAACTCTCCTTTTTTTTCCCCCTTTTTTTTTTTGAGCCATATTTCACATTCAGCAGAATTGTCTTTTGAGTTCTCATTTGTTTGACTTTCGGCAGTTTCAATGAACCGTATAACCTTGCTGAATACTTTTATCAGATTGCCCAAACCTCAACCTCTCGCTTTCAATGTCAAGTGTAGCGGTTCCATATTCTCTCAGTAGCAATCCAGTTATGAGAACGATTTGCGGGAGCACGTTGTCATGCAGTTGCAGGCATCCAGTTTTTGTGTTGGGTGTGGAGTGTAAATGTGGAATTTACTCCCTTGGCTCCTGCCTTTAACATGCGTTAACCTGCACATCTCTCTGCAGTACTGGATGTCCCGTTTTTTTTACGTGAACTCGCACCCATCTCTAATGACTGCGTGTAGTTTCCAGCAGCTAATTTGTATTTTTAGCGCAAGTTTGTATTCGGCATCCGCACGCTGTACTTTAGACCGGGGAAGGGCCACTTTTCAATCTAGCTCCTTTGCAATTGCATGCACACTACTCAGCCGCCCACGCACAAACATCTTTCCGCACACACCCACTGTATCTCAAAGTTTATTTTTTTTCCTATGTTGGCAGGAGTTGTCAGTGGCAAGGCCAAGCCCAGTAGACAGGAGAGGAGGAGAGGAGAGAGGAGAGGGCGGGACGAGGAGCACCCACGCCTACTAGCTTCAGCATGGTAAGCCAAGGAGGAGGTTGGTGCGGGTGTTTGTTCCAAAAATTCTTCACCATTAAAAAACAACAACACAAAACCATTTCTGGACGCGGTGCCCTCAAACAGGAAGTGGCGCTCCACTCTCACATGCCCAAGCAAAATGCACTGTGTTGTTGTAACATGCTCAGCAACAAGCTGTACTCCTCGAGATCCAGTTGAGTCAGTGCGGCAATATCGCATCCATCTCTTAGCACATTTTAGCCAGGTGAGTTGTTGGCCGAGGTCCCAATGAGGGATTTTGTTGAAATACAGGAGTTAAGGTACAGGCTTATTAGAAAGAATGTGCGCTTAATTAAGAAAAGTGTCACATGTCAAAAGCATATTTTGAAGCTGCAATTTAAAAGACTGTTGTGTTTAGTTTTTATTAGCTTGATTTGATCAGGCAGTAAAACTGTGACGGAGATGATCACGGCTGGAGTAATTGAGAAATTGTTGTTCTTTAACTCATTCACTGCCATTGACGGCTGTAGACGTCAAAAATTCATTTGAACTATTTCTATTAGTTAAACATTTTTTCCACTTTTGTTAACAAGAGTATGAAATCCTAGGGATAAAAAGTATTGTACATTTAGAACATAAATAAAATTTGTGATTAATCGTGAGTTAGCTATTGAAGTCATGCGATTAATTACAATAAAAAATTGAAATCGCCTGATGCGGAAAAAAATAAAAGATTAAGAAAAATTCAGGGCGTCAGGCAATTAACATTTTTAAACGTATTTAATCGCATAACTTCACTAGTTAACTCACAATTAATCACACATTTCATATCTGTTCTAAATGTACAATTTAAAAAAATCTAGGTTTTCATACTCTTGTTAACAAAAGTGGGGGGAAAAATGTTAAACGAATACAAATAGTTCAAATGATTTTTTTTATGTCTATAGCATCAATGGCAGTGAATAAGTTAGTGTCACTAAGGAACTTTTCAACCATAATAAAATATTTTCATCTCTTCTGATGAAACATTGACTTAAAATTAGTTCTGGGCGATATGGAAAAATTCTTCTATCACGGTACAGGCTATTTTTTATCACGATAACGATATGCCACGATATTTTTTCAGTTCTTTAAAAAATACTACAACACACTATGACTTTTACACACTATGACACACTATTTTATGTCTAAGTGACATTAACTCATTCACTGCCATAAATTCATGTAAAAAAAAAGTGTTAAAAATTAGGGCAAGAAGCGGTTATTTAAAAAAAAAAATTAATTAATTGCATGACAAATGTTATATCTGTTCTAAATGTACAATATAAAAAAATCTAGGTTTTCATACTCTTGTTAACAAAAGTGGATAAAAAAAAAAAAAAATAGTTCAAATAAATTTTTGACGTTTATAGCCGTCAACGGCAGTGAATTAATTAAAAAAAAAAAAAGAAGGAAAGAAAATATTATTAAAAATTTGGGGCGTCAGGCGGTCAAAGTTTTTAATCGTAATTAATCTCATGACTTCAGTAGTTAATTTGCAATTAATCACAAATTTCATATCTATTCTAAATGTACAATAAAAAAAATTCTAGTTTTTCATATTTTTGCTAACAAAAGTGGATTTTTTTTTTTTAACTAATAGAAGTACTTGGAATAATTTTTTAACGATAATAGCCGTCATGGGCAGTAAATGAGTTCAACAGATGTGGATCAAAAAACGCATCCATGTTCCTAATTTCCTCTTTGAAAGGAAAAGCCTCATCATAAAAAAGACAAAAGCCAGTTGTCCTTGCTTTTTTCTCAGCCAGTACGGACGGTACGTCAAGAAAGAGCTAATGATGACCAGATGAGGCACAAAATATTGCGAGAGACTCGTAGGCGCTGCTTCGATTTGGCACAAAATGGTGGCTGCGGGAGGGAGGATATGTGTCCCAAAGTTCCGGTCAACTGGGTGGATAGAATGCAAACGTGGCGGGCCGCCCAGCGCTTTGCTTTTATGGGGCACACAATCAAGCAGTTGGTTTAATTGACGGCGTGGCTGATGAGCAAATAATGTGCCCGCCCAGGCATGTAAATGAGAGAGCACAGGCTTTAGTTTGTCCAGGGTTAGCCCTGTCCTGACATTCTACACTACCCTTTAAATATGTAGCTGCACTTCAGGTGGGTTTGGAAAGTAGAAAGCAACATTTGAAATCTTTTGTTCTATATTCCAGATCAAACACAATCCTTTTATGAAAAGTGCGATATCCATGAACTACCGTAATATCACTTGTGATCATTTCCCTTCTCGGTTGTCTTGGGTCATTTTCTTTCAGGTGGGATTAGAAGACATTTTGCTCCATTGGTAATAGGATCCTTTTAATCCAGTCTTGTGAAGCAAGCCATTAATTGCTTTCCAGCTTTCAGTGATCTCGCCAAAACAATACGGGGAAGTATTGAGTTCATATTGTTTTCCACTCGCGCTGCCGTATTGTAAGGACAAAGGTGTTATTTTATCCTGCCTGGAGTTAGAATGTATGGTAACGCTACCCCTAAGCACTTAAGATTTGTTTTGCTGGCCTGCATGAGTCGCCCGTATGTTTAGTGCTGTATATTTTTGTCCGCCTATAGTTCATTCTCAGTCTTTGAACTTAAGCTTCGAACTATAATAGTTTATAATAATTTCCTTGGTTTTTTGTGTAATCCATTTGAGAGGTAACGCATCCCAACATAACCTCCTTGGTAGAGGTAATATGTTAACCGGGAATTCATCCTTGAATGCTTAACTAAAACTTGGGTCATATCAGGGTCAGTGCAGTTCTTAGCATAGGTCAAGTTCTGCAATTATTGCAGCAGCCTAACTAATTTGTAATTTGTGGAAAATGTTCCAACTTGTGGCTTCATTTTGTAAATGTTTTACAGAGACTTGCCACTTTAATGTTGTTAGAAGCCTCCTTGTTAATGCATGTTCAAAATTCAAGTAAAAAAATTAACCAGGAAAATCCCATTAAGATCCGCAGATCTCTTTTCCAAGGGAGTCGTGGCCAAGAGGCGCACTAAAACACAACTCAACATTACATGCAGCTAAAACAGTTAATTCAAAACGGCAACAGTTTAATGACTTCATTTCCAGGTCCTTTAAGTACAGTGATGTCTAGTGACAAGTTCAGGGTGTACCCCGCCTGTCGGCCATTATCTAGGATCCAGCTCAACCGCGCCCGAGGAAATATGGGATGGATGGATTATGTTTCAATAATGTTGACTTTGAAAATCGAAATTAATTAGATTTTTAGATATATTGTCTAGGAATGTTCTATACCACTTTTTTAAGACCGAGTACTCAAGGCACTGATACTGATACAAAGTAATCATACCACTAGTTATTTTGATACATACACCCCCCCCCCATTTTAAAGAAAGACATGTATATCTCAATTAGGCTTGGGCCAATATTAGATTATGATGATAACCGTGAGCAAAAACATTGTGATGTCACGGTATTAAAATTACTGCTCTAAAATGTCAGATTATTTCCCCCCCTATTGAACACAAATATTCAATTTTTAAACAAAATAATATAGAATTTTTGGTACATTAAGAAACATGTACCATGTTAAATTTGAATAAATAATATTTCTTCTGTTTGAATTCTTCTTAGCAAGTCGAGGGCGCACTCTAACTGTAATTGTTTTTTTCTTGTAAACTGCAAAACATCCAGTACATTTATTACAGATCTTATTTTCATGTAATTTATTTTGACAGCAGTTCCCATTTTGTCAATGCTGTATGCACACATCGGACATATGCTGCATACTGTGTGTTACATAATGTGAGGTCATACAGTTGACTGGCGAATGGATGTCACGACTGCCAGTGCAGTCATGGGATGGCGACAGATGAGGTGCGGGTGTCCCCCTCTGGTGTATGGGGCAATGTAAGCATCATTGGAATATTCTGACCTTCAGAATTAGAATATTGTGTGGCTGAAAGCAATAGAGTTGAGGTACTGTACTTGTCAGCCACATTTTTTAGCTAGGGGACACGAAGACGTGATGTCTGTAGAATGCTGTGTCACCGGACCTCTCCGCATAGTCACTTTCCTCGGCGACCCCACCCCTTCCTATCCACTGCAATGTAATCCCCCCCCCACAAATCACGTGCTATCAAACGATGTGCCAGTGTCCAACCAGGGCGCTCTATTTATCAGGATGGGTTTCTTCTTCTTTTCTTTTTCTTTTTTTGCGAAGCACAGCCTCCACTGACAACTGCGTGCTTCATCATCAAGGCAGCACAAGTCGGATGTTGCATGCTCAGGTGCCGGAGCGTGCTCTGTGCGCCGGCGCTAGTGTGAGCTGTACCTTGCCTCGTTGCTGGGGGAGCGGCGTATTTATGAGATGTCGGTGAAGGGTGAACAAGGCGCGGGAGTGGGGGAGGAGGGAAGAGATGAGAGGGAGACTAGAGGAGAAATGTGAGCATGTGAATATGAGAGAGATAGAGAGAGAGAGAGAGAGAGAGAGATGTTGATGCTAATGCAGAGGGCGGAGCTTGGCTGGCATCTCTCTCTGCCTTCCCATCTCTCACTCTCCTCATGGTTTTTTCCCTCCGTCCACTTACTACAGAATAGGGAGCATCTATCTGCAGTCTTCTCGCCGCTTTTACTTTCCACTCGACTCGGCTGACCCAGTAGACTGCTGCCCTTTTATTTTTTTATTTTATTTTTATTTATTTTTTTGTATTTTTGACGGACTATCGGGCCTCTCTCTCAGCGGTCTTGACACATGGCTACGAGGGGTGTGTGGTGCGGCGCGGCGAATCCCTGATTTAAGAGCCGGGACCGGCGTGTTGTCCTGCAGCACTCCTTGAGAAGCGGCGAATTAGGTAGGGAGTCTGGTGGGGGAAGCGAAGCGGAGGGGTTCGTAGTGGAAGACGGTTGAGGAGAAGAATGATGGTGCCGGCTCCTCGTGCGGTGGTCGTGCTGCTCCTCCATAGGCTGCGTGTCATCCGAGCACAGCCCCACGTCACCTCGACATGAGCGTTGCAGGAAGAGCATCCTGCTCCATGCTCAATTGCTTTGTAAGTCCTTTTATTTCGTCATTGCATGAATTTTTTTTCCAAATCCATGACTTTGGTTTTTGATGTGCATTAAACTGCACCTCAACCTAACATGCTAGTGGGCCTGCCTGCCAATCACTACGGGGAGGGAGTTGGCGGGGCTGCTCGATACACGCGAGTGCCGCAGTTATTGAGTAACCGATGCAGACTCCATCTATAAGTGTCTTGTCATGTGAAAGGTGATGATGAAAAAGCGACTTTTTTTGTTAAAAGCCGTCACGCCACTGCGTCGTGTGGTGGGGACCTGAGCTGTCAGCTCGCTGTTCCTGATTGGATGGCAGGAAAGCCGGTGGTTAAAATGTGTGTTGCTCAGATGAAACGTGTTGCTCTGTCAGCCTCGGTGTTCATGAGTGTGAAACACTGCGGTACGAAGCAGAGTTTTGAGTGTCGGGATGTACCAAGCTGTTGGTGACAATGAGGGATACAGAACAGGTGGTTCACTTAGTTCCCATCTTTGGGCCTGGTGATGAAAAAGCGGAGGAGGGCGAGGAACAGGACTCTTGCTGGTCTTTCTTTAAATTTCAGCCTTCTGCCATGAAAAACGACATAAATATAAAAAATTGTTTGCACATTTAGAGGAAGAATATTAAGGAAAATTGAAACAAATGGCAAATAGTTGAGTCTCTGGGAGTCCCCGCCCACCCATCCAAGTGTGAAATTGAACATTATTTTTTATCGGTTTGTTTTTCTGATTTGTGACTTCGCAATTTGTCAATGTGCCACATACATGCAAGTAATGTATGAACATCTTGCTCCACAAGTGAACGTTTTATTGTCTTTACAGGGACTTTCTTTCTTTCAGTGCACTCTGTGCTCCGCCCGCGCAAAGAGAAGTCGCTCGAGTTGCAAGGTTCAGCCTCGTCCCCCCTCGTCCCTCCTCTCACTTGCATGAGACATGGCTCAAACTGGCTAATTTCAGCGAGGCAAGAGTTAGGGTGGCTATAGTGTGCTACAATTGTTTTGTCCTTGGTGTATTTTGATGGAAGCATGTCACAGACGTGATTAAAACACCTGGAAACTCTTGTAAATTATGAAGTGTCAACATAATAAGAATGTTCATTCACATGCGTCTTCCTGTAGAGTGGAACGTGATGCAAGTTGACTTAAGTCGTTCTGATTTGAAAATAGTTTCATAGCATCGCAAAGATAATGATTTTGTTCCCAAGCCAAACTCTTGCCATTAAATAAAAATAATAACTGTAGGGGCAAAGGTTTAAGTAGCATTGCGCAATACCTTGACAGACCACGTAACAGAGAGGGAACATAACACAGTTTGACAAAGGGATTTATATTTTTTTCAGAATCTTAATCTTAATTCATGGATTTCAATCGTAATCAGGTGGCTGAATTAGACGTTGTACTGATTTTATTCACAATTTTTTGTCATAAATGCAATGTTGAGACATTGTGGCCTTTTATAGACATGTTTGTTTTTAATGATTTTACTTATTTATTTTTTACCTTGCTGCCCATTGTTACAAATTGAGAGAACAGTAAATAGGAGATTGGCTGCTCAAAAGTACATGTTGATGCCTTTGTTACATTCATCCAAAAAATATTTATCATGCCATAATGATGGTGAGAAGATGTGGGGGGGTTTTTCTAGTGCAAAATAGATCAAACAACAGAATTGAGCACTTCTGCAAAAACAAATGAAAAGAATACAGTGTGTCATATAGAGATGCCGTTGAACAGCAACGCTAATTTCCTCAAGGCAAAATTGTAGAATAGAAAATAAATTAAAATCTCAGGAATGTAACTGATTAATTCATTCAATTCACAGGGAAAAAAAGGTATTTGACGTTTTTAGCCGTCAATGGCAGTGAATGAGTTTATGTGATTAAATACAAATGTTCTTGATAATGAAAAAAAAAAAAAAAATGAAGCAGTGATTAGAAATAATAAATGCTCAACATTAAACCAAACTAATGGCAATAGTTTTGGATGAAGTAATAGACATTTACATTGACCAGGTTGAAAGAAAGCATTGGTTTATTTCTGTGACCACACACGAGCAGCCATTTCATTTCACCGTTTTATGATGCTTTTCAAGCGTCTGCGGTTCCGCTGAGTCATCAGTTCTTCTTCCACGTCACTGACTGTATAATATATTGTCCGTGCCCTTCTAAATGGATGAACACTCTACTCTGCCTGTGTTCTCGTGAAATTAGGATGTAGCATATCGCTCTCATCGTCACCGCCTTCGCAGTCTGACTGCTGCTATAAAACATCTTCATTGACTTTTTCCACAAAATGCTTTCAAGACCAAAATGATAGATTTTTCATTGAGCTGGGGAAAGCATGTTTAGGTAGCATGGTACCCTAGTGGTCTGCCTCACAGTTCTGAGATTCAAGATTCTAAAATGTCCATCGGTATGAACGTGAATCTGAGTGTCTATGGTGTATCCCAATGTTAACTCATTCACTGCCATTGACAGCTGTAGACGTCAAAAATGTATTTGAACAATTTCTATTAGTTTCACTTTTTTTTAGTAGTATGAAAACCTAGAAATTTTTGGGTACATTTAGAACGGATATAAAATTTGTGATTAATCGTGAGTTAACTAGTAAAGTCATGCGATTAATTACGGTTACTAATTTTCTTTAATCTTTTCTTTAAGAAATAAATTAATTAATTAATAATTTATTTGTTATTATTTTTTAAAGAAAAGATTATTAAAAATTAGGTGCGTCAGGTGATTAAATATTTTTTTATTGTAATTATTCGCATGACTTCACTAGTTAACTCACGATTAATCACAAATTGTATATCTTTTGTAATACAATAAAAAAAAAGAAAGAAAAGTTTTTCATACTCTTGTTCACAAAAATGGAGAAAAAAAAGTTCAAATTAATTTTTGACGTCTATAGCCGACAATAGCAGTGAATGAGTTAAATTCAAGTACCGTGACCCAAATGAAGACGAGTGTAAATTAATGCTATATAAAAATATTTAGTCTAACTGCATAGTTTGCTGGTCGACTTTGTTAAAGTGGAACAGTTTGTATCGTATTTTTCTCAACCCCGGTCTCCATTTTCCTCAGGTCTGCTATGCAGTCGAAGTTATGAGACTGTAATTGGACAGAACCTTCAGTACACTGTGGTCTATGAAATATTTATATTGCCAGTGAAGGGCTGGGCAGTGTTTTGGAAAGATTTGTCATGCTCTGTCCTGGTGCTTGACCCATTAATGTAGTCTGCAACACGACCGGTCAATGTTCTGGTTGTTCCCCAATTTCATTAGATTTTTTTGAAATCCCGTTTTTCATATATTCATTTGCCCTTCTTCTGCACTCAGCCACCCCTTTTTTTCTTTTAGATTAGATCGTCCGCCTTGTTTATGAGCAGAGCAGCCTTTTAGAAAATATGCAGGTTGTATATTGCACGTGATTACAAAGTAAGATATGTATCAGATGGTATTTGTCTAATCTGCTCATAAAGCCTCAACCAGATATAGTCATCTTTTGAGTAAGGATTTTTTTCCCCCTCTCGAAATGCTATCACATCAAGCAATTGTTGTTGCCACGACAACCAGACACTTACTCTTGGAGCCTGTGCAAGATTTTTGTTTTGTGTCCTCTTGCTTTTGTATTACAAGGATTATTTGATTTTCAAATATATATATTTTTTTCAGTTTTTATGAAGAATACCGGTGCATTAATCTCTTCACTGCTATGCTACATCAGGCCTGCAAGGCTTCAATTTGTAACTTGGCACCGTTGTCGGCGTATCAAGACATTAAATGTAGTAGGGGATATTTGAAAAGCGTAATTTGCTTATATGCACATGCCGGTCAGGTTCAGCGCTTTCATTTGTATTTGGACGAAGGTGGGGGAGGGTTTGCAGGCTAACAGCAGTGACGAGGCAAAAAACTTGCGCCCGGGCCAGCTGTGCTCCATATTTGGGAGACGGCGAAGTCTCTTATTCTTTAATCTTGTCGTACTGAGGCACCTTGCCTCTGACTTTGTTGTTCGCTGTCACTGATTATGTTCTCATCTTTTGCTTGACTTCCACCGTGGCGTGTGTTGGACGTGCTTTTGTTAAAATACCCCCAAGGATCACACTCACGGTCCGACATTATTCGACTGTGCTGGACCACCCAAGGTTGACTGATGCTGGCCTGACTAGGCCACCAGTTACAAATTTCATAAATCAACTACATTCTTGCTTTTTTTTTTAATATCTTCTATTCAATAGTTTGACTTTATCTACTTCAATTGATCATTCATCCTTGCTCTTTTTACCCCGCTGTGCACATTCCATCACCCCATGCTACGTACTTGTGTGTTTTGGCCACCAAGCCGACATGTTTCACGATTTCATCCACATTTAGGCCTACATGTATAATTATTAATTGTGTTAAAATATTGTTTCTGGCAGAGCCACCACACGTAGACCTTTTGTTTGCTTTATTGTTTTGACATGTGTGTCATCGGGGGCGTGGCTTGAAAATGTCAGATCGTCGCTCAGCCTAGCTTACCAAGTTAGCAGCGAGAAAGCGTTGGTCATTATGTTCAGAATAGCTCACTCACAGATGCATTTTCAGAAAAATATTTGGTTGTTCATTGCAGATACTCTCGAGACCCAAATTCAAAATGCCAATTTTCCTTTAAAAGATCTGCTGTAATTGCAAGACTTGAGCATGTCAAGTGTTAATCAAAACTTAACTTATGGTTGTCAGGATATTGCATCAAAAATCATGACTGCCTAATAGAGCCAGAGTATGCAGTACTTTTCTTTTTTTTTTCCCCCACTCTGGTATAGCATCAACTTTTTGTAAGTTTTTTAGGTTGGATTTCTGCTTTCTCGTGGTCAATGTTTAATCACTTAGGCGGCGTTTGTGGGGCAGTAAGTGCATATTGTGAAATTTTCGGCCGGCGTGGTTTCCACATCAAAGGCCAAGCAACCCCGATGGACACTGAGAATTTATTAACCATATTTGATTTTCACTGACATTCCTTTGCGCAATTACCACTCTTTGTGCTCCATTTGTGTTGCAGTGTGTTTGTCTTTATCGTTACTTTTTAAAGAAGCTGTGGTCTGATTTTTATTTTTATAGTGTGTCAACTTTAAATGATGACATTTATCTCAACTTGTCTTTGCAGGGTGAAGAGGGGCCTCCAAGTCTGGAGTATATCAAGGCCAAGGATCTATTCCCCCAGAAGGAGCTGGTGAAGGAGGATGAAAGTCTTCAGGTAAATAGAAAAAAATTTGGCCAAACCCTTGACAAACACTACTTTTTAAGTGCAATTCGCTTGGTAAACACTTTTAGCTACATTCCTGTGGATTCAAATTGATTTGGAAGGCAAAAAAAAAGGCACACAAACAACGCTTGCCTCTGCTGAGAGTCCTGAAAGTGGAATTAAAGTCGAAGAATTTCTTTGCCGTAACGTTCCGTCTACCCTCAATTAGTCTTAAACACGGTACTCTGATTAATAATGCGTTTGTAGACGCAGCACAGTTAGCCGAACCTTTTGGGCATAAAACATAAAGTCTGTGTGTAATCCACTATGACAATGCAATTGACATACCATTGAACACGTAGGCCACGCCTGCTTAAGTGCTACTTTCTTGACTGGCACAGTTTTCCTACTGTATCCACATTCGCACCGATGGGTCCGTTAATCTATCAATGAGCAGCAAGTCGGTTGTTGCACTGTGGTTTTCCTTCGTAAAGGGCGCATAAATCATACATTTAGTTTTGCCTGCAGGTGGTTGTTGCACACACGCAGGGACATGCAACGGCATGGAGATAGGCTATAAAGATTACAACAAGATGATCAGTGGGAAAGGTCGATTATGTTCAGGTAATTTGATAACAGGATGAACACATTTATTGCTTTTGTCCGTGTGGGCAATCAATACGCACGTGAGCAATGTAGGATCCTATTTTAGGTTGCATTGATGTAATACTGTTAATAATTACTTTAATTCTGTAGAAGTTCTCCATGAAAAAAAACCCAACAACAACAGTGAAGCAATGTGCATCCGGTCTATTAATCAAATGAGGCACAAGTTTCTCCCCAGCAGAAAATCAGTTTCCTCACCGAATTGAAATGCCCGTTTTAAATAGTAATTCAATGAGAGCGCGGGAACCAATGCAGTCGAACATCATAAATCAAATACCTGATGGACATCTTGTTAGGATTTTTGACACGATTTTTTTTTTTTCTATTTAAACTCATTTTAAGAAATAAAATCTAAATGGAGAAACCGTGGCCTCTTTAGTTATGAGTGCCCAAATTTGCGGGGTTTATTTATTTATTTATGTATTAGTTACGAGCTGTCGCACAGTCTGTGGGGTTCGTGATCGTTTTTTGATGATATCCTAAATTTGAAACGGCCAATCAAACATGCCATGTTGTATCACATGATCTTTCACACTTAATACAACTCTCTCTTTCGCAACTTGCATTGCATTTCCAGCTATAAAGCTGTTGCTTGTGTTTTTTTTGTTTTTTTTATAACAAAGTGTACCCGTTTGTCACCAAATGCACCGATATGCTTCACTTCGTACCCAGTTTTCTTTAATCAAATCCAAAGTCAATACATCAAATGAGGTCGAATATCATTACTATGCAACAGGCTTTTGCTATTACTTGATCATTTTCATTTGAGGTGTTTTTTTTGTTGTTTTTTTTAAACGGGCCTGATAATGTTGTTTCACCCCCCCTTTGCACATGGGCTCTCACATGGTCTCTTTTTCCGTAAAGGCACTTCCACGACACTTTCACTGACATCTGAGTTTTCTTGCAGGCAATCCCCCACTAAATATATCGTTTACCACACTCTGCTGCCTTCTCGGCTGTGATGCATGCGTGCAGCTGTGCGCGCATACTTGCACGTTCTCATTGGCCGCCTTCCTCAACCGGAAGTCACGACTCACAAGCCGCTGTTATTCATGAGCCTCTCTCTCTCTCTCTCGCTCGCTCGCTCATCACTCTCACTCGTGCTTATATTCTCACTCACTTTTTTTTCTGCTGCCGAAGTCCTGTGGAGGACATGTGACACTAGCTTCTGCTGCACTCGCAGGCTATCAGTGACTCATGCATCTACTTTTGGAGTGCAGCTGGTTTAATGCTGTCAGGCTGTACAACATGTTAACGATGGCACTCTCAGCAGGACATCTTTGGCGTGTTGAGTGGCACAGAAGCTCCACATTGTCATTTCTGCTGCTGTTGAGTCGATACTTAATTCGATTGGGCTTCATCTCTCAACTTGCACAATGTTTATTTTCCAAACTGCAAATTTAGTTATTTCACCATCAACACGGTTAGACCCTTCAGACATTTTTGCTGCATAGTGTTTAAATGTTTTAGCTGTACTAGGGATCTGCAACATGCGGCCCTGGAGCCACATGTGGCTTTTTAGTCCCTCTCCTGTGGCTCCCTGTGGATTTCCAAAAATAAAAGAAAAATAAATGTGTTTACATATTTTAATTTTTTAGATAAAATCTTGTTTGAATGAATTGATTAAGATTAAAAAATAATAATTAAATATTTAAAAAATGTCAGTCCACATTTTTAAGTTGTCAAAGACGAAAGGGAGACAAAAAAGTTTTAAATATTACCTATAAAAAAAAAAAGTGATCTTAAAATGTCCCAAAAAGAAGAGGAAAAGTAGAAAATTACCACAAACCCCTATGAAATTGCCAAAAATGTTAGAGGATTGAATTTAAAAAAAGGCAGAAAAGAAAATGTTTGAAAGTAAACAATGTCCAAGAAAAGTTTGAAAATTGTTTTGTTTTTAAATACCCGAAAAAAAACATTTAAAATGTCCAAAAGCAAAATAAATCCCTAAAATGACCACAGAATTGCCCAAAGAAATCTGAAAATTGATAACAAATAATGCAGGAAAAAAATGTCCAAAAATATCTAGAAAAGGTCCATAAAAGGAAGAAGAGAGGCAGAAAATTGCTGTATGTCCAATTGTCCATAAAAAGTAAAAAAAAAAATTGTTATGGTGCAGCTCTCCTTAGCTATTGAGCCATCAGTACATTAGACTAACTTCAACACACGCTTTCGTTCATCAAAATGTTCAAATATTTTGCGGCCGGGGCGGCTTTTTTGTTATTTATTTGGCCTTAAATGGCTTCTTTTGACAGTAAAAGTTGCTGACCCCTGAGCGAATTTTATTAAGCCAAGGCCTCCCCGCGTATCTGCATCGCTGGTGTCAACCAGACTACTTCCTATATTCGTCTGTTTCTGTATCAGTGCGCAGAGAGAGTACCATGTGTTCCAATTCCCAAGTTAAGATGCATCCACATGCACTGCGCGCACACGCAATGCAGATGCCACCGCAGGTGCAGTGACAATTTGATACACTACAACACCACATTTATGGTCAGTCTTTACAACAATTGTGGTTTAATGTTTAATCCAAACTCGTATTCCTGTCTCCTTGTGACTTGCCTCCATGATTTAAGTAAGACGGCGCTATTAACCCAGTTGGATGAAGTTTTTAAAGTGAGCTTGATTTTTTTGGATATGTTGCAGTAATCCCCCCCATCTGCTCTGCTGCATGTCCTCTTTGTCATGCATCAGTGGGTCTTCCCTTTGCGTGACTCGGCATTGCATGCTAATGCGGGACAAGCTAATGCGGTCTCACCACCAGCCAAACGGCGGGACTGGGCTTGCAATCAGTAGTGTATCGTCGCAAAATGTTAACACGGGAAGCCTTATTGCTAGTCCATTTTTAACATTAAATACCGGAATATTGACGTCGGCATAAACATTGCCACTTAGAACCTCGAGTTGTAAAAGTTGTCTCTTTGTTTCTCTGTGGAGCACATGTTGATGTTTTGTTCCTAAATCTGTGCGTGTTGTCCTTACAGGTCCCCTTCCCAGTTCTTCAGGGGGAAGGGGTAGAATATCTTGGCCATGCAGATGAGGCCGTCATTGCCATTTCTAACTACAGACTCCACATCAAGTTCAAGGAGTCTGTCATCAATGTAAGTCCACCTCAAGACTAAATCAAGTAAAATAAATTTTAAAAAAAGACATTAATTATTACTTTCTTCACAAATTCAAGTGTCGACACCGATCAGTGACAACATTGAAGCGAGCGATAATAAACGTCACTTATTGTTTAAATGGCACATTCCATTGGCTGCCATCAGAAATTAATTGACTAACACACTTTAATGTAGCATATTTAATAGTACTGTATTTGCCAAGGGCACAAAAAAAAACACATCCACATCCCCCAAGAGATAAGACGCCCATATTACTAATATATTTTATAATTTTATATAGGGATGTATTTATTTATTTTTAGATATGCAAAGATTCAAATAAACTACAAATAAAATGGTAACAAATGTCTCTACATAACACAGATTATCATAATGAAGAAAAACGGGTGACTTTCTGCTTTGTCAAGGTCTGATTTGTGAACATTAAGATCTTAAATATTGGATTAGAAAAATGTCAGTTTACTATCTAGCTTGCTCTTGTTTTGGTTATGAAAGTGAATATGGGATTAACTCATTCACTGCCGTTGACGGCTATAGACGTCAAAAATTCATTTGAACTATTTCTATTAGTTTCACATTTTTTTGAGTGTGACGACCTAGATTTTTTTTATTGGACAGAACAGATAAACAATTTGGGATTAATTGTGAGTTAACTATTTAAGTCATGCGATTAATTACAATTAAAAAATGTAATCGTCTGACGCCCCTAATTTTTAATAATCTTTTTTTTTCTTCTTTCTTTTTTTTATTAGGGGCATCAGGTGATTCTTTTTTGAAAAATTGTAATTAATCACATGACTTCACAAGTTAACTCAAGATTAATCATGAATTTTATATCTGTTCTAAATATACAATTACATTTTTTCTAGGTTTTCTTGTTAACAAAAATGGAAACTAATAGAAATAGTTCAAATACATTTTTGCCGTCTATAGCCGTCAATGGCAGTGAATGAATTTGCTGTGGCTCTGTACTCTATTCTTGTCAATACAGGATAGTGGGCCACCACAAAATTCTGAAAAATCTTATACTATTTGCATGTTTTGTTAAATTTTTTCCGCCACCAATGCATTTCAGTGGGAATCAATTAACACGCGGATTTTTCGCAATTTGCGAGCCTATCCACTGTATGGTCCACTTAAGAAAATGTTCCGACATCCCTAGTCTGTGCTTTAGATTTACAGAAGTTTTTTTTGTGTGCGTGTGTCTACACGTTTGTGTGCCTTGAGCAGGCACGAGTGTGTATACGTCACCAATCGACGTATTTCAGTGACATCCATCGACAGCTTGTGAAGCTCGCAGCATAAATGCATCCATAAAAACCTCCCGATTTACATTTAGTTGTAGTAAAACTGCTCCTTCCCAAATTCCGGCCACATTTTCCAGAAAGACTGTCATTTTTAGACCAGATGGCAAGGGCGAAGAAAATCAAATGCCCACGATGTCCATCATACTGACCGTGTATGAATGGCAACAATCGTCAACCTCTGCCCCACACTCCCATTCACAGGTTATCCTCCTTCTTTCAAGCTGTTTTGTTGCCCTTTTGCTCCTGTCCATGTTTGTCTTTCCCTCCATGATTTCAATTTGGCCAAGGTCATGTGGTCACGCGGCAAGTCGCACACTGCGTGATCGGCTCTTTTTTTTATCTGACATCCTTCAAACTCATGTTTTCTTTCCCTTTTAACTTGTCATTCCTCTTTTCTTTTTTTTTTTCCTGGTTTTAATTAATTTTCCATTTCCTCTTGTCTTGTGTCCTCCCTCTCCGTGTGCTCCATGTTGTCGCTGTGCTTTAGACCTACCCAGATGTGGACAATGAAATATCTGTGAGTACCTCGTGTTAAAACACCCCCTTGCCCAAGTTGTCACACAAGTGGCACGTTTTCCATTTACAATGCTAGGACAACATTGCGTCCTGTATCCATAAAACAATGCAATGCTAGTTTCCTGCTCAGTAATTGTGCTGCGGGTACGCTCAGACACATTTTGGGACAACACAAGCACCTTCCTTTTAAGGCCACACATGTATTATTTAAAAGTCTTGTTTATAGTTGGGGCAAAGTCGGGTTTGTAGTTCCAGGTTTGTTGTTTTGATGCAGGCCTTGAAAATGTGATGGAAAAGGCCTAGCTTGGATCGGTGGATTCCCGACGCGAGCTTAGCAGTTGTGCTCTTCTGTCCGCCGTCCAACTTTCCTGCACTTTCTTTGTCTCCCCCTACAGGTGCCCCTCAGGCTGATCGAGAGCGTGGAGAGCAGAGATATGGCTCAGCTGCACATTATCTGCAAAGACTCCAAAGTTGTCAGGTAAAGAGAAAAAAAACAAAAACAAATTGTGGACAAATATTTGGACCGCCAAAGTCTTGTCAATCAGACGTTCAGATATAGCATCACTTTTCTTTCTTTTTTGATGCGTTGTAGATGCCACTTTACAACATTCAAGCAGTGTCAGGAGTGGCTCAAGCGTCTGAGCAGGGCCATAGCTCACCCATCCCGCCTGGAAGACCTCTTCGCCCTGGCCTATCACGCTTGGTGTCTGGGAGGCAGCGCCGATGACGAGGACCAGCACGTTCATCTTTGTCGCCCAGGTCCGATGCAAATGCACGCGCGCACGGGAGTCTGAATTGATCATGTTCTTTTTGCAGCGCATTTATTTACACAATAGGACCTTTGACATTTTTTTTTCCTGATTTGTGTTCTATTTTTGCTTTAGGTGATCATGTGCGTGAGCGAATGGAGATGGAGGTTAAAAGAATGGGCTTTGACACGCAAAATATCTGGAGGGTGTCGGCCATAAATTGCAACTACAAGTATGTCACATGTCTTTTACAACATTGCTAACAGCATTAACATATTGATGGGCATCAGAGTTTGTATCCATCGTGTGAGTTGTGTGAAATGGTTAACGGGTCATTGAGATGCTAGCTTAGGTCAGCCATCTTTAACCCGGTGTAGTCATTTAACACACAAACATAAATGTCACCCCTATTTGCGGCAATTAGAATAAATCCGTTTGAGTGTAATGCAGCCACATTGTATTATATTCATTTCACGGCTCATGTACATTTTCCTTGCCTTACAAGTAAATTTCGCCAAACAAAAAATAGTTTTCTTCAAAATCTGATCCAAAATCCATCTTCATTGCATACATAGAGAGTGAATTTCATTCTCTAATTCCCCTAAATAGCAGATCCATCCAATTGAGTTGATTTTGCACGTGCCTGAATGCTGGCATTCGTATCCCGCTGAGGGAGCCAGACACACAGGTGCTAATTAAACAAGCCACGGCGCGCTTAGGCACGTGTGATTCAGCACATTTCATTTCCTCACTCGTAAACACAGTCTATTCTCTCCCCTTTCCACACTGCACAGGTGATTGCCCATTTTTTTAAAATGCGCACATTTTGGGATAAATCTTTTTTTTTTTTTTTTTTTTTGATGAAATAATTAGAACTGTGTGTTTAGAAACTCATTCACTGCCATTGGTGGCTATAGACGTCAAAAATTCATGTGAACTATTTCTATTAGTTTTACATTTTTTTCCATTTCATTTCATTTTTTATGAAAACCTAGAAAATGTGTTATTGTACATTTATAGCAGATATAAAATTTGTGATTAATTGTCTGTTTATTATTTTTTTAATTAATGTTATTTTTTAATTGGGGGCGTCAGGCGATTAATTATTTTTTTATTGTAATTAATCACATGACTTCACTAGGTAACTAACGATTAATCATACATTTCATATCTGTTCTAAATGTACAATAAAAAAAATTCTAGGTTTTTATACTCTCGTTGGCAAAAGTGGAAAACAGTTTAAACTAATAGAAATAGTTCAAATGAATTTTTGACGTCTATAGCCATCAATGGCAGTGAATGAGTTAAGGTCGTCGCTGTTAAGTGTTATTGTATTCTATTCTATTAGTATTATTTTATTTTATTTGTTGTCTTTTTTGTGTGAGTTCACTCGCAAACGGAATGTTGCATCTCAAGGGGTTTATCCTGCTAATTATTTTTATTTTTTTTAAATCAACATTGGTACTATTTTATGTCTTCAGGCTGTGCTCCAGTTACCCACAAAAGCTTCTGGTTCCAATCTGGATAACAGACAAGGAGCTTGAGAGCGTGGCTTCCTTCAGATCCTGGAAGCGGATTCCCGTGGTGGTCTACAGGTTAGCTAATTAACGCACATTTACATATTTAGGGGCCCTGATTTTCTGACCTTGGCCCGATGGTGTATTTCCAGACACCAGAAGAACGGGGCAGTGATTGCGCGCTGCAGCCAGCCCGAGATCAGCTGGTGGGGCTGGAGAAACACAGACGACGAGTACCTGGTGACATCCATCGCCAAAGCTTGTCAAATGGACACGGGAGCCAAAGGTTTCTGTGGGGCGCCTGCCTGCCAGCAACGTGGAGAAGCTCCCGACTCGTCTGACAGTGATTTTGGTATGTCGTGTCATTATCTACGTCGGTATATTCAGCCAACGCCGCATCATTTTGCTATTTTATTTGATAAGAATGCAAACTTCAATTCACTTTAAAAATGCATGGAAGGAGATCATTTAAATGTACTTTGAATACTAGTTGTGGGAATCTTTGACTGTGTGTCACGATTCGATTTGATTCCCATTTTTGGGTCTGCGATTTGATTCAGAATCGATTTTTGACTCAAAAATGATTTGCTTGACAAATGATTTCTGCTTCAATTTATAATGTGCAAAGTATCGTCATGATCTACTCGAGTCTGTTTTTGGGGGAAGCGTTACAAGCTCTTTCCCTGCAATCATTATGAACCGCAGATATGCATTTTCAGTATTCACTTAAATGACTCCCACGACTTCCTCGAATCCCTTGTTCCCCTTTTCATGTGTTTTTCCTTCATGCCTCTGCCTGCGGGTTGCATATAATAACGCAGTCAGCTCGTACTCATGCAAGCCGTGTGTTTGTCCTGTGTCGTCAGACTCCTCACTGACCGGCAGCTCAGGCTGTGATGACAACACGGTGCCACAGAAGCTGCTGATTCTGGATGCTCGCTCTTATACTGCTGCAGTGGCTAACCGTGCAAAAGGCGGAGGCTGTGAGTGTGAAGGTTAGTCGTACTAATTGATGGAATTACTCAGTGTGGCTGCGCCTACGACTCTCTGCAAGCCCTTTGTTAAAAAGGGGGACACGTAGCTATTTACGCCCTCAATAAGTCAAATGTGTCAAATCAAGGAAGCTGTTGCGTATCTTGAGTGTTCATTAAGCAATAATAGAAGCATAATTACAAAGTTAGTAAATATTCCAATTAACTCGTTCACTGCCATTGACGGCTATAGACGTCAAAAATTCATTTGAACTATTTCTATTAGTTTACCATTTTTTTTTTCATTTTTGGTAACAAGAGTATGAAAACCTAGAAAATATTTAATTGTAAATTTAGAACAGATATTAAATGTGTGATTAATCGTTCGTTAACTAGTGAAGTCATGTGATTCATTACAATTTAAAAATGTAATCGCCTGACGGGCCTAATTAAAAAAATATATATTAAAAATAAGGGCCGTTTAATCGTAATTAATCGCATGATAATTTTAATTTTAAATCTGTTATAAATGTACAATAAAAAATGTAAATGAAATTATTTATTTATTTTAACTAATAGAAATAGTTTACATGAATTTTTTACGTCTATAGTCGTCAATAGCAGTGAATGAGTTAATAGGTGAACCTTTCCCTTTCTAGTCATGTCCAAGTGTGCATGAAAAACTGCTCAGATTTTTATTGTAGTTCATTCAGTGTGAATTGGGATGGTTTGCAATCGTAAAGCCTGATCCGGCTTATGTATTTTCTCTCAACAGCAACAGATTGTAACCAGCCAATAAATTAAAACAAAGAAAAGGAATGCGGCACAGCAAACATGGCAACAATGAAGCCGTCCAGAAATTCCTGTTCTTCTCGGAATACGTTTGTTTATTGCAAAATGGCGAAAGGCGTGTTTTGAATTCTTGCCATTGGGGGCCCGTTGTCGCACAGTAGGCGACTGGCTACTTTTTAGATGTATTTTATTTTGTTGTCAACTATCACCGCATTGTCCAATTCTGCCGTTTATGCACTGTGGTTATTTTTGGTACGCTGATTGGTACAATCAAACATGCCGCTCTTGATTGAACTCGGGTAAAAACTGCGGACTTTGTGGAATGTTGAATGCTTTACAAGAATACATAAGCATGCATGTGTGTGACATTATCATTGTTTGTGTTTAGAGTACTACCCTAACTGTGAGGTGATGTTTATGGGAATGGCCAACATCCACGCCATCCGGAACAGTTTTCAGGCCCTGAGGACCGTCTGCAGTCAGATACCCGATCCAGGAAAGTAAGTCGATCCGTTTGACCTTTTTGCTCCGAGTCTCTGCTTTGGTGTCCCCCCCTTTCTCCCTCCCTCTTGTTAATGCTCTCACCCCTCCTACGGGGGAAGCTGTCCCGGGTCCAGTCTCATTCCTGCTGAGCGGGCCAGCTGTCTGTCTGGTCATTTATTACATTGGGGTCATGTGTTTCTGTTGACCACAGTGTTTACATGAATGTTTGTTTACATCTGTGGGGTTGGGGGGGGGGTGTACGTGCAGCAATGTGTTGCATTTACATTCAAGCTTGTTGAGATTCTTTAGGTTTTTTAATGACACAGGAGGTCTTCATATTGGGCAGCAGCACTCGCATCTGTCAGTCTAATGCAGGCGTGCGCAAACTTCTGTAATACGTAATTTTAATTAAAAAAAAACATTTCATTCTCATTTTTTTAAATGTGTAAAAAAAATTGGTTAATTTGAAAAATGTGCTTTTATAAAATTTTCTCTATTACCCAGTTTATTTTGTTTATACAAAAAATACACAACATTTTTGCGTAATTATATTAATAATTACAAATAATAGCCAATTTCTGGGGGGGAATTAATACAGGAAGTATTACAGGACTCTCGTCGATAATATGAATTCTAATGAGCTAGATTAAAAACTGCTTTATGTATATACATTTTCTGTAGTGCTGTCACTATTGAATATTTTTTTAAATCAGTTAACTCATTCACTGCCATTGACGGTTATAAACGTCCCAAAAATCATTTGAACTATTTCTATTAGTTTAAAAAAATAATCCACTTTTGTTAACAAGAGTATGAAAACCTAGAAAAAGTTTTTATTGTACATTTAGAACAGATATAAAAATTTTGATTAATCGTGAGTTAATTTTTAATAATCATCTCATCAGGCGATTACATTTTTTAATTGTAATTATTCACATGACAAATTTTATATTTGTTCTAAATGTACAATATTTTTTTCTAGGTTTTCATACTCTTGTTAACAAAAGTGAGAAAAAAAAGTTAAGCGAATAGAAATAGTTCAAATGAATTTTTGACGTTTACAGCCGTCAATGGCAGTGAATGAGTAAATAAATCGATTAATCAACTAATCGGATTCATTTGAATTTTGCATTAAAGTGTATTATAAAAACATTTTCCCCTTGATAACTGTTTATTAAGCAGTGATTGGTGTTTATTCCGTACTTTGTATTCATATAGTGATGGAGAAAAAAAAGGGGAATTGATTCCGGTTCGGTCATTGCTTTCAAAAGTAAAAACAGATGTTTGCAAATGTCTTATTTTCATTAAACACAGAAAGACCATCTGGACAATTTTAAATAAAAATAAAAAAAGTCTCCAAACTTGATTGTTAAAAAAAGTTGTTAATTTGATAATTGGTTACTTGTCGATTTAATTTTGACAGCTCAAATTTTTAGCCAACCACTGGTGGAATGAAGTTTTAAATGAACCTTAAGCGCTCTCTTTCTTTTTGCTAGCTGGCTTTCAGCCCTAGAGAGCACCCGTTGGCTGCAGCACCTGTCCGTAATGTTGAAGGCGGCCACTCTGGTGTGCTCCTCCCTGGAGCGAGAAGGTCGTCCTGTCCTTGTGCACTGCTCAGACGGATGGGACCGTACACCCCAGATTGTTGCCCTGGCCAAAATCCTGCTGGATCCCTACTACAGAACACTGGAGGTGAAAGTCTGCTTTGACCGCTGAAATAAAACGACACGTGGTTCATATGGTTGGTTAACATTTTCTTCCCGTTCTGATGACGTGACTGACGCGCAGGGTTTCCAGTTGCTCGTGGAGACGGACTGGTTGGACTACGGTCACAAGTTTGGGGACCGCTGCGGCCACCAGGAGAACGCCGATGACGTCAGCGAGCAGTGTCCCGTCTTTCTGCAGTGGCTCGACTGTGTCCACCAGCTGCTCAAACAGTTCCCCTGCCTGTTTGAGTTCAACGAGGCCTTCTTGGTGGGTGTTTGTCACGCGTCATTTTGCCTTTCTAATGATGACCGTCTGTTGTCATCATTATAGCACAAGCCTTGCTTTTTTTTTCTTCCCATTTTGAAGAGAGGACGTGCAAGTTTTCCTCGATCACGTCATTGCATTCAGGTGTAATTCTCGGTTTACGTTTGTGCAGGTCAAGTTGGTGCAGCACACGTACTCGTGTCTATACGGTACTTTCCTGTGTAACAACGCTCGCGAGAGGGAGGCGAGGAACATTTACAAACGCACCTGCTCCGTCTGGTCCTTGCTTCGTACAGGGAACAAGAACTTTCAGAATTTCCTCTACATCCCCAGTCATGATATGGTGAGTATTAAAAATGTTGTGAGCTTTTTTTTCTTCTGTGCACTGCATACCACAGAAGCTTTCTATTTATCTATTTTTTCTCCCATTCTACTGAGACTCACTTAAGGAGAGTTGTTGGAACCATTCAGCCTACAAAATAGTCTTTACAAAAACAATGCTCTTAGAGTTGCAAAGAAATAGATTGAACCTAATTTTAGCACATGTTGAATCATTTCTCAATTCTTGAGGTGAAATGCTGCCCCCTATCGGTGCAATGTGCCATATTAATAGTTGTGGCTTACTACTTTCTCTCTCTTTGACTGCAAGGTGCTGCAGCCTGTCTGCCACACACGCGCATTACAGCTGTGGACGGCAGTCTACCTCCCAACATCCTCCCCTTGCACTGCTGTGGACGACTCCATGGAGCTCTACTTGTCACCGAGCGTCACCGGAGATGAACTTGCCTCCCGTTCGCTTGACAGGTACATTTGGATGCAAAGCTCACCTGTTAGATTCAGTTTTGTGATTTTTAGCAATTTTCCTTCACACGATTACATACGAAAGCGGGGGGGGGCGACCATTTTGCCACTTGCTGTCGACTGACGATGACATCACAGTTGCTCGGGTTCCCGGTTGCAACCAATCACAGCTTAGCTTCAGAAAACAGGTGAACTGTGATTGGTTGTTACCTGAGACCTGAGCAACTGTGATGTCATCATCAGTTGACAGCAAGTGGCGAAATGGCCGCCCCCCCAGATGGATAAAAAAGGCTGGCTTTTGCTTGGAACTCATATTCCAAAAATGCAATATTAATCAGAATGTCGTGTTTAGACTAGTGAGGTCACATATAACATATTATTGTCAAGAAATGCTTAAGATTGACTTCCACTTTAATTGCATGGCATTTCAATTCAACTTCCTGCAATTTGAATTTGATTTGCAATTCTGCTTCGTTTTATGACGCCTCAGTTCAAATTCAAAATCAAGACTTGAATTGGGATTTAGGATTAATTCTCAATTCAGTAGTCATTTGGATTTATTTTTTGGGGGTGAGGAACCAGTTACTGTCATTTCAATGTGGAATATCAAAAACGTGTAAATCAAGGTATCACTGCATGAGAGTAAAATATTACACGTAACCTGTGTTCTGTTCATTTTTGTAGACTTCCCAAGACGCGCTCCATGGACAACCTTCTGTCAGCGTTTGAGAACGGGATGCCCCTGACACGGACATCCAGTGACCCCAATCTTAATAAGCACTGCCAGGAGGACCGCCCCGCCTTGGAGGCCACACTCGCCCCTGATACTCCATCTGTAGACTGCTCTGACACGATGGCACCCGACGACGACGAAGATGGTGACGAGAACCCCCCACAGCCGAGTCATACCAAACCATCGGACGGCCCGTGTGCCGAACGCGGCGACGACGCACCCGAGGAGCCGTGTCTTACCACTCAGCCTCTGCCTTCCCTACCGCTTCCTCCTGCCCCCCTAACGTCTGACATCATCCAGGCTCACACTCCTCTCCTTGTTCCTGTCCTACAGCAAGCTTCGCCACACACAACGACCCCCCCTCTGGAGGCCGAGAGCCCCCGTCAGACTGCTGAGAGCACCGCGTGGCCCACTCCTAAATCACGGCCTTGCTTACCATTGGGCCACGACGCCACCCCGCCCGCACCCGCCCTCCTCGACGGCCAGGAAAGTTGCCTCCTCCAGTCTGCTGACCTCATGGATCTGAATCTTCTGAAGCCCCTGCTTCCCATGGAGGACTCCACAGAGACTCTTATTGATCAAGAAGAACTTTCCCACGCCCTGCCTCACTGGCAGAACGGTAGTCCGACTCTGAATCATTTCATGGATGAGGAGCAGCAGGAGGCGCGCGCGCCGGTTGAGCCGCACAAAGAGGAGGTGACGGATCTTGCCGCCGCAGCTTCTCCAATGGATTGCATCCAGGGCGCCGCTCGCCATCTCATCTCCCACAGTCCGCTGTCGGACATGTCGCTGATGGGCCCCCATTGGGAGAGCGTTCAGGGCCTAATGCAGTCGGCATGCGGCGGCGCCGCCCACTGCGCCGGCCGCTCTCTGCAGGCCAACCAAAGCCGTCGACTTGCCTATAAACTTCTGCGCTCGCAAGGCTTCGCCCTCGCCAGCGCTTCGCAGTGCTGCCGCAAGGAAGCGCTGCAGCCCGGATGGCCGTCCGCCGCCAGGAGCGTCGCCGGCTTCGCCGGCCTGAACGCGCCTGTTGTCAATAACTGCTCGCTTGCGTGCCAGCAGCTTTCAGCCGTGTCATACCCCTCGCCCTCCGTCTGCAGCTCCCCTCTCCCGTCGCAAACTCCGGCGTATCTCGACGACGACGGGCTGCCGGTGCCCATGGACGCCGTGCAGCAAAGACTGCGTCAGATCGAAGCGGGCTACAAACAGGAAGTGGAGGTATTGCGGCAGCAGGTGCGACAGCTGCGGATGAGACTGGAGAGCAAACAATACGGCACGCCTCCCTCGGAGCCCGACATCGACTACGAGGATGACATTGTTCGTTTTTTTTTTTTTTCTCCTTGAGCCACACATCCACATCTTGAATGTTTCAAGATGCCTTTCCTCACCTCTTTGTCTTGCTCTGCTTTCAGACATGTTTACGGGAGTCGGACAACAGTCCCGAGGAAGACTCTCTGTCCAGCCAGAGTGAGGACCGACTTTCTGAGGGCAGCTGGGATCGAGTGGAGAGCAAGGACACGGAGGTCAGCATCGGTTTCAGTACTCACTTTGATCCCTTCTCACTATAATGGCTTCACACACCTCGAAATGTATGTATGTGAATGTGTGTGTGCGTGTGCGTGTGTAGGTCACGAGGTGGGTGCCTGACCACATGGCCTCTCATTGTTTCAACTGTGACTGTGAGTTCTGGATAGCCAAGAGGCGTCACCACTGCAGGTGGGACTTCGCTATTTTTCCTTTCACACAAGCGCACAAAAATGACCTCTTATCAACAAAAAAAAAAAAAGTGCTTAACTAATCTCTATATGTTCTCTGATTGAAATCAGTGGTGGGGTTTCCTTTTTTCTTTCAATTGTTTTCTTTCAGTACAGTACAGGAAAATTGACCCTGCCTAATAACATGATCCGTTGAAGCCCCCCACGTATTTGCGCTTTGGCATTCGCGTATTCTCCTATGCACAGATTTAGAATTTTTTTTTAAACCTGTACTGTTATAGGGTGGAAAATGTCATCTATTAGCCGTTTTTGCGCCCAAAATAAAGGGATAGTGTGTAAAATTTTTCAATGTTCATTCATTTTGAAAACCCACTTTTCAGTAATGTGCCAGATCAGCGTAGACATTATTTTAAAAATATAATTGTAGGTCTAGTAATTGCAAAAGGTCACACCGCGCCTTACAGGAGGCCGCCATGTTTTACCGCCATTTTTTCTGCTACGGCTACCTGAAGAAGCAGAACTTTCACTTTCTTGTTAAAGATAAATATAATAACTCTAACAGGAAAGTCATAACACCCATTTGTGGGAAAACATAATTACGATGTGGACCAATCCCAATAAAAGCAGATTTTCGGGTCAAAGGCACCGTAGTGCAGCCCGCACTTGGAATTTAGGTTGTTGCATTATATTAGTTCACCACTAGATGGCACTAAATTATACACACTGTCCCTTTTTAAGCAATCAAATTTGCTTTTGAATTATGGTTCAACAGAATTATTTTAAAAAGCAAGCTCATGGAACAGTCTTGAACAAAAAAATGGGGTACAATTATTTTGTTGCATAACCTTTTGAGCCAATCAATTGATTTTTGTCTTCTCGGGTATACCACTATAAGCGCAGTAAGAAAACACGTGACCATTTCCTTCATGTCATACATTTTTAAATATGGTTAAGATGATTACAAATGGTGTGATTGTTTTCTGCTTTACATGCAAAATACTTGGCAATATCATATTTCAAGCAAACTATAAAGGCCTTTAAACTTACAGGAACGTATTCTCTCGATGAAGTCATTACATGGAACTCCGGGAAGTGGTGACATACTTGGTGAGCCGATGAAGGGATTTCTTTGGCGAGGAAAAAGGAAGGTGCCTCTGTTTTAGAAACCTTTTGTCACATTAGGGGAATGCAGCCATTTAAGGGGTTATTTACTGTAAGACAGTTGGCTGGCGGGCATAGTCGCTTGTGCCAGATATTAAACATCCTTTGATTGTAAGCCTTTCCTGATATGTACACACATGGACAACATTGTTGGTACCTCTCTGTTAGTTAATGAAAGAAAAATTCACAAAGGTCATAGAAGCAATTTGAATGTGACCAAAGTAATGATGAATACAAATTTCATGAAAATGAACCATTTGAAAACCAGACATTGCCTTTCAATTGTGGTTCATCTGAATTATTTCAAAATACAAACTCATGAAACAGGCTAGGACAAATTTTTAAATAAATAAAAAGTGCTTATTTGAGCCAATTACCGTTAACTGTTTTTTTGTCTTCTCGAGTACGCGACACACTGTAAGAGAACACATGATGATTTCTTTCCTTCATGTGTGGGGTCTCATGGGTTTTAAAATGTGGTTAATACATAGTTTGGAAACTATGCGTTTGTACTCCACTTTACATGTTACATAACTGGCAATAGCGTGTTTTTTAACGTGGATTTAAAAGCATGCAGTATAACAGCTAAGAGCCACTTCACCGTGTTTGCTTTGAAACCTGGGCTCCACTAATTGACCCGAGTTTGTAGACCTCAGTCCTACTGGGTTTATATTCACTTAGCATTTCAATTATGTATTCTGGACCCAAAACATTCAGTGCTTTATAGACAACATCTTTTGAGATAGAGGTGGAGAACGTGACCTTGAGTCTGAGTTGGACTTTAGCATGTCGTGAGAGAAGAAAAGCATCAACTATGGTATAAAGTTATTTGGTATTTGTGTCCACATTGTTGTCAACATGCATGTTAAAGTCTCCTGTTCTGTCCCAGAAAGTCAGTCAGTACAGATTACTGTCAGCATTTCTTCATATTCCTCCATAAATGTTCCTTTTTGTCTTGGAGGTCTATAAATGATTACGATAATCTTTACCCAAAAAAAGTCACCCAATAACATTTATTTACATTGACGTAATGATTTAACTCGGCTATAGATGTCAAAAATTATTTTGAATTATTTCTATTAGTTTAACATTTTGTTAACAAGAGTATGAAAACCTAGATTTTTGTTTGTACATTTAGAACAGATATACAATTTGTGATTAACTATTGAAGTCATGCAATTAATTACAATTTAAAACATTTAATCAGCTGACACGATTTAAAAGATTATTAAAATTTAGGGGCATCAGGCAATTATTTATTTTTTAAACTTAATTAATCGCATGACTTCACTAGTTAACGCACGATTAATCACAAATTTTATATATGTTCTAAATGTACAAAAAAAAATCAAGATTTTCATACTCTTGTTAACAAAAGTGTGGGGGGGGGGTTAAATAGAAATAGTTCAAATGAATGTTTTACATCTATAGCCGTCAATGGCAGTGAATTTTTTGTCACTGAAAACTACAATTCTTTGGTGCCGTCTCGTTCATTTAGTAGTGAGCCGATTAAGGGCTTTCTTTGGCTAGAAAAAAGGAATGCGCCTTATTTACAGTAAGAGGTGGCGGGCGGCTAAAGTCGCTTGTGCCGAATATTAAACAACCGTTGATTGACACACATGCAGGTGATCAAAATTGCTGCTACTGCTCCATTAATGAAAGAAACCCCACACAGGTCGCAAAAACAACTTGAATCTGACAAAAATAACGATAGACACAAATGTAAGGAAAATGAACCAAAAGACAAATCTTTCTTCTGCTTTTTTTTTGTCCGCTCTGCAGGAACTGCGGCAACGTGTTCTGTAAAGACTGTTGTCATCTGAAGCTGCCCATCCCGGACCAGCAGCTGTACGACCCGGTGCTGGTGTGCAACACCTGCAACGACCTGCTCCTGGAGTCGCGAACCCGCGAGATCCGCAGCCAGCAGTTCAAAAAGGCCATCGCCACAGCCTCAAGTTGAGGGGCAACACGTCTCCTGTCGCTTCTTTGGACTCACGAGGTGTCCCCCCCCCCTAGCCCCACCACCCCACCCAACCTGCTTCGATGGTCTCGGGGAGATGCGGTCTGAAAACGAGGGTGCACTTTGATGCTCGGAGTCGGGGAATGTCCCAGGACGAACTCCTGGACGGAAGATATTTCGGCTTGTAGCACGGCAACGCTGTCTCGTGGTACCCCCTTTTTGAGCCCACCTTAAGTACCGAACACCTGCACTCTCCATATAGATGCCGCCGTCACACTCGAGAGGGACAATCACTCGGCGACTCCTCGCCTTTACCTGATCTACTGGAGGCTTTCGGCTCGGAAAAGAAAAAGAATTGCTGCTATTGTATTTAAAAGTCTAATTTTGTATTCTTATTTTGTGCACCTCTAAATGTCATCGTGTATTGAAGGGACTCCTGAGACCAAACTTGAGTGGAAGCCAGACATCTGCGGTCGACTTTGCCGTTGAATGTAAAATGTTGAACGGGCAATTGGAGCGACTTGGGAAAGCCGTGCGGGAATGCGGTGTATGTTGTTGGTATGTGAAGCGCGGTGTGTTGTGGGACGCGGCATGTTTCTGTGATGTTCTTGTAGAAAGTCATTTGAGGGTGTTTCTGGGAAATGACTGGGAATTTTCCAACAGGGTTTGCCATACCTCTGACTGAATGGCCCCCCAAAAGCCTCATTGTCCTTTTGATTGACACTTAGAGGAAGAAAGACTGAACTAATGATTGACAGTTGTTTTTCTCGATCGGGGAGGGCGGCCACAGTTCCCTCATTTACAACGTACTTGTTTGTGTCTACTGGGTGTTCAATTGTGCCATACTTTTTTTTTTTTTCAATGTTTTTCTTTCCAATAGATGGCAGCAGGTTACTATTTGACTCCTATGTGTTTATGGTACAGATGTTTAGCTGCTAAAGTTTAACATATAGTTCTAATGGTTTCACTGGATGATCATTTGTCACTAAATTAGCTGACTTAATGATTTGGGTTTTTCTTCAGACGGCGTTAACAGCTCTTGTCAAGGATGCTCTGAACTGTAACATACATAGTGATATCTGATCCACGGTGGTGGCAAATACCAGTCATTTAATTCATGAATAACTGTTGTAAAGAATTGCACTGTAAAAGTAAATTCCCATTGGCAAAGATAAAAGAATATATGATCTATCTGTTTCCCTGCTTGTTTATTTACTATCTGTAATGATGGGACTCGTCGGCACATCACCACAGAGATGCAAAGGTAACGTTGACATAAAATAATATTTGTCAATATGGTCATGTGCGCTACAGTCGAGGTGTCCGTGAGCTGAGACGCTCGAACAGGCTTGCCTCATTTTCACAAAATATCATTTCTACCTCCTCCCACATCACTCTGTAGATATGAGATGGGGGGGAAATATGAGCCTCGACAACTGATTTATAAAAGTCTGTGGCCCTGACACGCTAGACCATACGTATTTACTTCTTTTTTTTTCCCCATGCAAAAGACTGGGAAGTATGCTTGGTGATTTCTTCACATTATTCAAATTTTTTGACACCCTGTTTCAGTGGGTTTTATGAGCTGGAAGCCCACATAATGTAAAAATAAACAAATAAATACTTGAAATCACTTAATTTGTGGGCCCTGAATCTATAATCTATGAACGTTTGACTTTTTGAATGAAATTACAGAAATGATTCAACTTTTTGAGGATATTCTAATTTTTTCACGAACGACTGTATATGATCACAATGGTGAGAGTATAAAAAAAAGGGGGGGGGGGTAATTTAATTGCCTTTCTACACAAGGTAATATTTGTGCAGCGGTGATCGCAAGAGTGATTCAGAAGCGTGTAATTTTTCATCAACAAATATTTGCACTCCAGTGCAGAGAATTTTTTTTTTTTTACAACGTATCTATCCAAAAGCTGTGATATAAAAAATGGCAGAATTTTTGCAAGGAAAACGTTGACCCCGGGATTACACCGCATGCGTGTGCGTTGCGTCTCCGATCCGCTGCGTCTTGACTGCGTGCTCCGGACACGTCAATTTTATGGACAAAACTCACCCGACTGCGCACAGCTGCGGTCCGGCAGCTCCGTCGCCGACAACTTGCCACCGTGCGATAAAGTGTGCTCAACAGAGAAGCAGATTTAATTTGCCGTCCACTCCCACAGCTTCCACTATGACGTTCCGTGCAGCATGCATTTTTATGTAGTCCAAAAAAAAAGGATGTGCAAAACTACTGCCTTTTTTTACAAACCCAATCCCCCAAAAAGTTGGAACACTATACAAATTGTGAATAAAAACTGAATGCAACTATGTGGAAGTGCACAATTGTATTATTTTATTCAGAATGAGAAAATGTATCATGTCGATTTTAAATTCCATGGTGTCAACAAATCTCAAAAAAGTTGGGACAAGGCCATTTTCACCACTCTTCTTCTTACAACAGTCTGCAAACATCTGTGGATTGAGGAGACAAGTCCCTCAAATTTAGAAAATAGGAATGCTGTCCCCTTTTTATACTCCACAATCAATTTGCCAATGGACCTCATTAGCGGAAACTGGTCTTCCAGCTGTTTTTTTATAAGTGCAATTGACTTTTCCAGCATCTTATTGCTACCTGTCCCAACTTTTTTGAGATTTGTTGACACCATGAGTTTTACAATCAACATATTTTTCCCCTTAAAATTATAAATTTTCTCAGTTTAAACTTTTGACCTGTCATCTATGTTCTATTCTGAACAAAATATTGAAATTTGGCACTTCCACATAATTACATTCTGTTTTTATTCACAATTTGTTTAGTGTCCCAACCTTTTGGAAATGGGTTTGTATATCACAGCTTTTGGTTTCAGATCTCCGAGATACATTGTAAAAAAAATTATTCTCTGCACTAAAGTGCAAATATTTGTTGATGAAAAATTACGAACTTCTGATTCACTCTTGCGATCATCGCTGCACAAATATTACCTTGTGTAGAAAGGCAATTAAATGACCTCTTTTTTTCCCCTTGTTTTTTTTTAACACTCACCATTGCAATCATATACAGGTGCTCGTCAAAAAAATTGAATATCCTCAAAAAATTGAATAATTTCTGTAATTTCATTCAAAAAGTCAAACTTTCGTAGATTATAAATTCAGGGCCCACAATTTAAGCGATTAAAATATTTGTTTATTTTTTACATTATTTGTGCTTTCAGCTCATAAAAGCCACTAAAACAGGATGTCAAAAAATTTGAATAATGTGAAGAAATCATCATGCATACTTCTCAAGTATTTTGCATTAAAAAAAAGATGGATGGTATTTTCAAAACAATATGTCAGCAAGCATCAATACAGCCTGGGCTTTTAAGGACACCCAGGCAATGCCACGGCGCATCGAGGCAGTGATTAAGGCAAAGTGAATCCAACCAACTATTAAAGATTGACATATCGTTTTGAAAATACCATCCATCCATCTTTTTTCCCCCGTGCAAAACACTGGGAAGTATGCATGATAATTTCTTCACATTATTCTTTTTTTTTTTTTACTTTTTTTTTTCATAGTTGCTGTGGGGTTTTTTTAGCTAGAAGCCCAAATAATAAAATAAATACTTGAAATCACTTAAGTTGTGGGCCCTGAATCTATAATATATAAAAGTTTGACTTTTTGAATGGAATTAGGAAAAATATTCAATTTTTTGAGGATATTCAAATTTTTTGACGAGCACCTGTGGGGTCCTGACAGTAGTATGTGTCTATCGCATCCTGGGAGATAAATAAATTGCATAAATGACATATCTAACTTGCAACCCATACCAAAGCAACCTTCAGGAGTTCTGGCTGCGTTGCGGACAAGGAGTGCGTCTTGCCGCCAATATTCACTGTCGGGGGATATTGAAATTAATATTTTTACTCACAGTGTTACCATTGTGAACATTGTGATACTTAACAAATACGGTACCTTGTGTCCTGCCTGTCACATTGGCAGGTGCTGATGTATGTGCGCCATTGATAACCTGCTGGAAGACAAAATGGAAATCATACTACATATTTAGCTAATAACTTGTGTACTTTGTCCTCCTGCTGCACATCAGTATGTTGTAGATGACCTAAGGTAGAAATGATCAATAATAACTTTGTATACATTAATATTGAGATTTACATGTGCATTAATTAATCACCAATTTGAATAAAGGGAGATGGTATGAAATTAGAGAAGATAGTATATCAATTCACGATGTACAATATTTCAAAAAAAATTAAATAAAATAAAAATAAATAGTATCCTAAACAGCTGATGTACAAGCCATAATCATTACATACATTTAAAAATATGGAGCAAGCAAGAAATAAAAAGCTAACTAACTACCTACCTAACCACCTGCCCCCTTTAAGTTCAACGTTTGTGTGTCAAAAGCACTTCTCTTATTTATTTATGTATTTATTTATTTATTTGTCAAGAAAAAAACACGATTGATGGAAACGTAACCGCAAGCTAAGCTAGAGGGTATCTTGCAAACGGATGAACAATTAAATGAACAAACATTGCAGAACTAAACATTTCAATAACGTGGCTTCGAGCACTTATCTATAGGCAGTCCTTCTCTGTCTTTGAGGAATTAAATTTGGTTTTCGAAGCAATAGTCGTCCAAGAGGAATACAAAACAAAAGTTTGCCCCCGATAATTGCTGGCACTACACTTCCGCTTTTTCTTCCTTGAGACTGACGTGAAGCTTAAAAGCGTTGCTGCCTTCTAGTGGTGGGGAGGTATCATACAGTTATAGAGACCCGCTGACAGACAGTATATGACAATCTTGTACGCACATATGCGTATAGTATTTTTCTGCTTTATTCACGAATCGTGCGATCTGGCATTTTGTTTCACACTGATGATCCAGTAGTGCAGTTATTTATTTTCACTTTATTGTGTCAATACATATTATTCAATGTATTTAATTCAATCGTCCGGATTTGGTCTAAAGAGTTGAAATGAGAACTTGATTTAGACGTCTAAATCAAGTCTAAATATGAACTACACTGTACATTGATCAATTACTGTTTAAAACGTAGTAATCCAACATTTTGCCATCATTTATACAACCTACAGTTGTTGTTGTTGTTTTTTATTTAATAGTTAATTAATATTTACTTGATTAGTTGTATCGTCTAGATTCGGGCTAAAATATAGACCAATTATAGACGGGCTAATTTCGGTCTAAAATTTAGAAGAGACGTCTAATAGACGTCTATGGCTCAGTGGGTAAGTAGGAATTGGCATTCTGAAAAGTATATCGAACATGAATAACTTTTTTCACTCTAACTACTGCACTAAAATAAATCAATGTACATTTAGTTGCACCTGTAGCAAATGAACAGCATCCTAATTACAGGAGTCCTGACGTATTTTGCTTCAAAACTTGCTAAGTACATTTAACTTGTGGGCAGTGCATTTATGACAATTGCTTACGCAGACTATATTTTGCATGGAGTTTTTTTTTTTTTTTAAGTTTCGCAACGTCCGTTTAAATACAGCGCGCGGGTTTCATTTCGAGGTGGGTGTATTCATTTAGTTTTTATCATTACTTGCCACCAGATGGCGCCCGTTCCACAATGCTGTGCTGTACTGTAACTCCCTAAACTGACCGCACCTGTGCATTGGAACCAGGCCAGGGCACATTCACCAAATCAAGACGTCATTGCTAGATTCCTCCTCTCTGATACTCCCTTGTGTGAGTGAACTTCCTTATCACTAGTCATGTCCATGCTGTCTAAAAAAAATTTACAAAGTCATTCTGTACTGTCGAGAACATGACAAAGGAAGGACTCCCTGTGATGCAATATGTACAGTAGCCTATTGTAAGAGCTTCATCACGCCACGGCGTCGCCCCCACAAATGGAAGACCTTCACACGTACTCTCAGACATTAGCCAACTTTGTATTAAATATACATTATGCTCTCTTAATAAGAACTTCTTCACCGTATCAAGTTGATTAATAATTAAAGCTGAGGGTATTCTAGGTAGCGGCTTTAGTTTTCATGAATGCAATGTCTTGACTTAGATATGAAAACAACGAATACATGTGATATTATAGGCTTACTGTGCTGGTTAATAACTCAGCACCTCACTTATATCAACACCTTCATTTCATCATTTGACTACCAAGATGCTCATAGATGGGAAGAAGAAAAAAAAAGTGGCCCCCACTGAAGATCCATCCGCGGAGGATGCCCGTCGAAGGGGGCGGGGCCAGCCTCTTCCCTTCCTGCGTGGCATGCTGATGGATAAGTATAAGACCCCCCTGCAACAATGCGACCACGAACGAGTCATTGCGTTGTCTTCACCTCCGCCGACATGCAGCAGCATCTCACCTTGGTGGCCGTTCTCATCCTGCTGGCATCCTCCTGGAGCCTCTGCGCTGGAGCTGGAGGTGAGTCCACCTGCGTGCCACATTCACACATTCATTCATGGGAATCTATTATTTTTGTCGGGTTTTACATGTACAAAAAAAAAAAAGTTGGCATTTTTCTCTAATTCTCATGTTGGCACGGTTGCCTGAATTTTCTTTTTATCCTATTTTGAATAGTATATATTATCTTATTTTTATAATATACATGTTTAACAGTGTCATTGGGAGTAAAAGTGTCATATAAATCAACGGACCTGACACATTGTGTGTAATAAATGAGCCCTTTATTAATTGTATTTATTACATTATTTTGTTATTCAACCAAAATGGCAGTTGTTTTAATGCATGCGGTATCCCAGGAATCTCCTTTAAAATAAATAAATAAATAAATAAATACATAAATAAGAATTAGCAGGCAACCGATAGTGGAAAGGACCACATGAATGAATGAGTTTCTTCCTCCAGGCGCGAGCCAGCTTGTGCGCACCTGTTCGGTCCATCTCTGTCTTGTACGCGCTTGACACCCGCGTCCCTATGATGCGTGTGTCATATAATGTCCCTGTCCTTGTCCCGTATCCTGGCCCAAGCAGATCCAGACACCCAATGAGGGGGGAGTTGGTACTGAGATTCTCTCCCTCTCCCTCTCCCTGTCTCTCTCCCTTTCCCTCTCCCTCTCCCCCTCCCTCTCCCCCTCCCTCTCCCCCTCCCTCTCCCTCTCCCTCTCCCTCTCCCTCTCCCTCTCCCTCTCTCTCGCTCTCGATCGCCCCCCCCCCCCTAGTGTGGCGCACCTGCGCATGAGTCAATGACGTTTGCGTCCTTTTTGCGGCACAGCCTTCTCACGGGGGTGCATTCCACCGAAAATCAATTTGCTTTGCACTCCAGCTCTCATTTCCAAGGTGTCTAGTCATTTGATTGGGAAAGAAGAAGAAGAAGAAGAAGAAGAAGAAGAAGAAGAAGTTCGCGCCGCAATTCGCTGTTATTCAAATTTGGATAGAGTTGTGCAACGTTTCGACTGCTAACATGAATTTACTATTGCAGTATTTACATATACGTTTATTGCGTTTATTGTAGTTTGCAGTGCGTTGAACTGCTGATTGTCCCTCATATTTTACGTACCTTTTCACAATGCCCTATCCAACAAGTCAGTTTCAGTTGATCTAATACGAGCAGTTAGGCTACAAGGAATAATGAATGTTCAACAACAACAACTCACGACTCGGCATGCAGACATTTAGTTAATAATGCTTTGCAATAGTATAAATAAATTTGAATGAGTAATTATTATTTGTTATTAATGTATGAAATGCTATTTAGTAGCGTTATATAGTGCGTAATGGTGAATTGGCGTTTATACATTGAATGATGAAACGGTTCCGAGCGCCGTCTCGTGTTTATTCTGCACCAATGCAGTAGTCACGTCAGGGTTTTTATGGATACGTGAGAGAATGTGCAGTTGGTCTGGTGAATGGGACAATTCAGTCTCCATTTCTGTCGTCTTAAGTCTGTCTCCGCTATAGGCGAGACGGCAGTACACCGGAAGGCTAATGTGTATTACTATTTAAAAAATAATAATAATTAAGCCGAGATAATGCACGAAGAGTTTGTTTTTCTTGCCGTGCGCCTTTGCCGTTATTTGTTAGTTTTTTGTTTTAATGTTTCCTCGTAGATACAATGGCAGCCTGTTTATGTTTCTTCGCTAATGCTCTCGGCAGATTCGTCACGTCCTCTCATTGGCCGACAATTGTGCGGACAAGAATTTGATTGGCTGGACTTAAAAACAACTATTTTAAGTCTTTATTATAAGAACACGCACAATGTACAGTACACGTAAGCATTGCATTTACAAAGATAATGTTTGGTAATTATTCAACAATATGCTATTTATTGTGATGTATCTGCCTCATTCTGAGCCACAAATACTTGGTCCCCTATTCAAAGGGACAATGAAATATGTATATCTATGAGTATATATATAAATAAAAAAATCTTATTTGACTTAGCAATTGTAAATTGTGCTGGTCTTGAATATATAGCTTGACAAAGGCTTTCAGAGGAGAAAAATAATATAGGCCTATTTGTAAAATGTTATGATGTTAAGATGCATGTTATACTATAGTAATTCATAATTCAAAATAAAATAAACAATATTGTAATGTTACAATATAATATAATACAATACAATTCCAGCTGTAATAATCACTTGCTGTCATGGCCATATTGGTCAAATAAACAATATCCAAACATTGAGCGTGGATAAGATCGCACCAGGAACTAGATCGGTTTGACATGAATCACAATGCCTGCCACAGCAGAAGTGCTGGTGGGTGTTTGTTTTTTAGCAACCATTATTGTGCATGAGTGAGAGGAAAAGGTTGACATGGCAATGACTTCCTTCTCCAACGCGGGGAAAAGCCTTCATACAATTCTAATAACAGAGCAGGAGACCCTCCTGCAATTTTTTTTCAATGGCATGAGTGTTTTTCATAAATATTTGATTGGCCAGATAGCGGCAGATATTTGTCTTGGAGTGTATGGGAAGGCAACGTGCGCTGCGATTGTGAAATATTAATAAACTTCACCAACAAACCATGTGAGAACGTCTCCCCACTCATGTAAGAGATTGTATCTGTGTTTATTCTGATAGGAAGGAAAGATATTTGAGAATATAATAACAGATCCGGTGTGTTGGGCATTTGTATGGTTAGTTAAGAGTGGAGTTAAATATAGAAGAACACTTGACAGGTTAAGAGTATTTAAATAATTAAATATGCACATATTTCTATTTTCTCTTTCAGACTGGTGCTATCAGTCCCAGTTCACCTGTGAGCATCAATGCAACGGTAAACTTGCTTTCAAGACATTTTTCCATTTGAGGAAACTCCAAACTGAGAGCTTTGGTCGACTTTGATGTGCTTTTGTGTCGTAGGTCCCGACAAGTGGAACCACGCAAACGGCGCCTGCGCTGGAAAATCCCAATCGCCCATCAACGTCGTCACCAGAAAGACCTCGAAAGACGAGCGTCTGACTCCGTTTGAGTTCACCAACTACCAGCAGATCTTCCGAGGCACCATGAAGAACACCGGACACTCGGGTGAGTGCCAAGTTAATGTGGAAGGGGGGGGGGGGCACTCGAGAGGTCAGGATGCTGTGCTGACACGTTTGTCTTCTGCAGTTCAAGTTGGAGTTCCTCACCTAAGCACCATCTCGGGCGGAGGACTGCCGAGCACCTACAAGGCCGTCCAGTTCCATCTGCACTGGGGCACCAATGGAGGGCCGGGCTCTGAACACACCATTGATGGGGAGCAGTACGCCATGGAGGTACATTACTACCGGAAATCATAAATAATAATAATAATAATAATAATAATAATAATAGTTTTAAAAAAATAAAGCAAAATATAGATCCTACATCTTGAAACTAAAAAAAACAACTGCATTAGATATAGCAACAATTCCAAGTCCATACAAAGGTGAATGAGGACAGAGCTAGGGCGTGCGACAAGGCAAGTGGCTAGTTGTGTTCAAAGTCCCCACTGAAAAAAGGAGCGAAATCAGAGTAAGAAAGACATTTTAGGAATGGGAAAGATATTTTCGTGCATGTGGGCAGCACTTCATTGCTAAGGGGCCAAATTCCTCTAAACAATAAATAGCATTTATGTTAATGTTTGGCCCAACGTGTGTTTTCCTTCTTTCTTTCTTTCTTTCTTTCTTTCTTTCTTTCTTTATTGTCACAGTTAAGTTTCTCCATTCCTTAAGATTGTTGCGGTGCAACTTTTTGTCCACTTAGCCTAATGTTGACATATCCATTCTAGTAGGCTGATAAAGCTGTGATAGTTTTGTTGGTTTACGGAAGAGTACGTAAAAAGGTGATGTTGTAACTTTTGTCGTGCAGCTGCACATCGTGCACATGAAGCATCACTACACGGATCTGATGACGGCACTGGCAGATCCGGAAGGAGTTGCAGTCCTGGGATTTTTCTATGAGGTAACTATTTGAATCCTATACTTTTTCCAAATCACAACAAGAGGCATTTCAGCCAAAAATGAAACGTGTCACTTCCCACTTTCAAGGCGTCCAACAGTGCAAACCGAAAGTACGATTCCATTATCAGTGCTCTGCGAAGCATCAAAAACACAAGTAGGTGCTGATGTCCAATCAAAACAAGTTAAGCGTGAACGCTTTGCCGCAGTCTTCATGTTGTCTTTTTATTTATTTTTTTCCAGACGTCAATATCTCTCTGCCTCCTACCTCTTTGGCGCAGCTCATTCCACCCGAGCACAACCTGACCTCCTATTACCGCTATAAGGGATCTCTGACCACACCGGGCTGCACCGAGGCCGTGGTTTGGACCTTGTTCGAGAACCCCATCCCGCTGGGCTTTGAACAGGTTATGATGTGTGAAAATAAATCAGAAAGGGAGCACAAATTGTTTGGTTCGCCTTGACAGTGTAGGGGGCAAATTAATGTGGGAGTGAGATGATATCGCTGAAAAGTTATTCTGTCTTCAGTCCCCAGAGAGTCATCATTAGATGCTTTCATGTCTACTTGAATAACTGCTTCCGTCTCATGAGGCTGCACCGATTAATATAGTTTGGCGTCATCTTCATCACAATTAATGTAAATGATTTATTTCACATGAGATTAAATTTGTTTTCTTTATAAAAATAAAAAAAACATGTACAGTATGTACTGTACACAAACACGCATTGACATCACAGCAACACTCTAAAAAACAGTTGCGTAAAAAATATAACCCAACTATGGGTAAAATATGGACTGATTCTCTTCCACCCAACTTTGAGTAAAAAATTGGGTCATTTTGTATAAAAGAAAGTTAGGTCAGATCCTCTTCTTGGGTCAATTTGACCCAACTTTCTGGGTTGTTTTGTGCCAAAAAAACACAAACAAAAAAAGTCATTTTGTATAAAACAACCCATAAAGTTGGGTCATATACTTTACTTGGGTTAATTTGACCCAATTTAGGGTCAGAAATGGGATCATTTTGTATAAAAACAACCCATAAATTTGGGTCAGATACTTGGGTCAAAATGGCTCATCTTTGGGTCAAAAATTGGGCCTTTTTGTATAAAACTACCCAGAAAATTTGACCAAATTGACACAAAAAGTGGATCAGTCCATTTTTGATCCATAATTGCGTTACTTTTTTTGACCCAACTGTTTGAATAATAGTGATCAGTTTGAATAATAGTGATCCTAGTATAGCGCCCTGTGGAATCCCACAATTAACATCTGCTAATATTTTCAAATTCGATAGTCCAGTATTATACCAAAAAAAAAATTAAAAAATCACACAGTGACCATCTTTAAATACATCTTGATTTTCCATCTTCTCTTTTCTGCAGAACTTTCTTTTCCAATCCTGACATTTTGTTCTGCGATTTTCTCCCTCAGCTGCGGGCTTTTTCCGACCTCAAGTTCCACGACGGGAAGCCAATGGTGGGGACCTTCAGGCCAGTGCAGCCGCTGAACGGCCGGCAGGTGTATCGATCTGGAGGCGCGGTGCTCTTGGTCAGCTCGCCCCTCCTGGTGGCCGCCCTGGCTACGGCCTTGGGACTGTCCCGGCTCAATTAAGAGCGAGGCGCCGATGCAGCACTGCGACACTCATGAACGTTGAACATCATTCCTGGTTTTGTGACACCATCACCGCATGGTCTCCAAAATGGTTACACACGTCGTAGTGCATGCATGACTCACCTGGGCGGCCCCCCGCCCTCCTCTTACGACACACATGACAAAGGTGTTAATTAAGACACCTTGGAGGTGTTTAAGGGTTGCTAAGCATGCATGCATGCATAGCCAAGCAGTCGGTCATACATCCGCCTTATGAATGTGCCATGAAGTACTCAGTGACCAGTGCAGTCAGACCCCTGGCCTGAAATTTCCCAGCATCATCAAAAGCACCCACGCACACAAACACATCCTGAGTTCAGCCACCTTGAACAATGTCAAGCAAATTTAGTCTGCTAATATCAGCGCGAGTGGCTCCGGTCTCGTGAAGGGGGCACGTGATGGCCCGTTCTCTCTCTCAATGGCACTCGAGAACTGCACGGGGCTATTAATAGCACAACTGAGTCATAAAAACAAGCTCCGTTTCAAAGGCAGCGGTCAAACAAGTCAGTAGTTTGCCTTTTTTTTTTTTTCCATCATCTCAAATAGTCCAGGCAGGTGAAGCGAAGGGTGAGTTCGCCAATATTCGCTCCAATCCCGCACGCACCCCCTTCTCTCAATTTTGACTGCGACTGGGCCTGATGCACTGAACGCTACTGACTGTGAATTAAAGCCTGCGGACTCCTCTGATCATCAGCGGGGTCGCTCGGGTGCCATCTTCCAGCCGCATTTGTTGTGATGACCAAGAAAGCTGTATATATATTTTTTTTCTCCATAGTTTCGTGATGCATTAACTTATATTTCTAAGCTGTCCTAATGCACATGATTCACATGTATTTTACACACTGAATGTGTCTATGAATATGAAATGCGCACTTATTGGTATTATTTATGTATTGCAAAGCGTTAGATGTATCAAGTTGTATGCGTTTGAGGATGTCAACTTGTGAAACGTGTCATTAAGAATGTGATATTGTTGAACAATAAACAACAAATGCCTTTTTAATGAACAGCCTCTTTGTCAGTTTTGGTGTTACAGATCAGTATGTGGAAATAAATACATTTTTAACCAATTAATACAATCGGTTTATTTTATTTATTATAACTTGTCAGCAATTGTCATAGTAAGCACATTTAGGACTGAGCTTCGTTTTATAGTGTATATAAAAAAAAAAAGGTTAATTAAAAACAATAAGTACAACTCACATAATGGTGTTGTGGGAAGCATATTTTGCTATATAATTTTTGCAACAAATTATTTCTCGCCTGCACTGTGCATTCTTCCATCACATACTGACGACAGTAAATAAGAATGAAGAAATAGTTCAATGGAAAGGATTCAGCTGGGCTTTCTTTTGAAGCAGGATGCACACATCTCGCCAGATGTCTCTAAAAGATGATCATAAGCGATTATTCTGTGTATGTCTGTATTTAAGTCATGAAATATTGATAGGAAACACATTGCAGCGACGTGCCCAAATCCAAGTGTTTTTCCTGCACGTGAGCAATTCCATGGATTTTTTAGACTGCCCTTCCCTCTGAACATTCTTATATCACACACTAGACTATTTACACAACCGCGACAACAAATCACACAAACCGCATTCTGTTTCCTAAATCCTATCTCCTTTTCGAGTTATTAATCGCGTCGCCCTTCCCTTCTTTTGTTGTTCGCCACCATTAAGGAATCAAAAGACTCTTTTGTGATGTGAAGACGCAGGAAGACATCTACGTCTCCGCGATGCACGCGCAGATGACGAGAGAAGAGGCAAAAACTTGAAGGAAAGCTTCCTGTTCATCCCCCGTTAGGATTTCTCGCCACTCATGTGACTCGGAATCAAAGCGGAGGATGTTTAATATCTGGCAGAAGCTACAATAGCCGCCCGCCGCCGCCGCCGCCGCCGCTCTTAGAATGACTGCATTCCCCAAACGTCCGCGACAAACAAATCAGTTCAACAGTTCACTAAAAAAAAAAATCATTACTTCCCTTAGTTCCAAGTGTCGAGTTCATCAAGAGGATAATTTCATGCACGTTTAAAGAGGAAGTCAACCTTCAACATTTCTTGACAATAATATGTTATTTGTGACCACACTGCTCTCTAACGTGACATTCTGATTACATTTGTGAATTATGAGTTATGCAGAAAAATCCAGCCGTTTTTTTTTATCCATCTCAGGGGAGCTGCCATTTTGCCACTTGCTGTCGACTGAAGATGGCATCACAAAATGGCCGCCTTCTGATATTGGTCAAAACTGATGGATTTTGCTACTTAACTCATATTCCGCTAATATTAACCAGAATACCATATTTAGAGTAGTGGCACTGCATAGAACATATTATCGTCAATCATTTTTGGGAGGGGTTGACTTCCCCCCTTTAAAAGCCTCTACAGTGAGTAACGTGAGTTTTCCTTGCGCCCGAGGCCACCAGCTCTCCGCAACAGATAACATCAGTTTACATGCAGCTAAATAAAAAATGACCACCAACAGTGTACAGCAACTTGAAGCCTTCTGATCTTATAGTCTGGAACAATGACTTGAAATGGACTTTTCAAAAGGCCAGTTCCCCCTTTCATGCACTTTTGAGCGTCAATGGCAGGATGGGTCAAAGGTCGGTGAGGTCAGAATGAACTCAATGACCTTAAAACGTAATTTGCTCCTGTGCTCGGCTGTCATGTGATCAGCCGGTGTACTTTGAGTGCTGTCATTGTTCCTGTAATGGCGGGTATGATGCGGTGTGGTGGTAAACAATGTCAAAACTACAACCACAATGACAAACATCTCGTTAAATAGGAAAGTCTTCGAATAGGAGTCGAAACGGAACATTGTTAAGTTTGGCAGAATTATTTTAGGTGCAGGTTTGAAGCTTGACAAGAGTGTGCACAGTATTTACTGGAATGATGTCATTAGTGACTCTGCTTTCAATATTAATGATTGAATAATTGAGGGGAGTGAGTGAAAATGCATTTGGAAAGTTGGAAATAGTAAAAAGCACTTTTCACATTTCAATCGCCTTTTGAAGTTTGCTCATTTATAAAGGAATTAACTGTGTCCAATTTTATGGTTGTTTTATTGATTTTGGTATTAGACAGAAAATTGTGTACAAACACAATTTGCGCTTCTTCTTTTTTTTTAACCGAAAAAGGTATTTGAGGCCCCGTCCACACGAAAGCCAGTTTTAATGTAGCCTCACAACTTTCTTACCGTTTAGGCCGTTCGTCCACACGGTATACGTGACTTGTGCCCTCTTGTGGCCGTTCTACATATAGGCCTTTCTTTGGAATTGTGTCATTGTTTTGGGAGGGGGAAATTCTATGTCTCAAAAGTACTAGAGGAATCAGTATTGGTAAAAGTTGTGTACTCGTACTGGTATCGGTCTGGAAAAAAATGGTGTCGAACATCCCTAAAAAATAACATTGGGTGCTGTGTTTGTCAGGAGTGCGCTGAGCTTATGCGACTTTGCAAAGAATGTTTGCCTGATGACAGACATGACGCGTTGCGTATTACGCAGCATCGTCACAGAAGTGGCCCGATGATATGATTCAGCACACGCCAGCCGCTATCACTGGACTGCATGTTTGCGTTGTGCTAAATAAACGAGACTGTGTCATATTGAAAGAGATTGCAAAAGTCTGCACAAAGATGACTTTTTTTTTCTTCTTTTTTTTAAAGCAGAAGAGGACCGCTTGGAACAAATAAACACCTGTCTCCAAATAAACAGCTCCTTATTTTATAATAACTTAAGTATATTACATATTGTGGGTAATGTGAAAGGTCACATCTCCTTTTTGTGGCATTTGGATGAATGGTGAGCAGATCAGGGTGTGGTCAGGATGGGTGGATTTGCTGATAACTTTCTAACACTTTTTAACTTTTTATCACTATCTTTTTAACTACTAAAATAATTGAGTTTGGCACCATTTTTAATCTATTGGGATTTATAATATAATATTATGTCTAATCCACTATATATCAATTACTTTCTGTAACACCCCCCCCCACCCCCCACCCAGGAAGAAGAAAACATTTTGTGCTACAACCAAGGTTATTTTAGTTAACTAAAACTAACGAAAAAACAAAAACTAAAATTCAACAAAAAAATCGTTAACAAAATAAAATAAAAACTGAAAATGCTTTTAAACAACTGAAACTACATTTTATGTTTACAAAACTAACTATAATTATAGTAAAAATGTCTTTCATTTTAGTCTTTGGTAATTCATTTAATGCATGAACCTTTGGGCATGATTTTAAATGTGATTTTAAGTAGATTTATTTGGATATTAACCAAAATAAGGAAGTTTGAAAGTGTGTCACACAAAAGTGACGTCATCTAGCAGTAGCCAATAGAAAAGCACCTTCAGATGACGTTGCTCCCATGGTATTTTTTTAAATATTGCGCACAAGTAATACACACTTTAAAAAAAAAAAAAACTCAAACTAATACTGAAACTAACTAAAACTAAGCATTTATTAAATAACTAAAACTAATAAAAACTAACAGAACCACCTTGAAAACGAATTAAAACTAACAAAAATGAAAAATTCCAAAACTATAATAACCCTGGCTCCAACTCTCCACCGCGACTACAAATATAATTTATTTATGAAATTGTGATAGTTACACCTCTGCGTAACATTAAAACGAAAAAGTAAGAAATATAGATCAACTTACAACAAAGAATAACTTTATCAAAATTGTTTTTAATCTGTAACAAAAAGTTTTGAAGTGCAGCACTTTGCTAGGGAATAAAAAAATAATTAAATGTGAGTGCCACTGCCACCTACTGTAGTGGATGTGCCGTTGCACTTTATATTTGTTTGGAAAAAACAAACAAACAAACGTCCCAATATTTGAGAATGGCTGGTCTAACCATTAATATGAATCTCAACCCAGGATAAATCCCATTCACTAAATATTTAAAACTGATTTAAAACTGTTAAAATTATTGCGTCAGCAAAAAGAAGCTTTCGGGCGAAGTATGAGGCACTCCCAAATACACACATGGTCAAGTTATTCTTCACTATACAAGACTGATTTGTTTGGTTTTGCTGGCATTGTTCTACAGGCCATCAAGGGGTGAGGGTTTTTTTTTTAGAAAGAAAAAAAAAACATCGAAATAAACGGCAGTATTTACATTGTGCTTTCCAAGAACCACAATGTATTGTCCTCAACATGATGTCGGATGTTTAGAATTACAGAAAATATTGTGTGTTTACCTTGTTGTGAGGAAGTCTTTTTTTTGCATTTGTTCAATTGGATCTGACGTTTCCTGACCGCTGGGAATCACACGCACGCACACACACGATCGGAGGTGTACTGTACCTAACGTTATGGCCTAAAATCAGCCTAAAACTATTTCTCAAACTAATTAGATTTTAGCATTTATCCTCACAAGGGCCAGAGCGCTGGGCTTTGATGATGTCATCATTAGTTCTGTCCTCTGATTGGTTGAAAAGACAAAAACTTGTTACTTTACAGCCAATTTTGACTAGCTAAACATGTCTGTGGGGATGCGCACTCAATAACACTGATGGAAATCAGCGACACTGGTGAGTATGATGTAGATATTTTTTTTATGTTTCACGGTTTTGTCATTTAATTAGATAAGTATTCATTTTGAACTGCTCCAGTTTTTAGCAGTCTTATATGAATTGTAAAATGTTGATTTTACTACATGGCATTGATGTTTAAAGCTAAAGTTGACAAATCGTAACTTTACAGAGGACTTGTTTTGATTTGTTTTGTATGCTAGTACTTTGAAATTTTACTTTTGTTCTGTAATTGTATTATTTGGGGACTATAGATGGAAACTAGAATAGTGATACATCTGGTACAGACATCTTTTAAGGCTCTTTAAATAAACTGTAAAAAAGAAAAAAAAATTGTCATTCAATGCTTAACAATTAGTAATATGCAAACATAGTTATTGGTCATAATAGCATTAACAATTTTTTTTACACGTTTAGCTAGGCTGGGCAGATGTGATGTGCTCACCATGTTCTTGAGTAAGTTTTACTCTAAACAGAGTAAAATTTACACTAGGAAAAGTAAAATAGGGTTAGGGTTAGGGTTAGGGTTAGGGTTAGGGTTAGGGTTAGGGTTAGGGTTAGGGTTAGGGTTAGGGTTAGGGTTAGGGTTAGGGTTAGGGTTAGGGTTAGGGTTAGGGTGTATTGCTCATCATCTGGAATCTTCGTAACTCCGGGAATATCTCCTTTTGGATATGAGCAAACAGTAGGAGTTGCATAGCTTAGGTGGTGTCCCAAGATGAAGGCTGTGAGTTTGGTCCTCAACCCTTGTGTAACTTTTTCTTTCTTTTTTTTATATAAACTAGTCAAATTTAGTCAGAATCTCTCCTTGCAAAATATACTTAGAATTTCTGAGTGACAAATCTTTTTTCTTATTCGTGGCATAGGCAAATTCTGTTGTACACACTAAAAATGAATAAAATTTACTCTGAACATTTTACTCTCTTACAAGTGTGAGACCAAATAGACTCTGTTTAGAGTAATTTTATTCTACAGAATTTACTGTGTAATGTTTTTGGTCCATGGTTGTATGCTGTAAACGTATACAGTCACTGATAGTGCAGTGCTTCATTCGCTTCAGCGCAGTTCCCATCCCACTCAGTGATGGTGGAAATGTGAGTGTGAATGATTGACTGAGGGTGTGATCCACCTCTCACCCAAAGTCAGCAGGGACCGCCTCCAGCTCCTCGTACAGGATATAAATGAAAGGTGGATGGCTGAATATGTTGCGTGAACTACAATAAAAAGCAAATCTTGCATTAGCATTTGTAATGCCAGCCCACTGTTACACAAACTATTCAGTGTGCCAATGAGAGGGAGAGGCCGTGTACATCTCTAGTAGCAAAGCTCAGGATCCTCCCCTGGTTGTCATGGCAACAAAAGCCAGACTTACCATGAGGCGGAAAGAGAGCTGGCTTGCTTGCACAAGACAAAGGTGACTTGGGGTGGAATTTTTGATAAAAGCATGTTATCAAGACAGCTGAAACTGTTTTAAATTGTAAACAAACAAACAAACAAAAAGCATCTGTGTCCACAGGTCAGTCATGTCACCTTTCCTCTCTTTAGCAGAGAGCGTTGACCTTCCGAAAGGTCCTCCATATATTATTACACCACCTTTCCCACGAGAACAGCTAAAAGTGCACACAAGGCGCACACAGAGCACAACTTGACTTCCAAAAGAGGACTCTTTTTTTTTCTTTTTTTTTTTATCCTGTTAATGGCATCTCAGCAAGTTGTCATTAGTTCTACCGTGGTGACTTGTTCAAACAGCAGACAGGAGTGTTGTTCACAGGTACACATCCTGTCTTCCGTGTTCAACTTTGCACTGAATTAGACAAGCACATACATAGGGAATGCATCAACTGCATTTGAAGGCTTCACTGAACATCATCTGCATGTGATTAAGCTATCGTTTCCCTGATGCTCTAAAAATGATTGGCTGTTTGATGGTTGTCATTATTTATTGAGAAAAGTTTATATACTGAGATATGCCTAAATTTAATGTACACACCACTGTTGAATGGTACTTTGGTAAAAGATAGCTATTCACGAATTTCATTCATAAAATACTCAAAATATAGTATGCTGGTGCAAAAGGCTAAACTAGTGGCTGCAACATCCATCAAGAGCCCCGCCTCTTGCCCAACGTCAATAAAAATCACCCACGACAATGAGGACAAGTGTGGAGAAAATGGATGTATGGTTAAAAGAAAAGGAAACCGATGCAGCAACAACAACAAGGTGAATAATAGTGGCTCATGCATACAGCCCTGTGGAACTCCACGATTAACTTGACTTAAGCACCTGACACCCAGCACAGACAACTAATAACAACAATGAAAAGAGAGAATTAAATCTCAATTGGTCATTATATATATATATATATATATATATATATATATATATATATATATATATACACACACACACACAAACACACACACACACAATACACACGCAACTGTGCTGTGGTGGACACAGCCATCCTCTCAAATGTCAGCTTTAGCTTCATTCAGCTGTTTTCTTGCACCAGGGGCCTTCTTTCTCCTTCTGGTAAATTTGTGCTGATTTAGGAGCTACAAAAATAACAAACCTTGCTTGTTCAGGGTTGCTTGTCCCTTTAAAGCAATAGTAAGGAATAATTGGGTTTATTGCAGCTTGACTCCCCAAAGTGTGTACTTCAACAAATCAGCAGTAGGCCTTCTATACAGTATGTATATTAGAGAACTAATTCTTTAGAACTAAAATAAATTGATGTCAAGAGCCTTTGTACAATTAATGTGCAAGATAAACACTAGTCTTTGTCCTAAATGTTTAATCTTTTAGTGATCTCGGGTTCAACACAGTTAAGAATGAGTTGCTAGTCTCCATGTTTACAAGTCCGTGAAATGTCCCACATTCTGTCATAGGCCATCATTAGAAGTTAAAACGATTCCATTGTATTACTTTGCAAGACTTTTGTCGAAGCGTTTCTTCCAGCACTCATCAACAGAAGCCCACTCAGCACCTCTTGCTCCGTCCTTGTCCTCTAACCAAGTGATTCAGGCAGCATGACGCTGCACACGTAACAGCTTTTGTCAGCATCAAAAAGAGCTTCGTGGATGTTGATCCAGACATTGATGCTTCTGGATACACTCGGTGACGTGATACACATATGCAGCGGAAATCCATCCGGCTTGAAGCGGAAGTCAAGTCCAAAATGTCTTTACAATATGTTCCGTTTGCCCCCACTAGTCTAAACATTCTGATTAATATAGTGTTTGTGGAACATAAATTAAGCAGCAAAATACACCTGTTTTTATCCATCTCAGGGGGGCGGCCATTTACTTGCTGCCGACACAGTTGCTCGGGCAACAACCGTCGCTGATCACCTATTGTCTGGTTTTGCTCATGTGACATTCACAAAAGGAACCCTTACGCAACATCATTTTCAGTGGACAGCAAATGGCAAAATGGCCGCCCCCTGAGGTGGATCTCTCGATTGTTGTGATACTTACAACCGGTGTGCCCTATCTGTGTTCCAGCTCAACAGGGACCCTAATTACAAAACAAGGGACACCAGGGAACTTAAGGAGGGCAAATTGTGAGTCACCACCGACCTGAACTGATAATGACAAAAATATTTGTTTTGTGTTGCATCTCCCCAAAAGATTCCCTTACCAAAAATACGTTTATTTAAGTACGCTTGAAGTATATTCAAAATTAGGAGAGTATACTTCCAAAAAGTACAAGAAAAGTCAACTCCACCAAGTAAATGTTAAGTGTACTTGTAAGTATACTAAAACATATCATAAAAGGTTACATACTGTCGTACAGTGGTCCCCAAGTCCGGTCCTCGAGAGCTCCTATCCAGCTTGTTTTCTATGTTTCCCTCCTGCAGTGCAGCTGAATCTAATGATCAGCTAATCAGCAAGCTTTGCAGAAGCCTGATAACGATCCTGATCATGAATCAGGTGTGTTAGTGGAGAGAAACATGGAAAACAGGCTGGATAGGGGCTCTCGAGGACCGAACTTGGGCACCCCTGCTGTAGTATATACTTGGAAGGCACTTGGCAAGTAAGGAACCAAAATTATATATATTTTTTCTAATTATTATTATTATTATTATTATTATTATTATTATTATTATTATTATTATTATTATTATTATTATTATTATTTATTTATTTATTTATTTATTTATTTATTTATTTATTTAAAAATTAAAGCCCTTGGGGTAATGTGGCTGGATAGCCTAGAGGTTAAAGTTGCTACTTTCAGTACTAGTGTTTGCTGGTTCGATCCCTGTCAAGTCATCACTGGGCTTTTTGCTGTAAACTAAACTGTGGACATAAGAGTACCACACAGTATACTTTTAAGTATACTCACTTTAAAATACTATAAAGTATACTTTCAAGTATACTTAAGTATATTATAAAGTATATTAATAAGTATACTTAAGCATACTCCTTGGGACTAAATTCGAACATTTTAGTACACTTAAAAGTATACTTAAGTATATTGTAAAGTCTATTAATAAGTATACTTAAGCATACTATATTATAAAGTATATTAATAAGTATACTTAAGCATACTTTCAAGTGTATTAAAATGTTCCAATTTAGTCCCAAGGAGTTTACTTAAAGTTCACTTTTAGTACAAGAATAAGTACACGCGAAAAATAAACTTAGGTATACTTAAGTATACTCTATATTATGTACTTAAAGTATACTACTTTTTGGTAAGGGTTGACTTCACTGCTAATGTGGAGTAACCCTAAACATTGTTGACTGGGCTATGTTGTTCAAAAGTATTGATAAAATGTATGCTAAATGCTAAAAAAAAACAAAATCTGTGTCTTTACAAACACAGGACACACAAACACACATACTGTACATATACGCAGACGGATGAAAAATTCATGAAAGACTTTCATTCACGTTTTAGTCAAGTATAGTATCTATTCATAGCCGGGGATAAGTAGAGGATTCACGTGTCCTTTACTCTTCCCTGTGCATACCACGCATACACAAAAGCTAGCATCAAAAACAGCATTTAATGTATTTTCCTTTTTGATATCAATTGTTAGTGAGTAATTCTAATAAATATCCCCCCATACATATTGTCATTCCCACGGCCCTGCATGCATTTTTTGGAAGCATGTTTGGGTTTTCTTCCCCCACCAGATGAGCGACTCTCAAAACATTAGCCCCTTGGATTATTAATATTTAGAATTCAAACATCCTGCCCTCATTTATTCTCCACAACGGGATAAGATTTTGTCTCTAACTGAAAAAAAAAATGGGGCAATGTTTATTTGGGGAAATTGGGCGTCACTCGAGGCATTATTCAGATCGCACGAGATTTTTTTTTTTTTTATTGTGATGCTGCTGCCTTGAACTGGATGGTGAACTTCCATTTTACCACAATGATTTCTACACTGCCTTATGACAGCGATTACGGAGACACACCAAGGCATCTCATTAGCTTTTATTCTCACCATAATGGAATTCTAATTAGATCAGATCCTAACTGCCTTGAGCAGGGGGTTGTTGGAAGCTGTTGTTATGGAAGATGGCAACAATGATAATTAGAAGAGCACATTACAAACAGAAGTGCTAGAAAATAATATTTTCATTATGCGGCATTGAAGTGGCTGGTCCCAAGTCCCGACGTATTATTTTTTCACAGGGCCCCAAATCCCTTAGACATATGTTGTTTTCACCCTATTCTCATCTTGATCAGTTCACACACAGCAGGCAATGTGCCAACCTCGACAGACTGTCTACCACCAAATCACAATTGGAGATTTTTAACCTTCATTTACGCAATCATTATTCAAACGTGTGCTTACAGCCTTAAACCAAATGCAGCAGCTGCATTCTGGATGTATATAAGCTGTAGCCTATCACAGCTGACTTTGACAAACGGGTCAAATGCAAAATTAATAAAATTAGTATTTTATCATAATTCATGTTTTATTTAGGTTTTTAATATCATACAATGCAAGAACACATGTATTGAGTGTAAGTCATATCATAATGTTTTAAGATGTGGACATAGAAAATAAATATCAACTGTATATTGCACAATTCTAGTTAACAAACTTAGTTGGGCAATTCAACAAAATATATTAAGTTTTGCTGAAAATGTTCCGCGATAATTTTCTGGTTATGATTTATTATGTTAAGTGCAGCACTGCATCAGAGTATGATGATTTTTTTTCTTGTAATATTAGACCATTTTTATTCATATTAAAGCGTTAATTCAGAAATGTGCTACTTTCCAGCTATAATTGTGGTATATATTGTGGCATATATTGTGGTATATTTTGGGCTAAAGCAGTAATTTAAGATGTAATAACTTCAACTATTAACAAAAAAGCAGAAAATAGGGGGAGGGGAACAAACTGATATTGATTTCTTAGCTTTTATTTTGACATTTTTAGAATCATATTGTGGTAGGGATAAGATAAACCGTTTGAAACTGGAACAGTTTGGTCAAAAAAAAATTGGGGGGGGACAAAATATATATATATTATTATTTGAAAAAGTAATTATTTATTTATTTATTTATTATTTTTTTTATTTATTATGAAATTTTGGCTGGTCAAAAAAATATATATATATTTTTTTTTAATTTGCCAATGAAATGTGGTAGGGATTTGATTTTGAAATGATCAAAAAGGATTGCAAGCTGCACAGAGAATAACAAACTATAAATATTGTATGAATATTGCATTATCAATGTCAATCAAAAGTGACAGAAAGTGTGTGGCGAGGGCAAGGACTGTGATTCAGCCACTGAGTGCACTTTTGTGCTCTCGCTTACATAACGATGTTTTATCATATGTTAGTTTAGTTGAGAAACGTAACTTTGCATAACACTCCTCAATGGCCAATACAGACACACATACATGTAAAAATGGAAAAAGAGCGTGCTCAAGGAAAATGTGCTTCGCGTAGCTTTTTGCATTGCCTACAGCAAAAGTACAAAAGGGCAGATGAAGAATCTGTGACATAAGACCCCGCGTGCCACAACTGTCATCTTCATGGTCCATTTTGGGGGGGATTAAAGTAAACAAGACATAACATACATAAATTCAACTTCAGGGGATGCTGGCAGGAAGAGAAGTTGACCAGAATTTGACCAGTCTATTAAATCATAGCAGCAGACTGTTACTTGAACCAAGGCACACATTTCACATTGGAAAAATCTCATGGCAGAGCATCAAATAAAAATTAATACTGAGTTTCAGTTTGAGATCTTGGCTTGTTTAATCGAAGGTTCTGTCAATATATTGTTAGCATAAATAGATGAAATAAGATTCAGCGTATGTAGTTACTTTTGGCCCATTTTCAGCATCTGTGATTTTCTCCATCATCTGAAATATTTTAAAGCAACATTTTTAAAAATCCATTGTGAAAATAAAATACAAAAGAAAAGACATGAGTTAACGATGATAAACAATGTAAAGTCAGCACAATTGGAATGATAGAAAATGTGTTGCTATTTGAACACAAAAACACCATTCATGCAGTTTGACACCAAGGTGAGAGTCATCATTTTTGTGCTCAGCAAAAGATTGTATTGTTTGCTTTGCTGTAGACACAGAGCGAGCGCAGCGTTGAACTGTCAACCCCAACCCTTGAGCCTCGACCCCATTGTGCGAAGAGGGAGCGGGTCGCCCTCTTCCCCCGGACGACACGATAACATACTGTAGGTGATGAGTCCGTCTATAGGAGGCAGGGCGGAGGGCCGGTGACATCACATACAGTCAGCCCGTGGAGAGGATGTGCGATAGACACCCAGAATCTTGTTTATTTTCACTTCGGGGGAAGTTGACGTGTTACAGAACAGGAGATAAGGAAAACAATACATCATGGGATGATTTCATATCATTTCATAACATTAATACAGAAAACGGACACCTGACAGACAGCGGAGTGTAATTAAAAATGTACATTTTTGGTTTATTGCAATTACAGAAGTTTCATTCCCCCCAACTTTCTCACGATTACTGCATATTTAGCCTCTAGCAGACCGCCTGCTGAAAATCTCAACGGTGACCACATTCGGCAAAAAAGTCAGCTGACGACGTCCCAGCCGGACGGGTACCAGGCCGTGTGGCGAGCGGCAACGGTTGGGCACCACTGCAATACGGCAGGTGGATACAAATCTGTGTCTTTGCAACGACACTAATTATCAGTTTGATTGACACTCTCACAGAGTCATATACGATATGATGTAAAATATGATATGCACACAAAAATGCTGAGTTGTTTTCTTAACCCGAGCTGTGGATTCTCTTGGTTTAATTATTTTTGACAAAGTATATTGGATTGAAGATTGAAGGTTTACACAACACACAATATTGATGTTGGAATAAATGTAATGTTTAGAAAACATCAGTAGCAGCCGTATTGGATCGGTTGGTAACACCGCTGACTGTATGACATAAGTTTATACACTTTATGGAGAATGTTTCTTCTTAGAAAAAGTTTGTTTAAAGGGGAGGTCAACCTTAAAAAATTCTTGACAATAACATGTTACATGTGACCTCACTGGTCCAAACATGACATTTTGATTAATATTACATTTGTGGAATATGAGTTATGAAGCAAAATCCAGCCATTTTTATCCATCTCAGGAGCGGCCATTTTGCCACTTGCTGATGACTGAAGATGACAGCACAGTTGCTCAGGGCTCAGGCAACGACCAATCACAGCTCACCTGTTTTCTGAAGCTGAGTTTGGGATTGGTTGTTATCTGAGACCTGCGCAATTGTGTGGCATTTTCACTCGACAGCAATTGGCAAAATGGCCGCCTTCTGATATTGATAAAAACTGCTGGATTTTATTGCTTAACTCATATTCCACCAACGCAATATTAACCAAAATAGCACATTTAAACAATTGGAGCTACCTACATAGAACATTTTATTGTCAAGAGCTTTAATAATATTTGCATTATTTTTAACTGATAACCTGATAACCTACTTCTTTTGTAGCTTTAAGTCATCAGTATGGGTAGTTTTTACCCCTTGTTGGATCAAAATCTTGACCCAACATTGCTGGGTCAAACCTTCAACCCAATGTGCTGGGCATAAATAACCCAGCGTTGGTCCCTTTTGGACCCAGTGCTGGGTTAGCTATATCTGGTTTGGGTTACGTATGGTATGGTATGGTATGGTATCGTATCATATCATCTCATTGTATCGTATCGTATCGCGTCGTGCCGCGCCGTGCCGTATGGTATGGTATCGTATGGTATGGTATGGTATGGTATGGTATGGTATGGTATGGTATGGTATGGTATGGTATCGTATCATATTATCTCATTGTATCGTATCGTATCGCGTCGTGCCGCGCCGTGCCGTATGGTATGGTATGGTATGGTATGGTATGGTATGGTATGGTATGGTATGGTATCGTATCGTATCGTATCATATCATCTCATTGTATCATATCGTATCGCGTCGTGCCGCGCCGTGCCGTTTCGTATCGTATCGTATCGTATCGTATGGTATCGTATGGTATCGTATGGTATCGTATGTATCGTATGTATCGTATGGTATCGTATGGTATCGTATGGTATCGTATCGTATCGTATCGTATCGTATCATATCATATCATATATAGACTGACGTTAGCATAACGTGTGATTGACTGCAGACCAGTCTGCCATTTGCTCAAAGTCATCTGGGATAGACTCCAGCTCCCCACGACCTTAAAACAGGATGAATGGTATAGAAAATGAGTGCTTTGAAAATAGAAGTGAACATAATAAATAGCATCCTAAACAGTGTCCCTTATCCTGATGACCCAGTTTGTTGCTGATATGTGGTACATTTCCTACCATGTTCAAGGTGAAGACGGACAATGAGGAGCATGTTGTCTTGCCAGATAAGAGCACGGGTGTCTGAAAGTTTATCACACTCATGGAGGGACTGTTCGTTTTAGGGAACACAAACAAAAGAGTTTTAATATCTTTGGTCAAATGTTGTCGCTATTGATGATGTTGGCCCCACATGGTGTGAAAAAGGCAAATCAAATGATCGTCTGATTTGTGTAGTCATCTTCATGCATGATCCATAGAGCAGATTCTTGGATTTGAGAGGAATTGTCAGGAAATCGGCAGATTTTCTTTGAACATAGTGTGAAACTCACCTACGGACTTTCCCAGAAGGTCATCAGGTGACTAATCTTATAAGTGATTCTTCCACTATTTGATATTGTAAAGTGGACGCTTGCCTGTCTGAAAACACAGGAAAAGCGTCGAGATGTAGCTTGTATGGCACAGCCTCTCGAAATGACCAAAAAGGAAGAGGTAGAGACGTTGTGTCCACTCTGGGACAATGGGAACAAACCTGTGTCGCGTCACGGCACAACCATTCATAGCGCGTTGCCGTTTAGCAGAGAGGGAGGATCAAGGTCAAGCCAGTTCAGTGCAGATCGCCTGCGAGGTGAGGCGCTCTTTGCAACCTGCTCCGAACCCCGTGCCCAGCGCCAACGCGCTGTCCTGCATTGTGCTGGCACCACCACCTGCCTCCACTGATAAGATCACAACGCTCATCAAGTCGCTCTCATTAAGTAGGAAATCCCTGCGGTAATGCCAAGAACAATATAAAAAAAAATTGCTCGTTCGTAAAGGAACTGGTCTGCATCATACATGAAAGATAGGATCACTATTCTTTCATGTACAGACATCTTGACAATTCATCTCTTGCCTTACTTTTGACGTCAACCATTAACCCAATTCTAGGAATAGTTTGCGTTTGACCTCATTTGAATGGTAAAATCACTTTGTGCTGCAGAGAAGAGCAACAATGGAAAAGCCTATAAAGTGCCGTATCCTCTGTGAGGTGTGTCTTTACTCATACCAGAAAAGGATGTGGACTGAAAGGTAAACATCGTCTACCTGAGTGGACCGCACAAAAGAAGCCAAGCTAATCAAATGAAAAGTGTTTATCCGAATCAGCGCTCAAATGGAATGGCTTGGCCCGTGCTCAAGCTCTCGAGAAAGTTCCTTGGAAATCATGTTTTGCATTCATCCGGCCATTTTCTGCGCCGCGTGTCCTCGTTGGGGTCGTGGGCGAGCTGAGGCCATGACAATAGGGTGACCATATTTTCAAATTTAAAAAAAAACAGTACACTACAAACTGCTAGTCAGCCTGGTTGTGTTCTTACTTTAGCTAATGCTAAATGCTATCTTGGATGACAGTTCAACAGCTGTAAATAAGTCAATGCATTCAAACTTTTTTTTTTTGCTTGGTCCCGGCAGCTATTGAAAGCTGGCTGTGCCGTTTACCTTGTGCCGGTCCCGCATTGCAGGATTGGAAATTGGTGACAGCAGAAAAGCTCAGCTCACGTTGAGTATGACAGGCGACCGCAGCATTAGGCTAGTAGGACTACATTTCCCATGATTCTTAGACACAGAAGCAGTTCTCGTTCCAGTATGACGAAAACACGCCTGCTAGCAATTTAACAGTTAAATTCCTTTTCTAATTGGTTTATCGTATAAATCTCCATGACAACTGTGTGATTGACATGCACATGCTGACTTGACAAAAAAAAAAAGTCCGAATTTTTTTTTTTGTCTTGTGGACACTATAAACTCTTCATTTTATGGTGCTGCCTGAAACTTTCTTATTTTTAAAAGGAAATTGTTTCAGTACAGGGTTTTTTTTGTTAAGGGGGGGATTTTTTTATTTTGTGTGTTCTTTTAAAACAAGCTAGAAAAATGTACAGTGCATGTCTGATATGTAATATTTTAACAAAAATAAAACACCTCCTTTGCCTCCCACCTCTCCGCAACATATACACTGCCGTCCAGGGATACGGTTATTAAGTGTCTGGTTTAAACCAGGATAAATGGTTCTAACCACTCGATACCAACACAATATTATCACCACCATTTCTCATTTTGCTGCATTTAATTGTGGCTTACTGTTTATGTTATGTGGTAGCCATTAATTGACATTTTTCTGATTTTTCAGAGTCTTTTGAATTGGAATGAAAGACGCTAGCTGTTGCTAACTTAATGCTAATGTGCTAGTGACAGGCTTTACATGGTAACTCCTATTAGGACAAAGAGCAATGCAATTTTGATCTTAGAATCACACAGGAAACATACCATCCATTAACCGAAATTGTTAGATTATTGTTGACCTACCCTCATAAGGGTCGTGGGTGACAATTTAATTAAAATGATGACGACGTCAGTATGGCGCATTTTCCTTTGGGGCTGTCATGAGTGTCAGAGTAACTTCATATTGTTCTACTGCCACGTAGGAAATTTATGATGTCTATTTAGACTTAAATTCAAATCTGAGACATCGATTTCCCAGCAAAAGAATTTGGGTGTGTTTGTATGTGTGCGTCCACAACAACACAATGACAAAAGACACATCCTCTGCGTTTGTGTCGCTACGGACTTTCTCCCGCGATGTCGCCTGTGACTCAAGCGCTTCACAAGAGGAAGAGGAAGCGACATGTTGGACTGTGTGCAGGAGTCATTTGTGCGCTTATCAGAATAACTCCTTCTCTCCTGATGACACAATACGTCACAGGAGAATAAGAATAGGTCGAATGGCACAGCAGTGAGGAAATATTTCAGATTGATCTCATTGTCTTCTCCCAGGTTGTAATGAGGTCACATCGGGGAATGCGAGTAGAGATGTGTCGGCCAGTTTGGACAGTGGGAACGCTGTTTTATTTTGTCAGCTGAAGACCCCCGAGGCGCTGACCCGCACCAGGAGAACCGACCTCCTATCGGTTCAAACTGAAGCAATCAGAACAGCCGGTCCTCACACTGGTAAACAGCTCATAAATGAGAGATTTGGGTTTAAAAAAAAGTCGCTTAAGCAATTAAACACACGAGAGTGACAATAAGTAAAGGGCCAAACATTTGTAAGCATATCAGTGTGACCCCATCCATCCATTCTCCATCCACTCATTGTGTGCTGGGTCATGGAGACCTTTGAGCCTATCACAGCCCCGACTTTTGACTACACCCTCAACTGGTCGCCAGCCAGTCTCACATCATTTAAAAAATATGACATTCTGGTGGGCATAGCGGGTAGTATGTCTGCCTCCAAGTCAAGAGGTCTTGGATTTGAATCTTGGCACCGGCCTTCCTGTGCGGAGTTTCCTGCGTGCTTGCGTGGGTTTTCCCCGGTACGCTGACTTCCTTCCACATTCCAAAACCAGGCCTGCTAACTTAATTGAAGACTCCAAATTGTCCACAGGTGTAAAGTGAGAGGGAATGGTTGTCTGTTCCTATATGTGGCCTGTAGTTGAGTGGTCACTGGTTACCAGTCCAGACCTCAGGGTGTTGTCTAACTTTCACCAAAGTCATCTGGGAAAGACTTCAGCTCACGACAAGCCCAAACAGGATAAGCAGTTCAGAAAATTGTCGTTTTGGTAATACTGCAAACCTCCAGAAAAACTAGGGATTTATTTATTTATTTATTTGTTTGTTTGTTTTTTTGTTTGTTTGTTTGTTTGTTTGTTTATGTATTTATTTATTTATTACGGAAGAGGATTAGGGCCTGTGAAGAGAGAGAAAAAAAGTTTAGCAGGATTCTCACTTTATTTTCAGAATTCTCACTGTAAAGTCAGAATTCTGAGACTGAAGTCAGAATTCTCACTTTAAAGTCAGAAATCTGACTTTAAAGTGAGAATTCTGAGAATATAGTGCGAATCCTGCCAAACTTTTTTTTCTCTTCACTGGCCCTCTTCCGTATTATTAATTTATTTATTTATTTATTTATTTATTTATTTATTTATTTATTTATTTATTTATTTATTTATTTGTTTGTTTGTTTGTTTATTTATGTATTCATTCATTTATTTTTTTATTTACTTATTTTTATTTTTTATTTTTTATTTACTTACTTACTTACTTACTTACTTACTTATTTACTTACTTTTGGAAAATGCCACTTATCCGTTCCAGGCACGCAATAAAAAAATAGTCTGTGTTTTCTAATTATTATAATAATTAAACTCTGAAAATCATACTGTATTGATGTAATTGCATAGAATTATATAAAATAAGCAGTTTTTGTCACACTTTCTCCTTCAGTGCTTGTTGTGTTGCCCATTCTGGTGTGCGCACCTTTCTTATCACTCAACTCAACTCTATATTTATAGAGCATTTTAAGAAAAAGAAAAAAACACACTCGTCTGTTTCTTTCAAATGGAACCCAGGGGCCGCAGATACAATGAGAACAGCAGAGGCCCCAGAATTGAACCCTGTGGAACACCATACGTTCTATTATACATATTGCACACATTCGTCCGACCGCTGTCTTTTTTTGCTCGACATAGTTAGTATGAAGGGATTAGAACAATAAAGAAATCACACGACGTACCATCACAACAGTCACAGGTCGACTACTAAGCGCACCAAATTCCCTTCAGCGCAGATAGGCCAAGAAATGTACCGTGATCACCTGATGGCCAATCGGGGTGCATCATCACAAATTATTTGAGATGGGTGTGTGAACCCCTGAGACTGACTCACCGAACTTCGATCGAACCCAGATTAAGAACCACTGTGTTAGGCGCAATGGTTCTTCAGTTGCTTCTGACAGTATTTGTTTATGGGTCCGCCCGCTTCCACAGAAGTGTATTACTGGTAACTTATTGTTTCTCATTTTTGTAACAGTACTTCCTTGTTTTAAGTATTTCTAGTAAGTCACAGAAACTATTCTTGGAGAAACGGAAGGTGGGTGTCGGGGTAGGATTACTGTTAAGGCTAACAACACTAACTCCACAACCACAGTAGCAAATGCATTGTAAATCCAATACCACTATGAGCCCAAGTATTTTCATTTAATTAGATTGTGATGGGGTAGCTAATGTGACCAGATACTGCATGTATCAGAGAGAAAATAATAATAATAATAAAAAAAAATATGCAAAAAATCTCAGATTATCAATGTGATGCACACAATAAGGTGATGAAATGCGAGTCTGCAGATGAGCGGGCAGATAAGTGACTTTGTCACAGAGTCACAACTGTGTTTCCTATCAGTTGTCCCGAGTTCAAATAGAAGGTGCTGCTTTTGGCCACAAAAGGGTCCTTTATAGCCAGCTTGTATCCATTTCTTCTTCCAGCCCCCTTCAGTGAACATGTGACCTTTTATTGCAGGTCCAAAAGATTTACACCTAAGCATTTCTTCACGATGTGTAGTGTGAATCATTGCTGCGGCACCTGCTGAAATTAAGGCAGCTCTGGCGAGGGAGCTCTCTGCCTTACATAACAACCAATTACTGGCGACATGCTCTGTTCTGTCATACGACATGCTTTTTACACACACTCACATACAAGAATATAAAGACTTGACAGTACACAAACTGCTCCCCCGGTGTGTTAATGATGCATTAATGATGACGACCTTCCTACATTATTGCGATCAGCAAACGTGCAGTGAGCTTCTTTTTTTTTTTCTTTTTTTCTTTTTTTTGTCTTGCCTCAGAGTTGTTGCTTCTTTACATACATGTGAGGTGTATATTTAGAATAGCCGTGCATAGCAGAGGGCAAACACTGGAAGCGCCGCAAAAAAAATAACAACCAAAGACATGCATATGTATGAGCATGATAGTGTAGATGCACCTGTACACACACTGGTGACGTCGTAGATTGGCATGCACACACACACACACACACACACACACACACTACTAGGGAGGTAAACTCAGATGCTCTATCAAGCCCTGCGGAGGAAACCCCAGCTAGTATAGACACGACTCTTTGCGTGATGCTTCGCCGATGCATTATTTAACCTCGTGGATGCCGATTGTCGTTTTTACTTCACTCCTTTCAGTGACTCTTTTATGGTGGTCAGAGTGCTTTGCGTGGGGGGGGGGGGGGGGGGGGTGCACGTGGGCGTACCGTTGTAGTCTGTTGGAGATGTAACTCTCACCGTGCAGGCTGCTGCACAAGCTACCCTGAAATGAAAGCAAGCTATTTTAGTTCACATTCGAATGTGTTGGTTGTCTTCGTTTTTGGCATGAGAGATCACTCAGCAGGGGGAAGCCCTCATCATCGCGCATGCATTAATTGTTCGCACATATTCATTATTCACCTCCCACCGGCAATGAATTATTCAACGCTCGTACTTCCACGTGAGAACAGTTGAGGGAAGATATGAGGAACGCCGTTTGTCTGAATTTTGTTTTCTCCCTCTGGCTGAGTTCCCCCCCGCCGCCCACCCACTCTTAACACATTTTCAACGCGGCACTGTGAGAACAAATTGGTAGGAATTACCCACCTCCAATCATTGTGAATAAAATGTTCTTGCTTCAGGGAGTCTGCAAGGATGAAAAAGGGCTTGTTTCTATGTCTCTGCTGAAATCCATTATTATCATTTCAAACTGTAGTGAGAGAGAGAAAAAAACATCTCTTGGCAGTTTGTCATCTACAGATGTACTGTACATTATATTTACTCATCAGTTCTGATAAATAATGTGCAAATACCATAATCAATATATATTGCTTTAGATTGTGTGTCATTATTATCTGACCCCTTAATACAGAAAATTAGTTTTGTCATTCCAGAAGGCCGTAAGACTAGCTTAGCATTAGCTAGGACGAAACCACAATAAACGAGTACACACGAAGGAGGATAGATTAAAAATGGGACCAAAAACGACATCCTTGGTTCTCCCTTGGCCACGGTACGGTGTGGGTTTCTGGAGGTTAATGTGAATTATTTGGAAACCTTTCCGGGGCTTCTTGGTATGCTGCATAAACGGCCATTTTACGCCCAGTGTTTGAGTGAATATGCCTTTGTAAACATGATGAAGATAAAGCATAATTTGAAGTACACGCCATTTACCATTTTAATCTCTGACAATATGCCTATCCACTATTTTGGACTATTATGGAAATTTTACTAAATGAATTGTATACAAATGGGTCTGTGGAGTTTCTGCCACAACCCTAAGCAAAATTTGTACTCGGCATTATATGAGGTGTTGATAAGTCGCTTTGACAAAAGAATGCCTGACATGTTTATTATACTCTTTTGTCTGTCAAAACAGATTGAATGACCTCTTATATCGGAGCCCATTCGATTGTGCCAGGTTTGCCAAATGATAAACCTGATGAGTAGAAGATATGCAATTTGACAATATTCATCATTAATAACCACTGTCAAAACAAGCATTACTGAAGGAAAGCGGGATGAAATATTTAAAAGTTGAGATGAAGCAGGCTCTTGATCACAGACTGAAGTCTTGGCAGAGAGACGCGTTGGCACAGTGGGGCACAGCGGGGCTTCAGAAATGACTTCCACTCAGCCGCCGTGCTTGCGCCCACACAATCAATCTGTCATAATATTGCACCTCCTTGTATTCTCAGTGTTGCCGAACAACTTCTGACACTGCTTAAAAACATCAGGGGAGACACAATTGAAATGACACGATGAGTGTAAAGACGTTCTCATATTTAAAGCCACAATAGACATGCAATAATGCCTCTTTGTGTTGATGTGAGAGACTTACTTGAAATGACAAACTACTTCCTGCACCTTAGTAACACATTTACACATCCATTTATAATGTTCAACTCAGAGACTAATCTAATATGAGCCAATATTAGACACCTCAGTAGGTTGACTGCCAACTATGCACTCAATTATGGGCTCATTATTTTCCGAAAAAGGGTGAGAATGTGACTTTCACCATAGGCTTACGATGATTTCGTTTTCAAAGTGATTGCTGACTGGAAAGCTAATTCTAGAGTTTCTTACTAATTTATCCTTTTGCGACACGCTGAACTGGAAATGACAACAGCGCAGTCACTTGTGTGTCATCATGAGTGAATATGGCTGTTAAAAAGCCCGCTAAAGCACTTTGGCAGAAAAATTTCATATTTGTCATTATATCTGTCAAGTGTTGAATGTTTTTTAAGTGGTGCCTGGTGGTTACAATTCAACGCCCGTTGTTTGCTGTGATTTTCCATCCTCTGCCAGTCAGCCACACCCACCTCATTAGCCACTCTGCTCACCTGGTGGCACAGGTGTTTCAAATCCGCAATAAAACCACTGTTGCAAGCCTCTCCTGCTCTCTAAGCTTACAACCATTCACAGTTCACCTGTTTTCTGCGTTTGGTCATGTGACGTTCGCAAGCTTATGCTGCATTCGAGGATGGTGGGAAGTCGGACTGTTCCGAAGAATGCACGGGAACGCCCCTTTGAACTCGGAAATCTGGGAGGGGAAAAAAGGGCCCCGATTACACGGCCCGGTTTAACTCTGACGTCACTCGACAATGGCGAACATAATTTACACGATTATAAACATATCTATCTATTTATTTATTATAACATTAGTTATTTGAAAAAAGTAACTTTACATAACTCAACGTGATTTCAACTTTGTTAACCAAAACAACAATTTATCGGAGTCAGCCATCTTTGTTGTTTACATTTTCCTCAAACGCTTTGGACAATCCAAGTGGGATATATCCGACTTCCCACCTTCCTCGAAGGTTTGTGACACGGTTGTGTGTATGTTGAGATTCCCCAAGAATGATATATCAACAAAAATAGTACAAAAATAAAATTAATATCTATTGTATTTCATATTTAAGTTTGCCATTAAGAGCAATTTTAGAGGATGTGCAAGAGCTACTTTGTATTTCCAATATTTATGAATCACATTTAATACAGATATTTACATTTTGTTCACGCCCCCACTACAAAGCAAGTGCATGTTTCTGTATTTCATGGGAGGGGGGTCCACTGCCTACATGCCCTCCAATTCTAGATGACCCTTTTGTGTACCCTGCAGCTCGCCCAAACAAAAGTCAGCAGGGATAGGCTCCTAATGAGGGCAAACACTATGCTATGCTGAACGTGGATGGCTGGATGGAAATGAATGATGTCCCTAATGTGGTGACTGTGAACTGTCGTCATTCAATATTATTTAAAATTGAAAGTAGCCAGTTGTTAAACAGCTAAATTCCAAGTGTACCTTTTCTTTTTTCTATTATTATTTTATTATTTATTATACTATTTATTGTTATTATATATATAAATTATTTGCTGATTTGTGCATTGAGCATGTTGCAAATCTTGCAAACATATTAAATAAAGAAAATGTACCTAAATTATATAATTCTATAGCCTTGATTTCTCCAACACATTTGCAAGAAATATTAGTTTCTAATTCCAAAAGAAAACATTCTGGCCAAGAAAGATGCACCAAGCGTTGCTGTGTATGCCGAGCGCAAGGGAATCTAATTAAAAGCACCAAAAATAGTCGTTTTATTTGTGACCATTTGAAATTAATTGGTGGGAAACTGACTTGGAAGTCTTTTAGCACAGGAAATGAAAAGAGAAGTGGCCATTAGACTTGCATTAATGTCAGCAAGATGTCAGTAGAATGAATTGTTTTGATGAGATTGTCCCCGTGTGAAACACAAACCTGATTTAGCGGTGATTTAGTAGCCGTATAAATTGAATTCCACCGTCCAGCGCCAAAAAGCCTGACGGGTTTGGTTATCTTTGGGTTTGGGATAGTTTTCCCAATATTCATATAAAACACTTTAGATTATATTATAAAGACATTATGCTGATTTAGTGGGGAAAACAAACTCTTCAAGGAGGGAATCACAAACTAGACGTCAGACATTAATCTGTAAGTAAAGTAAACACAAATTCAGAAAAGTACAGTGAGAGACTTACTGTAAATCTTGTTATTCAATTAGGTCTGAGTCTGAATCAAAAACTTTACTGTCATGTGTACGCTGTAAACACAAACACAACGATTTATACTATGCAATTAAAATTACTTTAGTACCGACTTTGTCCATCTTTCCAAACGAGCTGACCAGTGATTGGATGCTGTATAGGAATGTTATAAAAGTGATGCATATCGATATCTACAGCGACCCCTGAAAGGCAAAAGCCAAAAGTCACTTCTTAAATCATTAATTTATTGATAATAATTGTTTGTGAGTAATCATTGACGCATGTGTTTGGATTGCAGGAGGAGGCTGGAGTAGCCAATGAAAGCATAGCTTGGATTCAAACCCCCAACCTAGGAACTGGGGGTCGGATATGTCAACCATTAGTCACCATGTCGCCTTGAAATAATGTAAGCCTGGCTATTACAAATAAAATGACATGAAATGAAATAAAATGAGTCAGAATTCGAACCCCAAACTTCACAACTGTGGGCCAGTCCAGCCATGCAACACTGTCTGCCTATTGCAGACACACACAAAAAGTAAAATTTCAGAATCTTACTTATATATAGATAGATAGATAGATAGATAGATAGATAGATAGATAGATAGATAGATAGATAGATAGATAGATAGATAGATAGATAGATAGATAGATAGATGATAGATAGATAGATAGATAGATAGATAGATAGATAGATAGATAGATAGATAGATAGATAGATAGATAGATAGATAGATAGATAGATAGATAGATAGATAGATAGATAGATAGATAGATAGATAGATAAGCAATAGTCCTACAGTACAAACGTTGATTGTCCTTGTGGCTTAGTATTTAGTGCCACCTTGTGTCCAGTTTACATTATTACAGTAGGAACTTGATCAGACCAACTCGAGTCAAACGGATTAATTCTAATCAAATTTCCATTTTTATAACCTATTTTGACCCCGTTACTGGGGTAAAAAAAAATACTATCCATCGTCCTCAATTTATGAGGTTTGTTTCCAAATTACATACGGCGTGCAATATGGAACAATCGTGGCATGTGGGCATGCTCTTGTTGGTGAAATTCAATTCAATAAATTCTCTAAATATTTATGGACTAGAAGTGTTTTTCATTAACGCATATATTTATTGTAATTATGACTTTAATACTGCGTGTATTATGTGGCTACTACGATATGTCGCTCCGTCGTAAAACGAGGACGCCCTGACACATTTAACTTTTATGGTCAAAAGTTATATTCACCGGTGGACATAAATTCACTTTTATTTTTAGTGCTGACAAACCATGATAATTAATGCAAATGTACGGTTGCATAAATGCACATTTCTACCGAGTGAAAAACTAACGCTTTGATTTAAAAACATAGCAGTCACATAGCAGATTTTTTTTTCTTCGCAAGGTAACAAATCTTTTGGGAAATACATTTTAAATTTTTTACCAATTAGCCGTCGCGGAAGATCGTTGACGCGCACTAGGACTTCACCTCGCACCCTTAATACACAGTAAAATACGACGACGTCATGCGGTTGGCCATTGCCGGATTTGAACGCGTACAGAGCCTTTATACACAGACACAACACCGCATCGTCAATTGTGATATTCATTACACAGCAGTCCACGTTTCGCAGCCGACGTTGCTCAACGATATTTGGATCGGAACCGACGCGCTTGTTTGAGAGCTTGCTTTTTGGAGTTGAGCTGCATGGGTGAAATGTACCCACAGGGCACAATTCCTAATTTCATTGACAAGAATGTTGTCATGGAGAAGCCAAAGAGGTAACTTGCACGTTTTCATTCCCCCTAAGGGAAAACATATTCCTTGCTGTTTTGTTTTGTTTTTGTTTTTTAATTATTATTTTTGTAACCACCCAAACTATTTATACAGTAGGCTACGTACTTTTTGTAAACTGTTTAGCGATTTTCGACATCCAAATTTTGTTGGACCCATAGGTGGCTTTCCTGACAGTTTTAAGAATATTTGGCATATACTTTGGGTGAGTTTGGTGAGTGTGCGTTTTTACACATATACATTACTGACATATTGAGCAACATTCAATAAATAGGGCTATTCATTTTATAATGTTTGGGAGGATGTAAGTGGAGCAACCCATCACAATATTACAAAAAGTCCACCATCTTAGCTTGATGTCATTATGCAACAGGAACTGACTTGGGCAAGAGTCGGGGGTACACCATGGAGAACGAACGATGATATGGACTAAATTAAGTTTAACATCTCGATAAGCAGCAATATGGGGATAAATCATCCTTCTATTGTAATTATTTAGTGTGAATAATGTTTCCATAGCTAAGAAATAGGCGATGTTAAATATACAGTTTAAGAATAAAATATCTGCCTTGTTTTTTGATGAACATATGGGCCCGATACGCTGTTGTTTTTAAATGCTGATTATTATTGGTGGTATTAAATATTTTTGAGGTGGCACTTGAGCGTGTACAATATTTTGATGATTGTGATAACAGGTGTCAAAGTCAAGGCTTGGGTGGCCGGATCATTTTATGTGGCCCGCAAATGCAAAGTATTTGCATCCACATCATGTTTCTTGCTAAAATACTGAAATTACACATTGTCTTTGCTTTGAAAGAGGAAGTCAATCCCAAAACTAGTGTAAACACGGCATCCTGATTAATATTGTGTTTGTGCAATATGGGTATAGCACCTGTTTTTATCCCTCTCAGGGGGCGGCCATTTTGTCAAATCCTGTCCATTGAAAATTGACACCACAGTTGCTCAGGGCTCAGGTATGACCTATCACAGCTCACCTGTTTTCTCAGTTTGGTCATGTGACGTTTGCAAGCTGAGCCGTAATTGGATGTTACTGAGCCATGAGCAACTGTGATGTCATTTTCTATTGACATACAAGTGACAAAATGGGCGCAACCCTAAGATGGATAAAAATGGGTAGATTTTGTTGCTTATTTCATGTTCCACACATGCAATATTAATCAGAATAACATGTTTTGACTAGTTAGGGTACATAGATTTTGTTGTTGTTGTTGTTGACTATCTCTTCAACACTTTTACCGGCAAAAACGTTTAATGACGTTTGCTAAAATCCAAATGAATGCCGCCAAAAACGTTAATTGACGGGTTTTTTTCTCAATGGGCAGCGCAACGTCTTGTGCAGCGCTACTTTTGTGAACGGGTGTAAAATTCACAAAACAGCCACTAACTATGGCCAGCGGATGGCAGCATTGTATCTCTTTTCGATGTTCTGCCGGTGTATGCAATTGCAGTGAAACATGGCAGATCTTAGAAAATGGAACGTTTTCAAGGATGACGTGAATAATTAAAGCTTTTGTCACATTAAATCTAGTTCACAAAGCGTTACTTAACAAAAATTATTAGTGTCAAAGTCACTGTTGTGCAGAAAATGTATGTTTTCACAAAAAAATTATCTCTTTATCTTTTCAATTTTCGCTCAATGTCACTCAAATTGCCTATTTTCAAATGGTTATTACTAAAGAACGGAATAAGGTAGAAACATGCTTTTTTCTAATGAAAGAATGGAACGCGATCTTTCATTTGGTATGCAGCATATTTGTGTAAAATTAGTTAAAATGCTCAAAATCGTCTGGCACTGTCGAGTTTTTTTTTTTTTATCGTGTGGCAGATTTTGCAAGCATTTTTTGTTCCCACTCCTGTAAATGTAATAATATTTGAACCGTTTTCTTGGCCTCTAATTTCAAAATTACTTATTAATCAATTTGTTGTGTACAGTATATGTAATGAGGATAATACATTTATTTGGGTTCACAGTTATAGCGGCGCTCCAATAAAAAAAAATATTTCTACAATATGGCCAAGGACAAAAATGAGTGACACCCTTATAAGAAAAATACTGAATAAATAGCTCTAATGACAACACTTGGAGATTTGAGCAAGATCACATTTATCAAATGATGAAGTTATTGTGCTATTTTTTTTTTCAGGTTTGTGTCCAGCTCAAGGCAAAATAACGTAACAACAACAGTAATTGAGCTGAAGCATCCAGCCAACTACCTGACAAAGTTCTCCATTGAATCAAAGTTGCCTGATAGTGAGTCTTACAACGCGCTATTGAATTGCTACATCATTCCAGTGTGTATTGTTCTTTTCACTTACACTTTTTTTTTCCAGTCAAACCGCATGTCAGGAATGTATATTGCACCAGCGCTACCAAGAAGCCCAATTTGGCCGCGGGGGCATTTGTGCTGCCTTCCGGCCTCCCTACCAAAAGGATGTTCGCAACCGTGCCGAAGGTGGTCAAGCAGCCACTGTGTGTTATCGACTCCAACAGGGGACACAAGGAGTACCATAATACACTGTCAGGACTTGTGCCTGTGTACGTAAGGAAAAAGGTATTTTCCTGACATGAGTCCACAGAGAACGTTTTCCAGTACGCAAGGACATTTGGACTCTTCGTGATAATCATCTTCTTTTTTTTAGAGCTTGATGTTTGCTTCTGATATTGCAGGATTATGGGGAGGTACCCGGATATCTGCTGCGACGCAAAGGAAAGCATCTAAAGTTTCCGGAAGAGAAGACTGCTGCTATTGAGGTGGCGAAACCAGAGGATCCAGAAATGGACAATTTTACACAACAGGACTGTCGGGAAATCATTGAGGTAATTGATATACCTGATGACATCCATTTTGGTCGAGAGCAGGTGGCAGTACAGGACAAAATGGCAACCCTATGAGATGGATAAAAAGGGGTGGATTTTTTTGGTTTAGATCATATTCCACTAACGCAATATTAATCGGAATACTGTGTTTAGGCTAGTGGAGGCGCATAGAATATACTATTGCAAATACATTTTTTTACTTGATTTCTGCTTTGAGTCTTTGCTCAAATACATTTGATGACCTGAACATTTTATTATTTTTTTTAAACAATAATGCTCTCTTATCAGTTGTCTCTCAGACCCAAATCCATTTAATTTGAAATTAAAGCTGAAGTGTCGACTTCTTGTTATGTTCAAACCCAATGACTTCAGTATAGTATACTGGGGCCACATAAACTCGAATTTGATCTAAAGTGGGCCAGACCAGCATGTCCATGGTCTAATAATGTAAAAACAACAGGTCAAAAATATATATATTTTTTAAATTTAATGTTTTTTTTGTTTTTGTTTGGTGCAAATACTTACATAATTAATAATTACTTAATTGACCATTCATTAATAATTAAAAACGTAATTAAATAATAATTAGATTAATTATTGCAACATAATCTGAAAATGAGTCCAAAATTTTTGCAATAACATACATTTTAGAATGTCATTTAAGTGGTTGTCAGTGCACCCCACATTGGACAAAATTAGCAATAACAGTTAAAGATGCATTGTGCCGTTTAAAAAAAGTTATATTAAAGCTTTTTCTACACCATGCTCCACCAATGCCCAGATGAGCACGAAGAGCCCTGACTGTTTTACTCTGACTGCACGTATCAGCTTTCGTCTTCCCTTTATAGTAGAGTGTGCGGACCCTGCACACTCCACAGTTACTTTCTTTGAATGAGCCTGACACAGATGTTGCAATTACGCTTTGGGCCAGAGGTGGCAGTCACGAGTTAAAAAAAAAAAAGTGACAAACTGCACAAAGATTTGTATATTAATCTGAATATTTCCCTCCTATAATCCAAGGACCTGAAGAAGAAACATTCGAAGATGAACACGGCCTACCTGCGCCTCCCATTTGTCATAGACACGCCATTCTTGAAGAACCGTAAGATGCAACTGGAGAGGGAAATGAAACAGGGAGAGACTGACATCCAACTCCTTGAAACGTTGTTGTCCGTCAAGTAACACAAGATGAGCCCACACGGTGTCTTTCTCCAAAACAAGCATGTCAAAAATGAGCCAGAGGTGGCCCTTGTCTGGGAGATCTCAACCCCTGTTTCGCCCTCTGGGCGCATCTCTGAATGTGATGAAAGACTGGTTTAACTACATGTTTGAAATGTTATCACTTCAGTTCAAATGTGCTATACGTGAACAAACTATGAACACCCCAAATCAGGTTTTTGACTGGGAGCACAGGGTCACTCACAGTGACCTAATGAAGTATGCGATTGCAGTAATTAGGATATATACAAACAGGTTTATCATAGGTGAACGTAAAATGCTTTGTCAAATCAATAAATGTTATTTTTACTGTGCTTGTTTTTAATTAAGTAGAGGTTAGGTTAGACCTGTGTTCTCCTTCATTAAGATTTAGGGCCATTGTGTGCTTACTTAATTGTAATAATTTGAGGAGGCCCTTTTTCGATCCTGCATGACTTTCCATGTTTTGCATGGAAGAAACTAGAATGACATCTGACATCACAATTGTTCTCACTCTGGGAAGTCTTCGCAGAAGCGCTTTGGAACTACAGAGTCATAGTTTGAGACCCTTGGCCAGACAGACAACAAGATGGCATCTAGTTGCTGCAAGAGACTGACCAACCACCTTAACTCAACTTAGACTACCTATCAAGAGGTTCAGCACATCAGGTCAATGGTGTGAAGCACAAAAATGTATAAAGTACAGCTCCCCTAGAGGGAGTATTGTATAATAAATTGTAAACAAACAAAAAAGTTATAAAGTCTTCAATTTTCACCCCTGTTCATGAAGGTCTTGTGTAAAGAAAAATAATCATGACTTCTTCTTTTTTTAACAATATAGGCTCACCAAGGCACAGTATCTTGAGTTACTGATGGGCCTTTAGACTTAGTCTAAAAAATAAATATACTCATATGAAAATCAATTACTGGGCCAAATGAAGTACACTGATGCTGGCCAGACTAGGACTACCATAAAGAATGGCTTGACCTTTATATAAAGCCCAGAGAGGTTAAATACTCCGATTTTATTCAGGGGGGAAAAACTCATGCAAAAAAAGTACACAAAAGTAATATTTTCTTAAAAGCTAAAATAATATAGTATTAAAAAAAATAATCATGAAATAACCACTGAAAATCATTGTATATATTATGAATATACAGGACAGGACATGGCTCATGGTGGCCCAGACCAAAAGACCATTAAAATTACATATCATTTTGATATTTAAAAATAAACAAATACACAGTAAAACATATTAATATAATGCATTTATTTTTAAATAAACAGTTTACATAATTTACACACTCACACACACCTTTTATTTCTACCTCAACCCAAAAGTGTTCCCACATCTGCAATATTTCTGTAATGCATGTTTGCTCCGTGTCTCATTTCCCAATTGGATATATTACGGTTGGAAAAAGGTTGGTTTTATTGTTTCTTATCTGGAACGAGTACACAACCCTTCCCCCCCCCCCCCCCCAAAACGCAAATTGAATATACCACAAAAGGAGAGACAAATCGAAAAATGACCCATATTTGTTTTAGATTAACATGAAATATCGTTTTTTCTGGTATTAGAAGTTTAACTTTTGCATAAACAATATTATTTTACTAGGTCAACAATATATACACAAATATTGTGTCTATAGAACAGAAACAAATATTTCTCAATGAAAAAAATAGTTTAAATCTTATTATCATTTGATGTTAATTATTAATACCAAGAATGCAACAACATTGGCGTCATAATTGAAAGACTGTAGACTACTTGTGATTTATAAAATGTTTTCCATTTCACTTTTTTGCCCTTTATTTGAAATTAAAATGCCCTATTTTCTATTGTTGTTGTTTGTCTAATTGTGCATTTTGAAAATTGAAATGCGATTGAACCTATTTTGTTTTGTATTTTGTTTTAGATTACCGGAAGTTGTCACTAAAGGCAATTCTCATATGACCAGTAGATGGCGACAGCGTGGCGCTTGAAGACGAAGTAGCTCCATCACCGTCCTACTTTTTTTTCACAACCGTCAACGAGTAACGCACTCGAAGAAAATTGGTGGCGGTAGCCATCTGTTAATGAAACGAAAACAATAAATAAATTATTGTTTTACATACATCTGTGCGGCCCAGTATCAATTGTTGAGAGCAAGACCTAAATTAAAGAGCGTTTTGTTTCACTATGCCGTTTTTTCAACGAGAAATATGTTTCGAAACGTATCCAATTACCAGAAGAGACACGGACAATGTTTAACGACATTTTATAGTGAGTGTAGAAATGAAATTGGAGTGTACAAGAGAGAAATAAAAATAGCACAACTAACGGTAGCGATGTTTCCAACTCCCAAGCCAACACACGGCACGGGCAATTTATGGTCACGTGACTGGACAAAATGACGTCCACGCGTAAACAGAGTGAACGGTAAACGTCACGTGACCAAACGATGCGTTCACCGGGCGATGACGTGTTGGAGATGAGAACAATACAGCCTTAATATACAGTGACCGAAATTCACGTCATCATCGGTTACATGTCCGTGGGTTTATTACATAGCTTTACAAGTGACATTGGCGAATCATGAGCCATATTTGGATCGGAACCCGTGACCCTCAGCTGACACGGACAGACACCTTAACTACTGGCTCGCAATTAGCTTTCCTGGTCCAATTTGGTAAAGATGGCTGATGAATTGTACCCACTTGAGTCCATTCACAATTTCATTGAGAAGACTGTTATCATCGAGAAGCCGGACAGGTAACACGTAACGTTAACATAATCATCCCCTAGTATCGACAAAATAAGTCTCTGAAAATAACTGTTAATTTTATAATTAATACGTTTAATTTTGAGACAGAATTAGTTTTGCAAATTAAACAAACAAAATTATATATTCTGTTCTATTTCCAAAGGTATGTGTCAAAGTTCAAGCCAACAGTTCTTGAAGAGAGGAAGCCAATCCATTTTATGAAAACGATGGGCCCAACCAAATTGGAGGCGCCCTTCCCAAACAATTACCTGAAAAAGCACTCCAAAGAACCAAAACTACCTGAAAGTGAGTTTTCTGTCATTGTTAAATTGTTGTTCACCTTTAAGCTTATGTTTCTGTTTTCATCCATCCATCCATGGTGGGAACCTTTTTCTTGTCATTGAACATCATCATTGTTTTCCAACCTTTATTGAGCCAAGGGACATATTTTAGAGCAAAATCACTCACAAGGTATGCCACCTCTGGCATGCATAACATAATTGGAATATTTAAACATTTTGTATACAGTTCAGTAATTGTACTAAAGGATTCTTAAGTGTGTGTACAGTTGTACACTATGGCATCATTTTAATGCAGAGGTGGATGCAAGATGTACCCCGCCTCTCACCCAAGTCCACTGGGCTAGGCTCCAGTTGAAGCATGAAATTGGATGGATGAATGAAAAGGTGGATTAAATGCCACATATGCCACAAGTGCACCACCACTGCTTTAAATGACAATTGCCATTCTTATTAACATTAACTTTGTTGTCTAGTCAAACAGGTCAAGACTCATTACATCTGTTCAACGAAGAAACCCTCCGTCCCTACGGGACCATTTCTGCCGCCCGTTGGCATTATTAGCACCCCGACAAAGAGGAAAACAGCCATACCAAAGGGACCCAAACAGCCTCAGAGTGTTGTCGACTCAAACAAGGGACACAAGGAATGCTATAATAGAAACTCGGGACTTCTCCCTGTGTACATAAGGAAAAAGGTAAGAGATGCGAGTAAGAGTGAGATACTTGATTTAAAAAAAAAAGTTCATTCTGTTGACTATTTTTGTGGAAAGAAGCAAAATAGTGAGCTGTTTATATATATATATATATATATATATATAATCGTCCACTTTTTGAGCTGTTTTGTTTTGTTTTGTTATTGCAGGATTATGGAGAAGTACCAAACTATCTGTTGCGCCGCAAAGCAAAACATGAAAAAGCACTGGAGGAGTACAAAATGAATCTGAAGAAGCAGGAGGAGCATGAAACCATGAAATACCTTTCAGACAAGGAATGTCAGTCCATCATTGAGGTATTTTACCAATACAAAAAAAAAACTACCAATTAGTGTCCTTAACGGGCTCCCCGACTAATTTGGATTTCAAAAATAGGAAATGGAAACAAATCTGTTTCAGAGTAAACCTTTAAGCAGAGAATTTTAAAATCTATTTTAACATTCTTGACTGATATAGTTGGCAAATAAATTAGCCAGTGTTGCTGGTAAAATAAAAACAATACATATTCTTAATTTTAATGATTACGATTTACGAGTATGAATAATGCAAGGCTAATTGGCATTAGAAATGTGCCTCATGCATCTCGGTTTTTAACATTCATACTTTGTCAGGCCAGTGTAAAAAGGCCATGACATGTAAAAACAAATTACTCCTTAACTTGTATATCTGTTGGAGACATGTATTGTGTGATGACACTGGAGTCTTACTGATTTGACATACTGAAAATATTGTCTGCTCAACACTAGCGATGTTTATCACATTAAATTGTACGTCCTTACAAACTGTATTTTCCACCCCATCCCCCCACCCAGGACCTGAAGCAGAAATACAATGAGCTAAATGCAGAGTACCTCCGCCTCCCATTTGTGATAGACACGATGTCAACGAGGGATCGTAAGACACGTCTGGAGGTGGAAATGAAGCAGCTGGAGGATGACATTAAACTCCTTAACCGGTTGGAGTGCATCTGCACAAACAAGTAGCACACAGATGTGCAAACTGGGCTCCTACTATCCGTGTCATCTACTGAACTCAACTTGTGGACAATTGAAACGTGAGGTCATGTGGATGATTGAGTGTTTGAGGACTTACGCCAGGCAATTCCAACATTGTTGTGTAGAATTAAACTCATTCGCCGCCAACCCTCTCAGTTACAATGCATATTTGGCATCTATGGCATGAATGAGAAATGTATTTTTGCATTCTGCTGGAAGTGAGCTTGAGTTAATATGTTCCTCTTTTGGGGGATGTTGTAATTTTGTTGTCATACAATTAAATATTAAAAATTCTAATGGATGAGAGTGAAGCATCCACCCTGGCTTCGCAAAGTCTGTCCATGCTATTTCGACTTAACACAGTTGGATGGTTGAGTATTATATGACTGTCAGTTGATGTTTTCATTTTACTTTTAACAATGTTGTTTATATTATGTTGTGTTACGGAATTGTTCTGCCAGTCTGCTGTTTTGATCGCAAAACAGGAATAAATTCATGTTGTATTGCTGCCATTTTTCTCTTAACTTGCATACAACATTTTTAGTGGCCTATGCACTTCGGCACCTGCGAATTTGCATAATAACTTATATGCCATGTGGTGTGGGTTGCGGCTGGGGGCTGGGTTTTCCCTAATATTTTAAAATATTTTTCTTTCACAGGAATTTACACCCCCCCGTCCCCTGTATGAAGCCATTATTATTATTATAAGTAGTAGTAGTAGTAGTAGGCTTTCAGGTTTAGCATTATTCAATCACAAGTGGACTGTAAATCTAAATAGCTGGAGGGAAAATAACGTATAATATACTTTATTTAATTCGTCATTTTCTATAATTTTTTTTAAGTAGCTATGATAATAAAAAAAAAAATGCGTTTACTGAGGGGGAACTAATAGCAACAGTATGTGAAATTGTCGGCATACTTAAACAGTGACAAATAACGTCACATCCGGTTCGTGGTCCCCATGGAAGTTTGAAAATGTTTACAATGGGAAGACCCAACACTCTCTGGTACCTATGGCTCAGTGCTGTGTTGCCGGGATCCTTTTGCCTAGTGCGCACAGGAATGCTCTTCCCCCGGGAGTCTTCTTCCCGGGAAGTGAAGGACTTGAGCGGGCTGTGGAGCTTCAGAGCGGACAAGTCGCCAAACAGGAACCAGGGCTTCGAGAAGGCTTGGTACAAAAGTCGCCTAGCTGAGGTGAGCGTGACTGTCACTCATCATGCAGCTAATGTGAAGCTTACTCTTTTGAACAATTAAGCACTTGAACGGCCCTAAACCTGACATGTCAAGGGAAAATGACAACATTTGCAACAATTTTTAACTAGTTAACAAAATGTTAATATTTTCTAATTAAAGATATAAGTCTTTATAGAGGGCTTGTGTTTGATCTCATTCATTTATGTGGCTGATCTATCACTTTGTCCCTCCATTTTGTCCACGTGGGGATCTCATGCACCAGACTGGCCCTGTGATAGACATGGCCGTTCCCGCCAGCTTCAACGACATTACTCAAGACCCCAAACTACGAGATTTCATTGGCTGGGTGTGGTACGAGCGAGAGGTGGTGGTGCCCTCTCGCTGGGTCACCGATGAAGGAACGAGAGTGGTTCTTCGAGTGGGAAGTGCTCACTATTATTCAGTGGCGGTAAGCATGAATTCTTAATAATAGTGATTCATCAGTAGCGAGGTGCGTCAATGGTCTGTCATCATTTTGCAGTGGGTCAATGGTGTGAAAGTGGCCGAGCACAATGGTGGCCATCTTCCCTTTGAGGCAGAGATCAGCAGTGTGGTCCGAGAGGACCCGACGAGCCCCTGCAGGATCACCATCGCAGTCAACAACACACTCAGTCTGGAGACTCTCCCTCCTGGAACCATCCAGTACTTCAATGACCCCACCAAGTAACCACACTTCCGTCTGCACGTACTTAGCTGCATCACCAAATTCATACTCTGATATCGAATTACTCCGCAGGTATCCTGAAGGCTTTTTTGTGCAAAATATCAACTTTGATTTCTTCAACTATGCTGGGATTCATCGTCCTGTATTGCTGTACACTACTCCCAAGGTTTACATAGATGACATCACAGTGATGACGAACTTCTCGGATAGTACAGGTATTTTGTGATTTTTTTTTTTTTTAACTTAACATTAAATCAAATTTTAGACTTATATTAAGCTGCATCAGCAGAATTTTTGCTGTCGCTCTTCTATTGGATCTCAATTTAGTCCAAAAATGTGTGTTTAGGTCTCGTGACGTACAAGATCTCAGTCCAAAATGCTGATGAAGCCACCCTGAAGGTCACTTTGATGGATAAAGACAAACATTGTGTGGCTTCCTCCAGCGAGCCATCCGGAGTGCTCAAATTCACTGATGTCCAACTCTGGTGGCCATACTTGATGCATGAGAATCCAGCTTATCTTTACTCTTTGGAGGTGGGCCAACGTTAAATCACTTTGCCATTGAAATGATCAATATAAACTAGTGTAGGCTCTCAACCAATGGCAGGACATCTTTTTCATGTTGAGAAAAAACAACTACTTGGTATTGGTATTCGGTACGGGCCGATACAGCAAAACTGGGTATCGGGGGCCAAAAAACGGCATCGGAACAACACTTCTATAAACCAGGGGGTCTGCAACCTGCGGCTCTGGAGCCACGTGTGGCTCTTTAATCCCACTCATGTGGCTCCCTAGAAAAATGTGTAGAAATTAATGTTGTTGTTTTTTATACATATTTTCTTTCTCTTTTTAGATAAAATACTCTTTAAAATAATTAATGATTTAGATTTTTTTTTTAAATGTCAGTGTCCAAATTTATAAGTTGAGACGAATGGTAAGATGAAAAAGTAAAAAAAAAAAAAAAAAAAAACAAGTCTAGAAAATGTCCAAAGAGGAAAAGCAGAAATTACCATATGATGTACGCAAAACACAACAAAAAAAGGCAGACAAGAAAATTTTCAAAAATTTACCGTGAAATTGACAAATACAAAAGAAAGAAAATTACCATAAAATGTCTTTGGAATTGCCAAAAAAGTCAGAAAACAAAACTTTCAAAAAGTAACTATATAATGTCCAAAAATATTACCATATAATGTACACAAAATTGCCAAATGTTAGGAAATTATACTTTTAAAAAGGCAGAAAATAAAAATTTAAAAAGTAACTATAAAATGTCCTAAAATAAAAGAAAACAAAATTTCCAAAAATGTCAGAAAATTCATAACAAAAAGGCAGACACAAAATAAAAATAGCCATAAAATGTCCAAAAAAAAAGAACAAGCGAGGCAGAAAATGACCATGTGTTCATAAAATTGCCCCAAAAAAGGTCTGAAAAAAATCTAAAAATGGAAGCTGAAAGGTAGAAGAAAATGAATCTCAAAGTATTGAGTACTGCATATTTCCTGTTATGATGCAGCTCTTATTACAGTAGCTCTTAGACTTACACTAACGCACAGTTTCATTCATCATTATGTTCAAAAAGTTTTGCGGCAGACAGATTTTATTTTATTTTTTTTGCACCCTAAAATGGCTTATTTGACAGTAACGGTTGCTGACCCCTGGTATAAGCATATATGTTGTCTATTTTTTGAATTCATCTCAAAGGTTCACTTGATGGCAGCAGATGAAAGACGGCCATACAAGGATGTCTACGCGCTACCAGTTGGCATCCGCACTGTCCGTGTCACCAGCACCCAGTTCCTCATCAACAACAAGCCCTTCTATTTCCATGGGGTCAATAAGCATGAGGACTCTGACGTGAGTACCACTAGAGGGAGGCAGAGGACTGCTTTATGTCCCGCACACCGGCAAAACCGTGAAGAAGACTGAATTGTTTGTCGGTGTGAATGGTATGTGTATGTGTTCAAATATGGGGATTCGCTTTTACAATCCAGTCTAACTTTAATGTTTGTGATGTATTATAGATTCGAGGTAAAGGTTTCGACTGGCCCCTGATTGTCAAAGACTTCAACTTGATGAAATGGTTGGGAGTCAATTCGTTCCGCACCAGCCACTACCCCTATGCAGAGGAGATTCTGCAGATGTGTGATCGCCACGGCATTGTGGTCATAGATGAATGCCCCGGGGTGGGCATCAAAGACATGTAGGTACAAATTCCTTTTGTCCATCACTAACTTGAAATGGAAACTGGAAAGTTTTGGCGTTCAAAATTAATTTTGGCATTGTAGCAAGAAATATACTGGCACTGAAAAAGATTCCATTTGAAAATACAGACAGGTTTTTTTGGCTTTCACTTTCATCTTAATTAACTCATTCACTGCCATTAACGGCTATAGACGTCATAAATTAATTTGTAACTTTCTATTAGTTAAAAAAAAATCCACTTTTTTTAACAAGAGTATGAAAACCTAGAATTTGTTTTTTTTGTTCATTTAGAACAGATATAAAATTTGTTAACTAGTGAAGTCATGCGATTAATAACGAAAAAAAATAAAAAATCACCTGACACCCCTAATTTTTAATAATCTTTTTTTTAACAAATAAAATAATTGTAATAATTTTTTCCAATTTTTAATAATCTTTTTTTTTTATAGAAAGCATTATTAAAAATTAGGAGCGTCAGGCGATTACCGTTTTTAATCGTTATTCATCGCATTACTTCACTAGTTAACTCACGATTAATCAAAAATTTTATATCTGTTCTAATACAATAAAAAAAAATCTAGGTTTTCATACTCTTGTTAACAAAAGCGGGAAAAATGTTAAACTAATAGAAATAGTTCAAATGAATTTTTGACATCTATAGCCGTCAATGGCAGTGAATGAGTTTAATGGAGTTTAAGGGCTACAAGTGTGTGAATTTAAAAATGCATAATATAAATTTAAAAAAATTCTAATTAAGTTAAAAATAAATTAGTGATAAATTAGCATCATCAAAACAAAGGAATTGACTTTGTTGTTCCCATACTTTTGGATGGGACTGTATATTTCGTGTGAATTGTGTGTTGCCCATCAACAGCCGCAGTTTTGGCAACGCCTCCCTGGCCCATCATCTGGATGTCATGGATGAGCTCGTGCACCGGGACAAGAACCATCCATCTGTGGTCATGTGGTCAGTAGCCAATGAGCCGGCGTCAGAGATGGCTCCTGCTGAGTTTTACTTCAAGTGAGTTTATCATCTATTTTCTGTGACACGCTGTTCATTATTTGACTTTTTCCCCCCCCCCCACACAACCAATAAATGTTTTGTACAATATATTTGTTGAATTTGGCTTATATAACAACTTAAAGAACATTGGCCTATATGTTTGTCAGACAGTTTGGCCCTCTCTTTTTTGGGGGGGGAACGCAGTGAGGAAGCTGCCATGAGCACAAACAGCTGGAGATCAGTGTCTCGCATCGGGGCAACAAAGAGGACGGCTGTGTTTATGTAACAGCAGGAATTCCTCATGTTGTGGGCATTTGCATGTTTACACTTGCATTGTGGTTTAAAAAAATAATACATAAATAAATAAACAAGTGCCCTTCTCTTTTGAAATGGCCCTGTTGAAAATAGTACTGGCCCTATATAATCATTATATAATAGGATGTTTTAGTAATTATTTCATACTTTTTTTTCTTTATAATGTTTATTATGTTTTTATTTAAAATTTCCGTGTAGCTAGTATCTAGTGCTAGTAGCTAGCATGAATGTGTTGATTTCCTCATATTGTTTATGAAATTTCGACTGGGCCAGCGTCTGTTAGGCCATCGGGTCCCTTTTGATGTCAGATTATGATGTTGATGCATTTGGCTCGAGGTGGTGGCTACAGTTTGGTCCATATGTTGTTTTTTCCCAGGGCCGATACAGATTATTAGTAGCCAATGTAACTGATATTTGGAGCCGATATTCATTTTCACTAAAAGAGAAAATATTGGCACCAAATTTGAAAAAAAATACAAACTCCAGCTTTAAGTAAAAAATAATAATAATAATTAAGCATGTTTATTGAACAACTTTTAGGGTTAAAAAAAAAAATACTTAGTCAATAGACATCTTTGTATTAATAACTAAAATGTCAGGGATCTCCCAGGGGCAGTAGCATGTCTTCAGAAGTTAATTAAAAACTGAAGTAAATAGCTCCCTCTTGTTTTTCAAAATATCTGAAGTATTAACATTTTACTCATCTTAATTAAAAACAGAAAGTGCAGCAGAATCTCTGAACATTTAAAAAATGACTTCCCTGAAGTTAACAATTTTTAAATGGATCAATGATCGACCTTATGATTCCTCAAAATGAATATCGGCACCGATAATCGGTCTATCCCTACAAATTGGACTTTGTTCGCTTTCATGTCTTACCATGTGACTGCATGTCAGTCCTGTGACCGTGATAGCATTTTCAACATTTAAATGTGAATTTGATTTGTACCACAGGACTTTGATAACGCACACTAAAGAGCTGGACCCGACCCGGCCTGTGACTTATATCACAGATAGTAACTATGCCAGAGACAGAGGGGTGAGTTTTATCATCTGAAACCTTGCTGATCATTTTTTTTAGTCTATATAGTGTCACTATTGGCTTTTGTGTATTTGCAATGGGAGCATCACACTTACAAGAAAAGTTCTTGCAGACGGGTTCAAAAGTATCTGGACATTCATCCTCATTGTTTTATTTCAAATCTGTTGAGGTGGGATATAATTACAAAACCCACAAAAACATCCAAAAACGTCCAAAGTTAAGTGTATTAATTTGGTATCAGTGATACTCCTGGAAAAAAAAAAGAGAAATTTAAGGAAAGAAAATGTACCAAATTAAAATCCCAGAATGCAATTTTGTTAATACATCCCGGTTTCATGATCTGTGCCAAGGCGCCCTACGTGGACGTAATCTGTGTGAACAGCTACTTCTCCTGGTACCACGATCCAGGCCACCTGGACGTCATCCCGATCCAGCTCAACACCCAGTTTGAGAACTGGTACGGAAAGTACCAGAAGCCCATCATCCAGAGTGAATACGGAGCGGACGCGGTGCCGGGCCTTCACAGCGTGAGGAAACGTCTGCAATGCACGTTTGTGGAAGCGACGCGGCTACGCTTCATTTCTTTCCGCCGGCTCTCTGCAGGACCCGCCCGTGATGTTTACCGAGGAGTACCAGAATGCGGTCCTGCAGAGCTACCACAACGTGTTCGACCAGAAGAGGAAGAAATATGTTGTCGGGGAACTCATCTGGAACTTTGCCGACTTCATGACTGTGCAAGGTACTGCTGCCTCTGCCGAACGTGCAAGATGGGCTTGCAAACGAGGTTATTTTAGCCAGTTAGCTCAGTGCTTAGAGCAATTGCCTCCCACAACGGAGAACCTGGGTTCAAACCCCCACTTGGACCACTTTTGAGTACATTCGATGGTTCGATACCAACTGACTATCGTTATCAGGAAATTGATTATACTTTCTCTGGAATGATTAAATCCCACTTTAGACAGATTGAAGTTCAACTACAATAAAAAAATATATATAATAATTCACCTCATTAGAATTTAGCATTCAGCTTCCAGCATTCCCGCGCAATTTCTGCAGAAATTGCACTTAGCTTAGTTTAACTAAGTTATTGTAAATAATAAAATAATAGTTGGTGGTGGTTTCTCGCAAAATGTTCACATTTATAGCATTACCACGTCTATTCCCGTCAGTTCTATTTACCCGGAACGTCAGTTACAGTAGCAACTGAAAAGCAGAATTTTAATTTTCTATATTCCACCCTCTGACATTGGCGTTGCAGGGATCACACGTGTGTTGGGCAACAAGAAGGGCGTCTTCAGCAGGCAAAGACAACCCAAAGCTGCAGCGTTCATCCTGAAGGAAAGATACTGGAGGCTCGCAAACGAAACGGGGAAGATGCCTTCTTGGACCAAATATCCCTGCGGGATCTGACCGCTAATATGTGAGCGCCGTTCACTAACATATCTTGTTTACTGTTTACCAAATGCCTTTCAATCACCAGCCAAATTATTTTGAATGTACAGTATGAATGCTTAAGTGCCTTATCAGGGATGCGCATAGCCACTTGTGTGATGTTTTGATTAACCTGACGGGGAGTGATGAGGAAATTGATGAGCTTTGATGGGTTAAAAAAAAAAAAGATTGTGCTAACCCTAATCAATGATTTGAGACACTAACAGGAAAACATTATGGGGATGTAGTTCCAGTCAGCGCTTATTATTTATGTGGATGATTTTTTTTGGTGATTGAGTAAAATTTTATGTTAAATTCTAGGAGGAGTAAGATCTGGAGTCAACATTTCATTTATATTTGTTTCATACATACTGAATTCCAACATATTACAAACGTTATTGATGTTAAAATGTATAATAAAAATAGCATTGACCATCATTAAAATTGGACCTATACAATCTCATTCTGATGTCTTTTTATTTTTTAATTTCAATTTGGGGGTACCGTGGAGCATTATTATGTCTGTCACATTCAAAAAGTTTCGGGTTGACATCTCTGCTCAGACCAGTTTCCATGTTTTCCCAGAGCTTGACTAAGGACAATATGATGGTGCGATACGGTGATGCTCTTGACTAATTTTATGCTTTGACTTGCAAGCAAAACATTTTTAGATGGGAGTGCTGCATGGTGGCATCGAATGCAACACAACTCATTTTACAAGCAGTCATTTGTGTTGCCAAAATTGGGTTTTGCAAGGGCATGGTTCAGCATGTTTTCGTCATTAAGATAATGCAGCACATCGGCATTCCAATACACGCCTACTGCACATGCCTTTCAACTGTTTAGCAAATTATTATTATTTTTTGACAAATTAGATTTACTACTTAAGTTTTCATCTCAATTATTTCCAACTAAAAGGACATGTTTTTCATTGAAATGACTTCTACTGGGTTGATTTCAGAGGGAATGTTTTAATGGTTGATCATTTCCACATGACAGTGCCACAATTTTCAATGTTCTCATGTCGGTCTCATCCAGTTTTCCCTTAATTGAAGTTTTAACACACCCTCCTGCAACTGGTTGTAACACTTTTCCAAGTAAGAAAATACAGCGTTTCAAAAACACATTTGGCAATACAGAAGCAAACCCAGTAAGTTTTCCTCCACAAAAATAATCAACTTTTGCTGACATGGATTCCCAGCAATCCACCCTTCAAGTAAAAAAAATAATAATTAAATAAAAATAACAAAAACCCACCCGCAATGTTAAACGTCGACACAGCTAAAGGGCATAAACTTGAAGAACATTACAATCCTTTTGATGAAATATTCCTTGCTTGTCCCATAGCCAGACAAAATATCAACATTTAAAGGTGTAGGTTTAGGTCGGGGGATAAGGAATGGTTTGCCATTTGGTTGTTAGGTCATTTGTGGTGGCCAATTTAGCCAAATTCTCAGTTTCTACGTCAGGGAAGTAAATAAAAGTACCTGTTACGTTGGTCATTTAAAATGCTATCACTTGCCCGTCTTTGGCTCAAGGCCTGGTGATCAAACAGAAGGCACTTAAGTTGACACTGGTGTTGCAACTAACATGGCAGTTATCCTCAGGACCTCACTCAATGGTGAACAAAAACAATTGAGAAGCATTGACCTTTTTTCCCCTCCAACATAAAAAATAAAATAAAAATAAATCCCTTTACAAATAACTTAACCATAAATCCATGCTCAAATAATGTCATAGCTTGCTCATTAACTGTAATGTCTTAAGAAAACATTGTATGCTTGTCATCAATAGTTATCAGTTTGACCCAACAAACATTTTAATACGCAAAAAAAAGAAAAGAAAAAAAGTGTGGGAGTGATCTCATGTTGACAGAAAATATGCTGTGCGAGTGAGGAGGATAATTGTAATGGGCACATGTCATATACAAACTTCATGTTTGGGGAGCGATAGCCACTCAACCACCTTGACCTTGAAAAACTTCCACTTTGTTTGACATAGTTTCCTCCCAAGTTAGCATTTCCTTCAGTGAATGCAAAGCATAGTTTGTTTAGAATTGAGGTATAACTGCTTTTGTTGTTTTGTACAAATGACATTCTGCTTCGGGGACATGGGACGAGGTTGATGTAGCGGTTCTAAGAACAGACTTAACACCTTGGACAGCAACATGGGAAGATTGCAATCTACTCAATCAATGATAACCAAGTTATTACAGGAAGCACATTACTGAAATGACCGTTTGCTAACCGTTGCTATCATCATACAGTAAATAGTTATCCCTCTATGGGGGGGAAAAACTGTTCATAGCACGCTTAAAATTCTCTTGAATTGGCTCACTGATTGTCCTGTGGTCAACAGGATGATTCAAGTGTGATTTGTGAGTGGAAATGTCCGAAGGGGTATTAAGACCACATTCAAACAAAATCCAAGAGTCATGTTATGAGAATAAAGTTGAGATATTATGAGGGAAACGATCTAAAATCTCTCCAATAGAAAGGCTCGTGCTACAAATTTCAAATTCATTCTCATAAGACTTTTCCCTCACAAAATAAATTACAAATTTCAACTATTCTCAGTTAAATGGGAAGTCAATGGGGAAAACATATATATATCTTGACAATATTTTATGCACCCCTACAAGTTTAATCATTCTGATCAATATTGCGCTTCTGGAATATGATTTAAGCAGCAGAGGTGGCAAACCCTGCCACAGTTTAGCTTTAACCCCAGGTGCTAGCTAGCTAGCTCCATTGGTGCTCCTTTACCTGCTAGGGAGCTCGCTAGCTGGCTAGCATCAGGGGCTAAAGCCAAACTGTGGCATTTAAGACCAGGTTCTGCTCATTTACCTGCTAGGGAGCTAGCTAGCCAGCTAGCTAGAATCAGGGGCTAAAGCCAAACTGTGGCAGGGTTTTTACTTTCTGGACCTGGATTTGCCACCTCTGTTAAGCAGCCAAATCCACCCGTTTTTAATCATCTCAGGGGGCGGCCATTTTGCCACTTGCTGTCAACTCAAAATGACATCAGTTGCTCAAGTAACGACCAATCACATGTCACCTGTTTGGTCATGTGATATTTGTAAGCTGGGCTGTGACGGGTCGTCACCTGCGCAGCCATTATGTCATTTTCGGTCGACATCCAGTGACAAAATGGCCGCCCCGTTATGGATAAAAATGAGTGGATAGACTAGTCGGGGTGTACAGAACATAATTGTATAGAATTTTTTGTTGTTGGGTTGACTGCCCCTTTTAAATGATTTTCCTTTTTCTGTGGCCCTACCACTTCTCAGAACTGATACGACCTTTCTACTCTGTCAATGGATTACTCGTGGTACGATGGGAAGCGTTCAGCTGTTCCTCCCAAACGCCCGTTTATCCTTGTATGGCTTTCCGTTGTGGTTTGAGGAGTCCCAACGACTGGTTTTGCTTCTGTTATTTGATTCAAAACAACGTTCCCCCCCCCCGCAAGGTTTGTCCAGCAAATGAACTGTAATTCAGCCGGTCGGCATCACCATTACGCGTTCAACGGACATTGACACGAGCTATCACAGTGTAGCAGCCTCTGCTACCGCGTGAGACTTGAGAAGGGAGTAACACTCAACTGGTATGTTACATTACAAAAACCGGTGAGCCAAAAAAAATAAAAATAATAAAGCCTTGGGCCGTTGACAGGAAAATCAACAAGCAAAAGTGGCGATCGAATGCGTCCCCGCTTTCAAATGAAATCAAATTTATGCTTCAGGCACGTTAAGTTTGTCTGTGGAGAACGCACAACAACAGAGGTGATGGTGCTTGGTGAACAGAACTTTTCTGTTTTGTATCTGTGGTTTCACAGCGACGAGAACTTTCCTCACATTTTTTTTGTTGTTCCACAGTTTGGTTTCCTCTGTTCATGTCAACCAATCTAGCTGGAAATATTGCTCAGCAGCTATATGTACACAATTGGAAAACAAACTATCTGACCCATCTACACACGTGTTCATTTTTAGTGGTCCTTTCAAAGGAAAATAACAAAACAAAAAAAAAGCATACTACAAAGTGTAAACATGAAGGGACAAAAAAACAATTCTGTATTATTCATTGTTTTGTGCCCTCCAAACTCGCCATTTCAAGACTTATCTGCAAGCTCTTGGCTGAACGTTGTCGCCATTTTGGAATCCACCCGTCTTGACTTCTTCTTCTTTTTTTGTTAGTGCATCTGCTGCGCTCGTCTCGGATGAGATCCTTCTTGTTTGAGAAGTGGAGAACCGCCCTCCGGCGCGCCGCGTGCTTGCGGCCGTACGCCTCCGCACGCTCAGGCCCATGCCTTGTTCTTGTAGTGACGAGAATGATTAACAATTTAGAACCACTTGAAAATAAAATTAGCCCTCGCTTCTGAATCCTTCTGCAATTGAGAGGCGTCAGGCCCAACATGTAGGGTTAGATTTCTTCTTCTTTCTTTTTTGGGTGAACACACAGCAGAATAAACATTTGTTTGGAAGCAAGGTCTCCTGGTGGCAAGTCAAATGTTCAGTCAGTCACATTTCTTTTTTTTTTGTTTGTGTCACATTTTCTCGCTGTGCTGAGAGTTTTTTTTTGTTTGTTTTTAGTCCTGCTTGTCCTGGAGCTGCCGCTTCCAGGCCTCGTTCAAGTATACCAGTCGCTTGTAGTTGAGGGTCAAGAGAATGAAGTTCAGCGCGTATGTGGTGATGCAGATGATGCACAAGTCCTTCAGGACAAAGTAGAGGATGTAGCCCAGGTAGAGCGAGCCCATCACCGACAAAATGGACGTCGTCATCAGAATGAGGGCAGCCATCGCGCTCACCGTCATTCCTATGGGAACATAAAAGTATATGAAAGATTAAAATCAGCCTTCGATTTTTGTGTTTTGATGGTGGTTGACGAGTATAGATGACATGTCTCCCTCACAATTATGGAGGTTGCAGGTTCAAATTTCAGCTCTGGCTTTCCTTTGCGAGTATTCTCTGGGTATAAATGCCAACTCATCAAGTTTTACATATATATATATATAAATATATGTTCATATTAATGCTAAGATTGCATTATTAGTGTGTTGCTATCAACATTTATGTTATTTGCTAACTAGGGCTAGGCACAAATTGAATCAATTCGATTAATCATTTTGAACATCAAATTGTGGAAAATTTGCCGAATCGTGAAATTTAATTTTGTCTTCTGGATTTTAAGATTTGTTGTTCTTATGTTGTGTTACATCCAGATATTATTGTGAGTTGTCATTTTTCTAACTATGAATGTTAAGTTCATTTTTAAACTGATTTAGAATCAGTATACAATTACTGTTGTCTGAACATTTTGCACAATAATTGTTGGGTTTATTGGATTAAAATCGTAATAGTCATGAATGACTGAATATTTTTATTTTTTTAATTGCCAACTCGATTTGGCTTGTATAGTGCCTTTTTTCATTATGGCGTTAAATAGAATGTTATTATTTTGTACATTAATAAAGACTACAGACAATATAGCGCTTTTACTTACTCGTGTGTATTATACAGTGTGCTCCTCACCCGTTGCCTACTTTTTTTTTTTGCATTTGTATGTACCGGTACATATAATTTGTATTTTTTCTCTGAATGGTTGCATTTTATCTTCAATCTATTTAACATTTTGTTACTTAGAATAGGTAAAAAAAATTATATATATACATTTCTCAATATCAGCTGATATGACATACATTGTTATAAAATTATCAGCTGAGCTGCATCACCCAGCCCTATTTTCCAACTTCTTAGTGTCATTAATTAATAGTTAAACCAGCATTATTTTTGCACTTCAATTACATTTTGTACAAAGACTAACACTCATGGAGTTGTTAGTACAGTACTTTTGAGAGTAGTTTGTGCACTTTTGTTAATGAAAAGAACTCCAAATCAGAGCATGTAGTTTTTGATTTACAGTACTTTAAACAAAAAGTATGCATTGCAGAGTGACTATTCTGCCTTTTGTCAGAAAAAAAGTATGCATCATTGGTTTAATCTAAAGTTTATGAGATTAAAGTGTGAGTGATATTGGTTACTTTGGATCGGTGACTTGAGTTGAGTCGGACTCGTTATCAGTCAAAATTCCTAATTTCCTGTTTAAACTATTCACATAGGCAATTGTATTAAAAAAAAAAAATCACTCTATTTGCTGCAGGGCTTTGTCCATATCTCCCGCAATAAGCAAAGTACTGAAAATGATTTTGTTCCAAACAATCAAGACAATAAGCGTATGTTAATTAGGGTAAAATGTTATTTGATATCTACTACTTTTTTTCCCAAAACACATCCTGACAATAAATAAAGCATAATGACACGATTGCTGATGCGCAAACCGAAACCACGTTTACACAAAAGCAGTTCCTGAACAACATGAGTGTCCTCAAAAACTGGAACTAACGTTACAATAACGTCTGCTAATGAATCATGCGACCAATTGCTTGCCTGTGTGCGAAGCTTAGAAAACAAAACAAAACAAAACTGGGGCACAAGTTGAAGACAAGGGAGTTTTACTTGGCACATTGTTCCTTCTCCATTGCTTAAGGGGGAATTGGCTGCTTCTAGTACAGAGCACACACCCAAAACTGTGCACTTGGCTCACGTGTCCGTGTGTGTGTGTGTGTGTGTGTGTGTGTGTGTGTGTGTGTGTGTGTGTGTGTGTGTGTGTGTGTGTGTGTGTGTGTGTGTGTGTGTGTGTGTGTGTGTGTGTGTGTGTGGGTGTGTGTGTGTGTGTGTGTGTGTGTGTGCCCACGTGTACGAAGGGTGGAGGGTTGGGATTTATTTATTTATTAATATCAGGATCTTGCACCACTATCCCATGAGAACTAACCAGTAAGCGGCTGAGGGTCATCGAAAGTTAGAAATGAAGTGACACTGCCTTTTAATATTGAGATCTTGACCAGCCGAAGCCGTGTACTGGTTATCTTTTGTGTTAGTCCAGTGAGTGGTATCTGCTGCGGCTAAAAAGGACCTCTTGTTCGATTTCAGCGCCAGGTGGCCAGATAAACATGCCAAACCAGCTGACAAATATGAAATGCTGTTTGGTGGTTGGATCGAGACGAGCCCGCCGCTTAAAATGCGAGATTGAATCTCTTATGTCCACTAGATTCCATTTCAGCGTCATGTGAGTGAAGTGAGTCAGGCCCGTGATGTTCAGCATGAACCGTTGAGTTGGCACTATTTGTCCAATGGCCGGTGACATTAAGCAGCAACGTTTGCAATGTTAACCACGCCCGCTTACCTAGTAGGAGTTGGAAAGCATAAAAAACTATTCCATAGACACTGTTTGGTTGGTTCAGTGCACTGTCATTTCCAAAAATGGAGCCCAAGAGCCCAAATCCTCGACCCCATCTAAAAAGACACAAATGGGGAAAATGAACAAATAGAATCAAATTTTGCAGTTTGCCAGATATGAACAGTTGTTCAAAAAGATTCAAAAGCTAGGACTGGGCAATAAATCGCATTAATTTGTATTTTTGGGGGGATTATTAAAAATGATTTCTGTTATATCCAAACGTTATTGTGAGTTGCAATTTTGCAAAAGTGTCAGAATGCTGGATATTTACAAGACATGCCTAATACAAATATTTACTTGCTACTTAATTATGGCATTTAAGTTAGGCACAAGATATGAATACTGAATAGCTTCTTCTTTTTTTTTGCACAATCTTAACATTAAAACATTAAACATTAAAATCATCATATAGTATTGTTGACTAAACATTTTGCACAAGATTTATTTTTGAATAAATGAAACCTTTAAATAAGCATTTATTGGGTTTATTACTTTGATTAAAATCAATTAAAACTGTAATCATCCAGAGGCTCCAGTGAATATATTGTATTGCTTTTATCTTGAAGGCAAGATTAGCTGGAACTCCATCACTGGAAAAAAAAATCAGATAAAGAACTATAAGTATGGTGGCAAAAAGTGTGCCAATTGACAAATCCGGGCATGTCATTATTGATATTTCCACAATGCCAATGCTTCCTTTACACGGTGAAAACAAATGGCATATTGTAATGGGGCTAGCATACAAACCAGGCAGACTTTTAAAGTAGTCAGTCAAACAACATTTCATTACATTTTGAAATCAAAATAATCCTCACAAATCAAATTACAATGTTCCTAAATCCAATGTTGACCACCATTTCAACTTGTGACATAAGATCAGAATTGTCAATGTTTGCCTTATTATGCTGTTGCAAATTTTTTTTTAATTTTTTTTTATTCAATAATAAATTGATAGTGCCCATGGCACTCAATTACAATACAGGTTTGTTTCTGGAGAGACAACTTTATTCAAGTACTTGTGATACCTTAGGTCTTGACAAGTTACATTCCGGTAATATTTGTTTAGTGTAGAGATTATTTCAAATTGACAACTAGGTGGGGTTTTCTTGGTTTGTTAGCAGTTGTGTAATCAAGTGGTATATTTACTTTAAAACTACTGTACAAATTGAGGTTTAAATTGTTGATTGAAAACTAAATGTGATTTATGGAATGGGAAAAATAATCCCCTAGCAGCAGCTGTACTGTATTCACGAGGAAATGCTGTTTAGCGAGTCCTTTTACTACCACGTCAGGAGAAGAAGAGGTGTGTTCTGTCCCATTGGGTGACCAGACGACACTTTTGCAGGCGTGTAGTGACATTAGCTCGGCGGCTAATGACAGCTAACTTGAGAGCTATAGTTTGTCAAAACTAGTGAATTCACAATGATGTAACTAGCCAAAATCTCAGGGAGAAGCTGAATGAAACTTGTAACAACAAAAGCAGCTTGTTTTCCTTTTAACTTATCAACGACACACTACGGCGTGAAATACACGAATGAATAAATGTAGAGGGGTCAAGCGGGAGTAAAATGATAACAACCCGGCAGTTAGCTTACAGCACAGTTAGCTTTATCATGCTAAAATAGCTCGTGGAAGCATTAGCCATGAGTGGGTCTAATTTACGCGCGCTGGCCAAAATAAAGAATACAGTAAGCAAGCTAAAACAGCTAGCCGGTGGCTAACCAGAGCATTTCAGGGTAGCATTTAGCCAGAACGCTTCGGCCCGGATTTGCAGTCACATTCATTGAGCGGTGAGCGCCACCGTGGGCGCCCTCGGCTGAATTCAAATTACCTTGAACTGAACACTTTGGAGCAGCTGATGGAGCTGCTGACGTCGCACATTGCCTTATAAGTCGGATCCCGGGCATTTTCCCTCTCGACGTGGAAAGCATAAAGGGACAATAGGATGCCCAGTAGGCAGACCAGGAGCCGGGCTATACTCTCCCAGCGCGGGGTGGACACTCTCAGGACGGGGTCCGCCATCACTCCCTCGACTAGCCTAGCCGTAGACACGCAGACATACGCAGCTTGCTAGTCTATGGACTCGACTGCGACGTGGAAAGGCGTCAGGACGCGCCACACGGCGAGGGGGCGGGACACGCCGAAGCCGCCGCCGCCGAGGTACAGGCCCAGAACAAAACACGCCAACATGTCCGTTGAAACATGCGGAAGCGCATACCGAGCGAGAAAATAAAAATACACCACCGGGTTTATTTACTTATATACTAATGTCATCTACAAAAATAAAATGCACGTGTATTAAAAAATAAATAAAGTAAGTATATTTTTTGCATTTATATTTTTTCAATTTACACCTTCACAATGCAATTGGGGCAGTTTGTTTTGTGTTATTTTATTTCCTTTTATCGTTATTATTATTTTGTTAGTTTTTTTTGTAACAAATGGGGACCACTTGTTTAAACTGTTAAAATAGTAACATAAATCAATATTTTTTTAAACAATATAATTGCTCAATAATAATGTCTTGTATTATTTATTATGTTTCTTTCATTTTTAACTCAGCGATATCCATTGACCAATTTTCAATGTAGAATATATATATTTTTTTTTTATTAAAAAACTTTATTCAAAAAGTTGATTTGATATTATTTGACTACATTATTATTTTTATTATTGTTTTTAGTAACACTAATGAGGACTGCTAATATTGTTTAAACTGAAAATAGCAGCATGCTTTAATAAGTTCCGAATAAATATAATAGCTGAATAATATTGTTTATTTTTTATCTTTTATTTTTAATTCATGCCTTCTTGAAGTGATATCCATTCACGAATTAATCAATTTAGTATAAAGTTGTACTCAAAAAAAAAAAACTTTAATTGTTTGAATTTTTAACGTTTTATCTTTACTACAAGTTAGTGACACACAATTGAAGACAGCTAATATTGGTCACAATATTGGAAAAAATAGAAAATTAATTAATTAACCCGTGGGTGGTATTTTATGTTGAAATGGCCTGGTCAGAACCATCAAAAAGCCCAAAACGGGTCATAGTACCGCCCAGAGGTTTTAATCATGTTTGGTTCTTTTTTTAAATTATTATTATTATTAATAAAAATCTATTTCGACAGAATGATTTGTCAATTTGTTTTATTTTGTATATGTTTTAGTTAGTTAGTTAGTTAGTTAGTTAGTTAATCAGTTACATCGTTATTTTAATTAACAATTCATGCATGTAATTAATCAGTGATGTTGGTTGTGTTCTGTTTTTGCACAGGAGTATTTTCCTAATTTTTATTTTTATTTTACACTTTTACAAAGCAATTACGACATACTGACACGTTTGTGGTTATATGTACAGATAACAGCCACTACCGCTTGAGATAAAAAAATATATATTTTTAAACATACTCCTTTATTGATCACCCAGAGGGGAAAATTACAGAAGTACCGCACAAGGTAAAAAAAAAAAATTTAAATTCTAAATTCAAATGAATAAAAGAAATGTCGGGTTCTGCTTTTTAAACACACCATTTTTCCTCGCCTTTAATTCATGAAAATTAGCGTGCAACGTTTGGTCTGTCACGTGGGCCAACCACAGTCACGTGACTCTGCGTATATAAACACAGTGACGTCGTATGTTTACTAATACTAACTCGGATCACCAGTAACACTGAGAGGGTCAGCTCAGTTTTTAACCTGCACAAATGGCGACCGACTTCGAAACACTGTTCTCTTTTGAGCAGGCCTTCTACGACCAATATGAATATTACAACCTGGTTGAATACTCATGTCATGTCGGTGGAAAAGGGAGGTCCAAGAAAGAAACGGAGCTCAACACTAATCGCCATTGCCCCGCCGGACACGAAAGGAAGATTGCGACCAAATTTTACAACAGCGAGATGAAACGCAGGAGAACCAAAAGCGCGTCTTCTTGATGTCCTGGTTTCACCTTCTTCATTGTTTACAGGTAATAGTGTGGGTTTGAAACGGCTGACATGTTCATCTGGGTGTCTTGCCTTTTTCTTTGAAGGCATTGATGCTGTCCCGTTGTCAAGTGAACAACAACAGACCGAAGTATGCGTGTGGCCTAATAAGTGACGTCAGAAGATCCCTTTAGATGAAAACAAAAAAACAATTCTAGGTTACAAGTGAAAATGAAAAACTTAAGTATGGCGATAACGCCGCATTACTTTTTTTGTGTCACGTGAGCGTATCCACTTCGCAAACTAGTTCCTTGGTTGCTGTTTGAAAGGTCTGTAAGATGACCAAAGCGTAACAGGAGGGGTTGACCTAACCTTGCATATCAATCAAAGAATGTATTGTGACACTGTTTTATTTCTACGTAGGTCTGGACACCACGCTGGACTCCTAATGTTGATTGTGGCCAAGAGTCTCTCCTTTCCTGACCTAGTGACATATTGCCCAATCACGTGTCACTTGACAGTTGTCTCTCTCTGTCTGTCTGTCTCTCTCACTTTTCATACTCTGTAACAGGATCTGATGATCTCAAGTTACAGTCGAGTCTTGCAAGAATAGTTTGTTTTGAGCTAAGTAGGTCAGCCATGTGTGCTTGATCCATATGTAAAGATGAATGTATTCCTTTTGGGTGGAAAGATATTTTACTGTATTTTATTGGAATAAAGTGGCTGTTACTTAAATAAGTTTGTTCAATGCAATATAATGCAGTTATTTTAAAATGTATTGGGGGGGGGGGGGGGTTCTGGAAACAATTCATCAAGGTCTAAAATGAATAATAGACCCTCCTTACGGCAAGACGTCAGCATTGATTGGATAGTGCGTTCAATTGTCCATGATATTTGTATTATTCATCTATGTTCAATAAATGTTAAAAAGAAAATTGCCCATGTAGCTATAGTACCTTCTTTGTCCTAGTGAGACAATTTTAGCGTACAGTGGAAGGACTGCCATCTTTTCTCACCACTATATGACATTTCTGTGCACTATTGGGCAAATAAATGTTAGAACGTTAATTACATGTGCAGTTGTATACTGTAGTTGTAAAGCGCAAATAGGGCACAGTAATGAAAAATAAACACAAGACAGTGAGTGGGCCCTAGTCATTTAAACTAAAGCACTGAATTGTTTTTACACGTGAAGGACAAAGTACTATAGACTAGTACTGCTAAGGTAATTCCATACACGAGGAAGTGTGGCCTAAATATTCCTTCACAATGTTTTATGAACGTCGCCATTTCTTTTTGAACAGCACATTATGGGAATAAACGCCACATAAAACACGATCACCTGCAAACTTCATATTTGAGAGTTGGAACGCACAAAAAGCCGCAACAGAAAGCACAAATCCGTGATTTTAAAAGACATCCGTGAGCCGTGAACTTCGGATTTTATCTTGAAGGTTGGCCCAAAGTTGGAACTGGTGTAGTGTTTCCGGGTCATTCCCGTGCATCTTCCGTTCATTTCATAGCTGTCCACTAGGTGTACCGTCTTTTATTTACTTTACGAACTCCTCACATCGTGTCAAGATGCAGCTATGCAAAGTGTGCAGCGAACAAACGCCCAAATACAGATGTCCAACCTGCGAAATAAGATAGTAAGTAACTTGAGCCGTTTTTTCCTACTAGTTTGCTGAACACGTGTGTTCTTCCACGCGTGCTAGGGTCGCGTTTACAAGTGTAAATTAAGATAGCACTCTCTTCAGGAATCAAATTAACATTAACTGGAAAATGTTTCCAGTCACGTATGTCGGCAGTCCATGCTAGTAAATTCGACTTCCGTACGCAAACTATTGTCCTGTTTGTTTCTGCGGTGTGTCCCGGTCCACAAAATGAGCAGGACACAGATGTTGATCCAGAGTTGGGATTTATTTCTGCAAGTATGAGAAAACAAAATACAGCAAATTGGGCAACAAGTTGCGTGATGATTCCACGACTATCACATGTAGGCAAGAAAACAACTGCAAGCGAGATGGGAGCGACCACAGCACATCCCAAATCCTTTCCAAATAAAAACTGACGAGAACACAGGAAGTCACCAAAATAAAGCAATGACTGTTCAATAATAGCTCAATTGAAATAATTAAAAACAAATAAGGATTTGGAGGAAATTAACAAATACAAATATAATAATTTGCAAGTGTTTCTGTGTATTGTACACGTTGAATTAACATACACAATAGTCTATGTACCTGTGTTATAAAATTAGTACATAAATGTGTTTTCCCTTTCAGTTGTTCCCTTTCCTGTTACAAGAGGCATAAAGGTAAATTACATTGGTTCTAATCTACAACTGTAGTATATTGAATTCATTAAGTAATTTTCTACTGTCTATGTGCCATCAGATTTGTGCCTTCCTGTTCAGCAAGTTATACCCAATGGAACAAAGGATGCTGTCAGTACTGGTATGATCTATTAACTCTCTAAATATGAGATTAATATAAATGATTGAAATACATGTTACTAAAAGGCAGAGCAATGATACCATCAGCATTACTCCTGCTCACTAATAATAGAAAATATGTGGTGCACTATTTTACAGAGAAGACGGACACTCACTTTGCAGACGCGTGGAGTGTGGAGGATCTTCTGTCCAACGAGGACATCGCTGATCTAGTACCTTTAGAGAATCTTCAGTTGTTAGGTATTCTTCAATAGTGAATATGGGTAAAAAAAAATAACTAAGGGATTATGATTATATGCTGTCTCAATCATAGTTTTTCACCTATTGCAGGTTGATTGGAAATGTATCTCGTTTAAAAAAAAATTTTTAAATAAAAAATCACTGTACATGAATTTCGCATTTGTGTACCGGTCTTTTATTTTTAAATACATATAAGTAATTAATGATCTAAAATGTATCATTCCACAGGTCAATCAAAAGAGCTGAAGAACCTTCTTTGTAATCCCCATCTAAGAGAGCTGTTAAGGACCATTGACCGTGCAGACAGCAAGGAAGAAGTAATGAAAGCAGCTATGCAGGAGCCCTTATTTGTGGAGTTTTCTGACCAATGTTTGAAGATTGTTGACGAAGAAGCCCACCCACAGCAGCTCAGTGAGGTCATGGACTGGTAAACTTGATTTATTTCGAGAATAGTTTGTTTGTGTAGGATGCCGGATTGAGGCATTCATGTTGAATATATTTTTTTTTATATACAAACACGTCATTTATTTTTACAAATAATTTTCTCTCATTGACAAAAGCTTTGTCGCTGTTGTATGTACAACACATATTCACATTATTTTCTATAAAGCATGCATTAGTAACAACATATTTAAGTAACAATTCACAATAAACAGATGAAACAAGCTCCAAATGTTCTACTGTGGTGTGCATATTTTAAAGTAGCAGTCTGAATTTATGATTCTTTCTCCCTGATTCACATGTGAATTGTTTGGTGTTTGAATGTGCAATATCTGCATTAAATGTGCAAGAAATGCATTGCACTTTGGTTCTGAAGCATACAAGTGTTGACATTTTGTGTACGTCAGTCTTTTTCATTATACAGTAAATCATTGCAAATGACTACGGTAATAAAATCAACAGCCCATTGAAGATACAAGTACTTTTTGTTGATTTCCACTCATCTAAGTTACAACACTTTGTGGCTAACACTCAATAGAAAGCAGCAGTGATATTGCTTGTCCTCATTTGGGTCCCACGTGAGCTGATTTCAGGCAAGAGGTGGGGTACACCAGTCACTGGTCTACCTATCCAATTGCACAGCACAGACTACTCACAAGACGTTTGGTTGATTGTGCTTTGACCTTTACTGACCCTTTAAAATGCACATGTCCAACTGTTCAGTATTTCAGCACTTTTTGGACAACTTGCTGTTCTCTCACTTAAAGGAAATTCACAACAGGTGTTTGAGGATAAATTAATAGATATGCATACGTGTCGTGTCGGTCTTGTGATGTAATGTGAACAGCACGATATTGTGGCCTATTTAGAAACAGATTCAAATTTAACCAAGAAACATCAGGCGATTCACGGATTAAAAACACCTGTCGTGCGAAAAGTACGGAAACACTGAACACTTCAACAAATGTTCATTCCAAAGTTCAGAGAAAGTCACATTTTAAGTTCACCTGTTACGGTTAGAATACGTTTAAGCCCACCCTGAAATTTCACCTAAAAGCCCTCCCCCAATAGCATATCAACAATATTCGAACCCTTTTACAACTGACTAAAACCTGATTACTGCATTCAATAGCCATTTTATGCTTAAAGAAAATGTGACAAAAAAAGTGTTAAGAACATTTTCCTGTGTCATAAGACATTTTTTCTACAAAAGTAGCTTGTTCATCATGGAAGTAGGCTGTACTGTTCCAAAAACTAGAGCGTCTTCTCCAGCAAGATTTCATTGAAACCGGTCACATAATTCCTCATCTCTGGTTGTCTGTTTGCATAAAGAAGGGGCGATCGTTGGCAGTGCAGTTTGACAGATCCCTGAAATGTGGTTGAAAAGGGCCTTTATAAGAACAATAAAAAAAATATAAAAAAAACCTCACTGAAGAAATTCTAGAGATGCGTCCTCACCTTGGGTTGAGCCCGAATGGAGGCAATCCCCTGCATGTTTTGGTTGGTCTCCACCTTGTACTCTCCTCTCTTGGATGGCAGTTTGAGAGCGGCCACCACGGACATCATCTTGTGAAAGCCCGTTGCCCTCATGGATACCGTGATGGATGGAGGTGAGGGCAACGCCAGCCCCATAGGCCAACCTCGCACCGTGACGGGCTCCTCGATGCTGGACAGCTGCACCGAGCCCCGTTCCCTGATGATGGCGTTTAATTCGGGCACGTCATCCTGCATGATGAGGTTTTCTACGTCGTCCAGCTCTGCCTCAGCCAATGACTTCAACAGTGCCTGATGTGATTAACGCAACAATCACTTTTCCAGCTCACGTGAGGCCCAGCTCCCCTAAATCTTACCCTCCACTTCCTCCAGGATGTCTGAATAAGTGCTGCAGCTCTGTCCCATCTCTGGACCCGCCTCCTGACGAGCCAAGAACGGACCGCTGCAAGAAGAATACAAAATCAGCTGAAATACTTGAGTTTCTGAAACTTCTAATTCAGTGGTCCCAAAACTTTTTTCCCTGCCACGGAACAGTTCATACAAGACCATAACTTTCAAAAATGCTATATTGGGATATATACCGTAGGTCTTTCTTTAAAATTATCTGTCATTGCTTTTTGGAGGACATTTTATGTATCAAAAGTAGGGGTGTTAGGCGATTAAAATTTGTAATCGTGATTAATCGCATGACTTTAATAGTCAACTCACGATTAATGGCATATTTTATATCTGTTCTAAATGTACAATAAAATATTTTCAAAATTTTGTTTTGATACTCAACATAAAAGTGGAAGGAAGCTAATAGAAGTATGGCTGCATCTTTTAGTCATTGATACAGTAATTTCATAATAATTCATAAATTTGAGTTTAAATTAAAGATGTACTGTACTGTAAAAAAAATAATTAAAAAAAATAAATAAATAATAGAGTGTGTATTGATTTGTGTTGGTCATTTTTCTGCCATTAGATGGCATAATTGCCTTTGTAAGACATTGGTGACAGCTCAGTGCATTTTCTCTTCGTATTAAGAACTACCTAATCTTTAACATGAGGTAACTTGGGAAATTCTGCACATTTTTAAAATTGTAAAATACAACTTGGCCCCAGTCTCCACAAATATATGCATTATTATTCAATTTATTTTGACACCCCTAATCAAAACTACTAGTGGTATCGATGACTACTCAAGATTTAAATACTGGTATTGATCTGAAAAAAAAATGGCATCGAACATCCTTATTTATAAGGAACTGCAAGCAGATCTCCACAAGTTGATGTTAAGTTGGCCACGTGCTAATTGGGCCAATGTTGTGTCGGACATTCGCTGCTTCTGACGAGCTAATCAGCTCGATAAGATGCTTCCTGCTGGTTCCTGTTTTGCCAGACAGTCAGGTCAAAAGGGGCCAGACAGAGAGAGCGAGCCAGTAGACCACATGCAGCTTTGCCTCGCAGAGTCATTATAAGTTTACCTGCTTGGATTAGAGTAGCAGAATGCCGTCGCTCATGACGTTTGCGGCTTTGGTAGCGCATCCAGCAGCACTGAATGCAGAAAGCACACTTGGAGAGGATCTTCTTCCTCTGATCTTCCAGGAAGTCTAACTGTTGACCAAACACAGAATGGATCGAATACCATCCAATCACAAACTAGGCCAGGGGTCTGCAACCTGCAGCTCTGGAGCCACATGTGGCTCACATATTTATTTTTAGACAAAATATTCTTAGAATGAATTAATTTATATATTTTTTTAATGAATTTAATATTCAAAAAATGTCAGTCTAAATTTTTAAATTGTCAGAAAAAGAGAAAAAAAAGGTAGATGAAAACGTTTAAAAAATTACTTAAATATGTTCAAAAAGTGACCATAAAATGTTAGGGTTTTTTTTTAAAGAAGAGGAAAAGCAGAAAATTACCATAAAATGTCCATGAAATTGCCTCTAAAAATGAGTGAATTTAATTTTAAAAAAGGAAGAAAAGAAAACGTTCAAAAAATAACCAAAAACAAAAAGGCAGAAAATGACCATGTCTTTAGAATTGCACAAAAAAAGTTAGACAATTGATTTTAAAAAGATGGAAAATAAAACCTCTTAAAATAAAAGAAGAAAATCCCTAAAATTACCACAAAATAGCCCAAAAAGTCAGATAATTGATTTAAGAAAAGGCAGGAAAGAAAATGTTCAAAAAGTAACCATAAAACGCCCAAAAACAAAAGAAGAAATCCCCAAAATTACCATAAAGTGTCCACAAAATTGTCAGAAAATTGATAGTGAAAAAAGCAGAAACAGTAAAAAAAATAGCCATAAAAATGTCCAAAAAGAAAGAAAAGAGTCATAAAATTCCTATACTACAGTGTATGTCCATAAAATTGCCAGTAATTTGAAAGAAAGGCAGAAAAGTCTAAAAATGAATGAAAAACAAAAGTATATATATATATATATATATATATATATATATATATATATATATATATATATATATTATAATATAATAAAAAAAAAAAGTTTAATCTCCCAAAACACAAGACAAAAGGTAACAGAAAATGAATCTCAAAGTATTGGATGCTGCATATTATTGTGTTATGGTACAGCTCTAATTAGCTCTTTTTGTTTGTTTTGCGGATCTAGATTTTTTTGTTATTCAATTGGCCTAAAATGGCTCTTTTGACCATAAAGGTTTCTGACCCCTGAACTAGGCATTTATAGGAAGTTTTCATGTAGAGAGAGTGAATTATTTTACAATTACTAACCATTGACTGGGTGAGAAAAACTTTGGTCAGCCCACAATGAGCCGAGGATTTGGGTTCCCTTCTGATATTATGATCTGGGTGATGGATCACCAGGCTAAGTAGCCGCTCCACGTCGTTATCACGGCCAGCTTTCACTTTTTACACAATAAGACAATTTGGAGTTAATCACAGTTGAGAACAAGCGATAACTAAGGATGTTGAACATTGAGAAGTGTTACAACATGGATTTTAAATCATGCCTGCAAACATGCAAGTGCAAATTCAGACTGCAGTTGTTCAACACAAAAGGCGAACAGTGGGTTAAAATGAATAGAAATTCAAGCACAATTACAATAAGCAAAGCAAGCTCTGACAACGCAATGCATTTACCTGGAAAGTTCAAAAGCACTTGCGTTTTTTGTTAGACAATCCTGTTTTATACAAGTGAAACGTCCCAAGAGAACTGAGGGTCAAATTGACTAAGAGTGCTAGTGAGGGGAAATGAGAATAAACCAGAAGACCTAAAAAGAGGAAATAAAATCACCGTTGGCCCATAGTAAACATGCCAAATTATCTATTGTCCGTTGAATGATCTAGCAACAAGTTGGACTTACCAAGATTTTGAGCTTCTGACTTGAAGTTTGAGTGTTTTAGTATGCATCCATAGCGTTGTGTAAAAGACTTGAATGGAATTCTGTGCATCAAATGGCAAATTAACAAACACATTCATCGATAAAGAACAGGAATCACAGCGATAAGAGAAACTGTTACCTTATAGGAAAGCCGGCAGCGCTTATATGTATTGTCTCGACAATCCCACAAGCCTCCAACTGCATGATCACCTGTCAGCAGATAGCAGCAATATTTACATATTTTCTTTACATTTGCACAATTGTTCCATGTGCAGATTCACCTCCTCCTTTTTAAAGATGAACGGCTTGCACTCAGAATTGGGCTTAATGCAGCGAGTGTAGTGAGGAGTTGTTGTGTGCAGGATGCTCATTAAGCTCTCCAGGGAGTTCTGCAACCACATGAACACAGGTGTCAATACTATTTTCGTTTGACACCAACAAAAGTCATCTTAAATCAGCGAATTGCTCCTACTTTGAACTTTGAAACTACAGTGACTTTACTGAGGCCTTTGCTTGAGGAGGTCTCAGCTTCCTTTTCGGTGAAGATTTGCCGAAGCAGAGGATTATCTGACATCTGCAGCAGGCTGATGATCTCAGGTGCTACTGGATCCTGAGACATAAATGAGATCAAATTGAGAAGCACATCATCCATCCATCCATTTTATATCATGCTTGGCCTCATTAAGGTCATGGGTGAGCTGCTGGAGCCTGTCCCAGCTGACTACTGGCCGCACAAAACACAATCATAGTTATGGGCAATTTAGATGCTGAAATTAACCTAACGGGCAGGTTTTTGGTAGGAGAGAGTAACCAGAAAAAAAACAACAACTTTGAAACTCCCCACAGGAAGGCTGGAACAGAGATTCCTATCTCAAAACTGTAAAGACCTTTTCACACTGCACTTTGTTTTCTTTAGTGCTGTCACTATCAAATATATTTTTTAGAATAAAATTTTCTATCAAGACCATTGATTAATCAGATAAAACTTTATTTCACATTAGGTTATTGCAAAAAATAATAATTGTACTACTATTTATAAATTGGATATTGTTGATTATTTAATGATTAAACAAACTAAAGCAATAATTAAGAAATATCACACAAGAGGGAGTGATGTAATCACCAACCTCTGAAACTGAGAGTAACTTCTTGGGACTGATTATTGCGTGGTTCAGGTTCAACCACGTCAATTAGAGATGACTATAGTTATACTACGGTTCAAAATAATGAATTATTTATTTTTTTGTAATTAATAGATGTAACTTACTTATTATAATTCAGTTACTGATTTGGTCTGTTACATGACAGAAAATGGGAGAATAAATACTGATTATTGTTTTACAAAGTAAAAGTGAATGCTCGCAAATGTCTTAATCTGACTAAATACAAAAGATAATCAATCTGCATTTACGGAGGACAGCAGATATGAAATAATATTTACTGTTGAGAGGCTGGGTAATTTGGACAATTTTAAGATAAACAATGAATAACGAAACTAGTTGTAGATTAATTTGATGATTATGTGTTGACATTTGCAATGCGCACACATCCTTGCAAGCCATCAATGCTCAGTCAGTTATGAGCTTTAGCACTCTGAGATCACTCCGTCAATTTCCATCGTATTGGATGCCTCGCCTGACGTCATCGCGACAGCGCCCTTGAACAGTTCTTCACTCGAGGCATTGTGCTGCCGCAGCAAAAACCCACCTTGCTTGTCGCAAAGCAACACGCCATTTTATCATTGTACCCTCACAGCACATACATACACTATGAATGAGTCCGTTGATGGGGCACTACCTAAGTGCAGTGTGAAAAGACCTGCTAACCATTACTGCACCAATATTTACCTAATTTAAACACTTTTTTTTACACATTTTTAAACCCTGCTTCATCCTTCCCCAACCGATTCCCAAAAAGTTGGAAGCATTCAACTATCCAAAATGGAACCAAGAGGAATTATGCAATAAAGATCTGCACAAATAGTATAGCTGATCGCACACGTCGCATCTCTGTTCACTCATACTATACGAAGATAGCCATATTTTTAAGTAAATGCCACACTAATACTGTATTAGGCTAGTTCTAAGCAAAATACAATTTCTGTTGAAGAATCTCACTCTAGAAGTTGAATAGATCTGTCTATTTAGTCACCTTGTTTTTCTCCACCATGCCTTCTATCTTGTAGTTGACTTTGCCAGCATAATGGGCCACAGTGAAGTGTGGCACCTTGCTGAACTTATCCCAGCCGATGCTGCCGTTGTCAGCAAGCTCCTTCTCCAGACGAATACTGAGCACCTTGGCATCAGAGGCTCGGTTAAGCCGGCTTTCCTAAAGCACACAGCAGATAAAAGAATGGCACATTACTGCTTGGAAGAATAACATTATGGAAGGCACCAAAGAAAATTACCTCATCAAGAAGCGAAAACACACTTATCGGGCTTCCTTCGAGGAGATCCAAACACCTCTGGTTATCTTGGTATTTGACAAAGGACCACTGCAATCCCTCTGACACATATTCCTCCTTGAAAAAAATTTACATGTGCAAAACAAAATGGCAAAATATAATACTTGCATGTAAAACATTTTAATCCTAAAACAATGCCCAGGTTGGACTGTGTAAATAAAAAAATTAATACTATTTTAGTAAAAGTAGTGTTGATTGAGCAGCACAGAGGTTAGCTAGAAGTATTTGTAGTAAATATCTGTCCTGTTTTTTTCATCTCAATTGGCACGTCAAGTGGATTATCGATCTAATTGCTGTTACAACATCCGACCAGTAGGAGGAAATAGCGGGACATTCCATGAAAAAATGTGAAAATGACCAGCAGACATGTTGCCACACAATCTCCAACACTGACCCAGCTCAGGTTTATGACAGAGTGGTTAGGTTGCATGCATTCTGAATTAAACAATATATATATATCAAAATAAGAAAATGTTCTAACATGTTTTATGAAAAAAAGAAAGAGAGAGCGAAAGTGCACTGATATCTGGGGCCTGATCTCAATGCCATAAGAAAAATAAAAGTACAGCAAATCAATAAATCGGTACCTGCTGAGCTCGTAGATAATGAGCAACAAAGTGCTGCTGGAGTTTTTCATTGGCATAGTTGATACAAAGCTGCTCCAAATTGTTATTCTGGAAACATTCAAAGCCATACACATCTAGCACACCTGAATAAGAAACAAAAAGAGAGATGCAGTAACAATGCGAACATTAAAAACTTAAATGAGCAAAATGAATAAAGTGTTGTTAATCACTTCTTAGTCAATAATGTGACTGCGTTAAATGTACCTATGAAGTTACACCAAGTGGCTTTGTCAGCACAAATACTGTTGTTGATAAACGTCACCAGCCATTCAAATAATCTGTGCGGAAAGACAAGCAACATCCTCACTAGTGTTTACTGTTAACACAAATATATCATGGTTTAACATTTGAGCACTTGATGACAAAACGTCCTGGCATCAGAGGAAAAACAGCATCATGGGTTTTGTCTGTATTATTCGATGATCAAGTCTTACTGGGCATAAATGACTTTGGCAAGGCAGTCTCTCCGCACGCAGCATTCGACCTGGGAACAGGGCTTGTGTACACTCTGCCTCCCTGCTTTTAATGTCCTCACGCTTAGACATGTCTGAAGCTGCTCAGCAGGGATTTGCAGCAGTACAGCAGCCGTCTGCAGGCAGTCTGAAACACATGGGGGTGCGTCTCAAAACAATTGGAACATCGCAGAAATGTTCGTTTATTTCAGTAGTTCAATTAAAAAAAGTGAAGTTAAGACTCATTATTAACTCATTCACTGCCATTGACGCCTATAAACGTCAAAAATTAATTTGAACTATTTCTCTTAGTTTAACGCGTTTTCCACTTTTGTTAACAAGAGTATGAAAACCTAGACATTTTTCAATAATCTTTTTTTTTTTTCAACCAAAAGATTATTAAAAATTAGGGGCGTCAGGCGATTAAAATGTTTAATTGTAATTAATCGCATGACTCACGATTAATCACAAATTTTACATCTGTTCTAAATGTACAATATTTCTTTTTGGGTTTTCATACTCTTGTTAACAAAAGTGTAAAAAAAATAAAAAAAATAAAACTACTATGAATAGTTAAAATGAATTTTTGACGTCTATAGGCGTCAATGGCAGTGAATGAGTTAAAAATAAGTTTGTTCATGTAATATAATTAGCTTCAAGCTAAAACCCTACTAGGGCATAGTTGAGCTGGTGGAGTCTATGTTAACTTTGAATATGCATATCATACTATTTGATTGTAACATTAACAAGTTAACAAATAAACGTGACGTTTGGTAAACCTCCTTGTTATAGCATGTTTCATGAAATACCTTTGGACTGTTCTTTTATGTCACACGGCTGTGATTCATCTGCTGAAATTGAGAAATTCACATTCCCCAGATGAAGAATGCCTGCTAGTATCTACAATATAGATGTCATAAAAAATATATATTCAGAACAAAGCAAATATTCTGAACAAAACAAATATTAGGCTTACCCTGAATATCTCTCTCTGCCTCTCTGTATTTATACGCAGGTGGACCATCGCATCAACTGTCTCTTGAAAACAGTCCTCTGCAAGACATTACACAGCGGTCACTCGGGCTGGCAAAATGTAAACTAAATAAACATAAACAGAAGACCGACCCTCAATTGTTTTTTCGACTTCTGGCAGCCACGCAAAGTGGTGGCTTCGTGGCATATTCCACTCCTTTCTCTGCTGGTTTGTAGCTGCTTTCATCATCTGAAAAACAGAATGCCCAAAGTGAATGTAATGAGTTAAGGACAGGCTATATTGAACTTAAATTTGGAAATACAATTTTAGATGTATTTTAAAAGTGACAAATGGAAAATGCTTGTATATAAATAGTTGGGTATCTGGAGTGTCTACCGACCCATCAAGTGTTAAATTTAATAACCAACCATAAATCTTGGGTTGTCTATTTCTGGAAATGTACACAACCCAACAGCGGGGCGCGAGTTTAAAAACCCTCAAATTGAGTTGTCCATTCGTTTTATGAGGGATGATTCTTAAATTTCATGTATGCCATCACCTGGTAAAAGATGTGAAAGTTCCTTTCATTAGCTGGTTGGTAGGCAACTCTGGTCTTCTCCAGCAAATATGTCTGCACAGATGCTCCTACTAAAAGCTGACACCTACATATAAAAACAGATAAACATTGACATGCTAAACTGCCACAATCTATCGAATGTTCTTCTCAAGCAGCTGTAATTACCTGTCGAGTTGGAGCTGAATGTACTTTCCGAAACGACTGCTGTTGTTGTTGCGAAGTGTGCAGGCATTGCCTGCATGGAAGGCAGAAGGTTTACACGTGCCCATAAGACGGCTGTGATTATTTTTTATTTTATTTTATTTTTTTAGAAGACCACCGTCGTACCAAAAGCTTCCATAATGGGGTTGGAGTCCAGCACTCTCCTCTCTATCCTCTCCACGGTGTCCTGACTCTCCAGCACTGAGGAGGTGGCGGCCATTGTGGCATAGTATTTCATTAGGCAACGAGAAGTCCATGTCTGTGAAGAAACAGAATAGACTCAGTTTGATAAAAAAAATTACCATTCGTCCATTTTTTACCGCTTATAAATGCACAGTGCTTTGTTAAGCTAGAGCCCATAGCAGACATTCATTACAGACACTTGACAATCTTAATTACACCAAGAAATTCAGCATCCTCAATTAACCTAACGTAGCACTGGGAGAACATGCTAATACCACAAATTCATCTGAAAAGAGATTGAATCTCTTCTTCAGTCACAATGGCGCTCATCACAAAAGGTCTACCTTTCCCGCACCGCTTTCCCCGCTGACCACCAAGGACTGGTCCACTGGCCCCAACTGGCCCTGAACATTCCTGTAGGCTTCCTCTGCCACAATAAAGATATGTGGCTTAGGCTCCTGTACAAAGACATAAATATCTGTTGATATGGTTTTCAGGGACACAATGAAAGAAACATAAGACTGTGCCTTGGTCAGAATTACAATGTGCTTGCTTTATCATGAATCCATCTTGATAACTATGTCAAATTTAATCAATGTAAAGGTTGTATGAAATGAGTATGTGTTTGTGGTAAGCTTTGTTTGCTACTTGAACTACACCGTTTAGGAATTCACTTATTTGCGGGGGGTTTCTGTGGAATCTATCCTCAGATATATCCTGAAAAACGTACCCATTCACTTTTTTGTGCTCTTTGTGTAGTGCCTTAATGTGTCAAAATTTGCCACTAAGCCCTGGCTAGAAGGAAAGTAGTAGGGCTGGGTTAAAAAAATTAATAGAATACAGTAATTTCTGGACTATAAGCCGCTACTTTTTTCACTTACATTCGACCCTGCGGCTAATACAAAGGTGCGGCTTATCCATCAGATCACAAGGGGGCGCAATATAAAGGAAGCGCAAGAGCATCAGGCAGAGCAAAACAAACCAAGTGAGCCCAAATACAGTAGAAGAGACAGAACAAGAGCGTGACAATTTGTGCCCTCATTATGGAAATGAAAGTAGCGGTAATATTAAAACACCTGCGGCTTACAGTCGGGTGCGGCTAAAAAGTGTAACAAACTCGAGTATTCACCAAATTTAGCTAGCGCGGCTTATAGTCATGTGCGCCTTATAGTCCGGAAATTACAGTAATCGATATCGAATTGATTTTCCTTTGAGCCCAATATCGATTCATAAAACCATGAATCAATTATTTAAATATCTATTTTTCCCCCATAAATTCTTGAAAAAATAGAATTTTAAAGGCCCATTTTTTTTTGTATTTTACCGTTTTCTTGAACTGTACTGTTCACATGAATTTAAAAGTATTTTCTTACATTTATGAAAGACCTGACTTATTGGACTTGCAGTGTGAATCCATCCTATGAGGCGCTTACCAGTTGGTTCACTCAAAATATGCAACAGAACGTCAAACTTTAAGGTCCCTATTCACAAGCATACGAACACCACTCCTCTGCCTTCCACGTGACTGGAAATCATCTCGTGTGCATGTAAATACCTTGAGCTGTGGAGCACTGTGATACTCTTTCATCACATCCAGGGAGTAAAGGTCAGGAACAGGTTGGAAGGGGTTAAGAGCCACCAAGGTGCAGCCAGCATGGGTGTAAAATACTTTCACGTTGTACCTGGCCTGCAGGCATTTCAGCACTGTGAAACAGAAATATTAGATCTCATTAGGCACAAGGAACTGTGCTGCAAAACACAACAGAGCGCTTTTCCCTACCAGCAGCAGTAGTGCTGCTCAACAAAGAACAAAAGAAAAAGCACAATATTGATTGTGAACCCCAGCTAAATTTCAGTTCATGCTTCCATTTTGAAGTTTTCCAGTTTTTTTCTATATGCTCCTTCTATATATAGGCCTATTGGATTTTCCTTGTTGTGTTTTGAACTCATTCCCTGCAATATAAAAATGGGTTCACTGACAATACATGCTTCAAAGAAAATATACTGTAGCTATTGTTGTTACCAGTTGTTGGCGTCACAGGGTTGACTTTTGTAAGATCGTCATAAGTGTGTAGCCGGGCTTCACCATCAATAAGGAAGTCAAGAATTTCATCCTTGAGTGAATCATTAAGGCATCGATCCTTTGAAGAAACCTTCTGTACGGATCCTTGCACCTACATAGAGTGAACCAGGACAAAGTCAAAGAGTTTGATGATTAATGTAATGATAGTGTAAATTATGTAGTTCCCATTTTATAGTCCTGTGAAGGGACTTGTTTGAGCAGATGCTAACAGGTCAGGGTTTTACCTGCATAAGTGAATGTGTCCTGTTTAATCTAGTCAATCCCTTTCACTTCAGATTGACCGGGGACTGTCAAAAATATCACGTGTGCTGAACATGTAAAAGTGTTCAGTTGTCAAACTACATTGCTGCTTAAATGCTATATCATAACCTCGTAATATTATTATTGGAATAGGTCAAGCTACAATTGACATGTACACCAGTTTTTTGGGGGGTTTTTTTACAACACTTACAAGCACTGACATGCACGTCTCACTTCACAGTCTTCATAATATTGTAAACGAATAATTGTGTCCCTTTATCTCAGATAAACTAAGCAAATTTATTTTTCTGCTACTGTTTTGGATCAACTGCTTCTTCAGACTCCGAGCCTAGTTTGAAGGAATAACGCTTATAATGTATTGACAGTGTCAGTGAACGATATGAAATGTTTTTGATACAAACTCAATCTAGCAATTTTCCTACAAAACTTACCTCTCCTCCTCCATTGCTGTGTCCCGGACTAATTTGGCCGCTCACAGAACTCATGGGTTTAGCGTTCGCTCAGTCGGGGAGTTGACTTGAACATACGCCAACGCTGTCAAAACACTGTCAAATCCACTTTACAACGAATCCTAACTTTTGCCATTCTGGCAAATTCTTCAAGGGCAACTCCCGTACGGTCTCTGGCAGTGTGACTCCCAGCCCAACTGTCTCCCAAGCTCCTGAGGTGCACACGTTTATTCCCGCCCTCTTCAATATGATGTCACATCCGTCAAAAGCGGATGTGGCCAAAGAGGAAATTAATGAAACCAGAGGGCTGCCATCTTACGTTGCCAACGTTACTGGCAAATTCTGTTGGGTTTTCGCTGAAAGGATCATTGCTTTTATTTCATTGTTGATGGTTCTGACTACATGATGCAGAGGAATCTTTGAATAACACTTAGAGATATAATTTGTACTCGCATTCTTACCAAGGAAATGTGCATGTAAATGGTCTTCCACCTATTAAAGGGATACTTGACTCAAGGGTGTTACGCCCTGAACTGGTTGTTAGCCAATCCAGGGCACACACAGACAAAGAAGTTGATATTTTGTCAATAATTAATGTGATAACTTCATTATTTTTTTCATGAACACTTAATCGCATCACCTGTGCTGAGGAAATATGCCAGCAGCACAGGTGATGTCGCATTCAGTCGACAGCCAGTGGCAACATTTTATTTTAAAGGTATTACTTGTTAATAAAAAATTATGAGGTAATCACAATTATAGACAAAATATGATCTTTTTACTTTTATTTCAAAACATTTCACACTGACTGCATTCGCCTACTGATTATTGGTACAACCGTATAACACACTCAGTGGCATTTTCACCATAGAAACAGAAAAAAATGTGCGGCAAAATAAGTGTATTCAAGCTAAGATGCACACAAGATGGCCACAGGTGGCTTCATTTCTTGCTATGGCGATATGCTTAAAGTCCTTGGTTTTCTTTTTAAAGTTCAATTTGTTGCAGTGTGCAGTTTCATGTTGTATTATTTATGGCCTGGAAGTTTTCTTTAATATTTACTGTAACAAATGTTTTTACATACTTTGGGCTATTGAAAGAATGTCTTTACACAGCTAAATAGATACCAGGCCATACTTACACTTGTCCGTTCGAACCCACTTTGGGCCCACTTGGCCCTGCACACAAAATCATACATGTGTTAATGCAACATGCAATGTGTTTAATGCAATTGTGCCCTTGACAATTATTACGACAACACTATAGAAATAATCAAAATATATCAGAGTACCATTGACATTTTCCCCAAGGTGGCGGTTGACATTTGCATGCACATTTCTAGTTCCGTATGTGTTTTTTTGTTTTTTTTACCACAGACATCCTGGTTGGATTCAGATCTGCGAACCAACCTGTCCTGCTATGATACAACATTTTTTGAGCCTGCATTCTGGCAACATTTTGGTAAGTACCGTAAATAATTATGTTATCTACCACCGCAGACTTAATTTTCCCAATAATGTAACCTGGCTGAGCGCCTAAAGAGAAAGATTGCTTGGACTGTAAATAAATGTAAACATATATACTAATATGAAGACTTGCTGTGAGGTCTTGCTTTTTTATTTTTGTCATGTTGTCAATTGATGTTTTAATGTTCTCAGGCCATGTCTCAGAAGGAGCGGAAAGAAGCATTTATCAGTAACCTCAATGGGACTGGTTTGCAAGAAGTGGTCCTTGGCTCATTTCTCACTCCACTCTGCCTCCTCAACCGAGCACTCATTCTGATCTTGTACCATCAAGTTAATGGGAGTCTCCCTCTGCCATTTCCACGGATTTCTCACCTGCTTCTCGATTTCTTCATGCTGGTCCTTCCCCTCATCCTGTCATGCACCGTCCTGAGTGAACATCTTCTCCAGGTGGTTTTGAGTTTTGCCTTTGTTTTGTTATGTGTGCTTTGTCATATACACCAGAGTAACCATCAGGCCTCTCTCAGCACATTCCTCAACAAGACTGTTCAGTTCAAACAGGTTCCCTTTGTGACCTTCTTTAGAGTGATGTTGAATGTGCAAACAGCTATCAGTATTCTGGCTGTAGACTTTAGAGTCTTCCCAAGGCGCTATGCTAAAACAGAAACTTTTGGAACAGGTGCAATGGACTTTTGTGTTGCAGGGTTCGTCTTCGGAAATGGACTCGTGTGTCCAGAAGCACGTGGCAAGAATGTTTACGGATCCAAGATGAAACATATCGGCAAACGGCTCCTGTCCGTGTGGCCCCTGGTTGCTCTCGGTGCAGCACGACTTGTCTTTGTCAAAACGAGCGACTACCAAGAACATGTGACTGAATATGGTGTCCACTGGAATTTTTTCTTCACGTTGGCCCTCGTCAGAGTTCTGGCATCCATGCTTTTGGTCTCTGTACCAGCAAAACACTCGTGGATCTTGGCTCTTGTCATAAGTTGTCTTTATCAGTTTGCTCTGGAGACAACAGATCTAAAGGCTTTTATCATCCACAACAATGACAGAGAGAAGGACTTCCTGCATGCTAATAAGGAAGGCATTTTATCGATCGCTGGTTATCTTGCCATCTGCATGGCAGGAGTCCAGGTTGGATGTTATGTGATGCAGCCAAGATCCTATGTCAAAGATTGGCTCAAAGCTATTTTTAATCTTTTCATGGGAACTCTTGCACTATTTGCTGCTTTGAGCACATGTCAGATGTTAGTGGAGCCAGTGTCTCGCCGCTTAGCTAATTTACCTTTCTGCCTCTGGGGTGTTGCTCAATCTCTCCTGTTTGTATCATGTTATGGTTTAGTTGATTTGATTGTACTTTTTTCCAAAATAACACCAGGCTGTCACTTCGTACCATTCTCGTGGAATTCATATTCAGGCTCCCAGAAAAAGAACGATGAGATGGAAGAATTGTGTCTTGTTCACGCTATCAACAAAAATCAGTTGTTCTATTTCCTGCTCTCAAATGTCTTGACAGGATTGACCAATGCCTTAATCAACACCCTTCATTGCAGTGATGTATTTTCTGTGTGTGCCTTGCTGTCTTACATGTTTGCAAACTGCACTGTTGTATATGTTTTGCACCTCTGTGGGATCAGAATAAAATTTTGGTAAAGAAATTATGGTCCATGCAGTTTTTTCGGACACAAGTAAATTGTAGGATTAAAATTTACTTTTGTAGAAATGGCTTTAATTAAAATAGCACTTTCACCACTGTGGTGGTAGATGTCTATGGGTCTTCCGGCCATAGCGGCTAACTTTTATGGAATGAAGATGCTATGCAAACAGTTTAATCAACTTTATACATGACCGATTGTCTTCTTCAAATAAATATACTGCACAACGCCGACTGCAATATACTGTTATAGTTTATCATTGTCAGACTGTTCTATTTAAATTTTCACAAGATCAAATCTCTTTGTAATAACATTATCATTCTCATGAAGCTACCATTACTCTGTGCTCACAATAATTATTGCACTTATTGTTATTCTTATGTTGAGTTATTTGCTGTATTTGTTTAGCTTCCCAGTTGTTATCATTAGCTAGTTGTTTTATTATTTCTTTCTTTATATTTTTGTTTTGTTTTTTTGTTTGTGTTTGTTTGTTTATTGGTGAGTTAACAATAAGCAAGTTTGGGTTCAAACAGTCACGTCATCAAGCCGTTTTGCTAGTTATTGCGGCATTCACAATTTATTAGATTAATTTCCCCAACGCCTCTGTTTGGTCCAACGTGAGGTTGCAACTCGAATTATTCACATAGTTTGTCCAAGTAGAGCTTCCGTTGAATTTCTGCTGCAGCGCTACTTCCGTGTGTTTGAGAAATCAGATCCTACGTTGCAAACATTCTTGCTACTTGGATCCAGACCCAATCAACTTGTCCTGACATACGACAATTTTTTGTGTGAGCCTGTCGTTGGACAAAATTCATGGTAAGTACAGTACTGGAAATAGTAATGACGATGATGATAAAATACGACGCAAAGTAGATGCGATAGGTTCCTAAAACCGAAAGTGTACACAGGGCTGGGTACACAAAGCTCCCATGTACTACTATAAAACTAACACTATAAAACTGGTCTTAAAACGAGGAACAACATCAATCAAATGCAGAATATTTTACTGAATTTAAGCAAAATTATTGACAATAGAACAGGAAAAACGTTAAAAGATTTATTAAAACAAGTAAACCGAACCAGTTTTTTTTTTTCATGTTGTCAATTATTTTTTCGTTGTTTGCAGGCCATGTCTCAGAAGGATCTGAAAGAAGCATTTGTTAGTAATCTCAATGGGACCAGTCTACAGGAAGTGGTCATGGGCTCATTGATCACGCCGCTATGCATCCTCAAGCGAGCGCTCATCCTGATAATCTACCATCAAGTCAGGGGGCGTCTCCCTCTGCCATTTCCAAGGATTTCTCACCTGCTTCTCGATTTCTCTGTGCTGGTTCTTCCGCTCGTCCTGTCATGTACTGTCCTGAGTGACCATCTTCTCCAGGTGGTCTTGAGCTTTGTCTTTGTTTTGTTTTGTTTGCTTTGTCGCATCTGTCGTGGTAACCGGCAAACCTCACTCAGCGTGTTCCTCAACAGGACGGTTCATTTCAAGCAGGTTCCTTTTGTGACCATCTTTAGAGTGATGGTGAATGTGCAAACAGCTATCAGTATTCTGGCTGTCGATTTTAGAGTCTTTCCCAGGCGTTATGCTAAAACAGAAACGTTTGGAACGGGCGTTATGGATTTTGGTGTCGGAGCATTTGTCTTTGCAAATGGTCTAGTGTGTCCAGAAGCACGTGGCAAAAATATTTACAGATCCAAGGTGAAACATATCGGCAAACAGCTCTTGTCCGTGTGGCCCCTGGTTGTTCTCGGTGCAACACGACTTTTCTTTGTCAAAATGAGCGACTACCAAGAACATGTGACTGAATATGGCGTCCACTGGAATTTTTTCTTCACGTTGGCCTTCGTCAGGGTTCTGACATCCATCATTTTGGTTGTTGTACCCGCAAAACACTCGTGGATCTTGGCCCTTATTCTAAGTTGTGTTTATCAGTTTGCTCTGGAGACAACAGGACTCAAGGCTTTCATCCTGCACAACAATGACAGAGAGAAGGACTTCCTGCATGCTAACAAGGAGGGCATATTCTCCATAGCAAGTTATGTTGCCATCTATATGGCGGGAGTCCAAGTAGGATGTTACGTCATGCAGCCAAGATTTCATGTCAGAGATTGGCTCAAAGCAGTTTTTAACCTCCTAATGGGAACTCTCACTATGTTTGCTGCTTTATGCATCTGTCAGACTTTAGTGGAGCCAGTGTCTCGTCGCTTAGCTAATGTATCTTTCTGTTTGTGGTGTGTTGCTCAATCACTCCTTTTTGTATCATGTATTGGCTTAGTTGATTTGATTGTACTGTTTGCCAAAATAAGATCAGGCTGTCAATTTGTACCATCATCGTGGAATTCATATTCAGGCTCTCACAAAAAGAGAGATGAAATGGAAGGATTGTGCCTTGTTCAAGCCATCAGCAGGAATCAGTTGTTATATTTCCTGCTTTCAAATGTCTTGACAGGGCTGACCAACGCCTTTGTCAACACACTTAATTGCAGTGATTTATTTTCTGTGTGTGTCCTGCTGTCTTACATGTTCACAAACAGCGCTGTTATATATGTTTTGCATCTCTGTGGAATTACAATAAAATTCTGGTAAAGAAATAGTTTTACTGATCGATGTCTAAGTTGTGCTAATGTAAAATATACTTTTGGAAAATGTAGCAGTGGTTTATGCCTTATGTAGTTGAAGTATTGTGTTAGCTACCATTATTTATTAGTCATTATTACCTGCCTAGCACGGTGTAGCACCTATATATGTACAGCACTTTGGTAAATGCTAAGTTAGTTTAAGTAATTGTAAATATTTAAACTTTTAATATGTGATATTTAAATTACCAGTTATATGTATACCCAAACAGTACTGCATGTCCTAATTGTGGTCAGAGGTGAGCAGGTGCCTGTTTCGGTTCAATTTTGACAGGTGGTACCCTGGCGGGGTACGCCTTTGACTGGTCGGCAGTCAGGTAAGGACACAGGTAACAGGTATATAAAGATAAATACACATAAAAATAGCCGTCAATTAAAGTCTTCGCTTGTCACAATGACGTCACCACGCTGCAAACGCTACCCGTAAATGATGTATATTAAAAATGTATGTATTATTAAAAATATATATATGAAAAGTTTAAACAAAACGTAGTACTCAAAAATCCGAGTATCAGTGAATGCGACATACAGAGGTGAACGAGAAGTCAGGCTTTGCTTGTGATGTCAAGCAGCTGTAAAAAAAAATTTTGGGGCAGTCGCGTTGCACACCGACCTGTGGTAAGTACTGGATGAATTATGATTTATACTATACTTGTGATCAAAAGTGAACGTTTTTCCACACTGAGAGTGGCTCATAAGAGGCTTGTTCAAAAGAGATTTTCTCATAGTTTTAAATAACGGTGTCTTGTACATGTAGCAAACACACGCGTCTTAAACCACATTCATTCCGAAATTTAGAACAGAGAACGTAGATCTCCACTCTGAACACGCGTTATATCACGTATCTCGTAACATCACATTATATAGCGAGGGAAATTATTTAAACATATAACAAGAATAATTAGGGGGGGGGGGGGGGCAGCTGGGTTGAAAAGTATAAGCAAATGAATAAAGGTATAAAAGGACACGAGTGGGCTCGAGTTTTTTTTTTTTTTTTTAATTTTTTTAAGTAGCCCACACAGACAGGAAACCGTTATTGAAACTACATTGAACTTTATTTTTCTAACAGTCACTGAAAATCTGATCTGATTTTAATCTGATCTGTATCTGATTCTACAGCATTTGCGCCTTAAAAAAAATACTGAAACAACGTTGAAATTTTGCGGAACATCAGGGCAGAGATGTAGTGGCCAGGGGTGGCTATCGACACCTTTGTCACGATGTATGTTTACATGAATAACCCTTTTAAAACCCGAATATTGGAAATATTCGGGCTTTGAAAGGCCATGTACGCACAAAACCCTGAATATGCTCTTCTTCTGTTTAAAAAAAATCAAAACATATCTATATGAATTATCCAGTAAATACAAAAACAATCTCCCATTAGCTAAAAAATGAGAAAAAATCATGCATTATTGTAACAAACATTAATTATTCAATCATGTTAACATAGTTTATTTACCTTCCTATGTCAATTTGAGATCATTTCTATTTCAGAATTTGTTTCGACCTAAATGGAACATGACAGAATACATACGTCTATTTCATTTGTTAAAAATTACAGCATTTGTCATTTTAAGGACATTTATACTTTATATTTACCCATAGAGTGGCTATAAAATGTCTACATACTGTATGTCTGATCAATTGATGCCCCCCACCCCCGTTCTGATTTTGTGATATATGTACTGTATCTTCTCCTGGACCAACAAATTAAAAATTTCCAAAAGGAAAGTATCATGCCAAAGTCTATCATATCAAAAAAAAAAAAAATCGTCATTCTTTCCGTTATGATCTTGAGCGTTTCGCAAGGGCGGAAATGTGCTGTTACTGTGTGTGGGTGGTGGGGAGGGGGGGGGGCAATTTGGCATATATGCATTGTCTGTCAGGTTGTAGAAATCAATTCTCTTCTCCCATGAACACCTGTCCTAATAAAATGAAAAAGATCAACGCTACCAGCACTTGTGCTGCATATGCTTGTGCACAACACTGTACAAGTATAAGGGAACTGGGAATAACCTTTCACAAGTAAAAAAAAAAAAAATGCATTTATTTTCAAATGTCATGATTTATAGCAAGTTTTTGCATTGACAAAAAAATGTAACTTCATTAAAATAGGTTGAGGAATGAGCAAGTTTCGACTTGTTTTCAATGTCAATGCATTGCCTTTACTGGGAAGGTCGCTCCTGCCAACATGGCCGCCACATAGCCCGGATGTTAGCCGGACATTGGTATCTGTGTCTAGTTGTCTACCCTTAGCTGTATTGTAGGCGCCAACATTGGTCAATTCTTAACAGACAGTAGACTCAATCAATCAATCAATCAGAATATAGTAAAACTTTAGGCAACATCTTTTAGATATTTAGGTTAAAGCTGTTTTGAAAGGTTGCGTGGTAGTCTGAATATAGCAGCAAGCCATACACTGCGTGCTGTAGTTAACTGAACAAAAACACAAAAAAATAGGTTAAAGAAATGAAAAGTAAAAGCCTCACAATTCCATCATTACTGAGGTATGTGTAAAAAAGTATGAAACTCCTAGCAGAAGCTATGCCTACATTGAATAACTTGCGTAAGACAGTGTCAAGTCTTTAAGTCAAGTCGTTACGTTTTTAGTCAGGGCCACAATGAACCAAATTTGGTAGCATTGTCGGAAGCGGTACTGTCCCTGTATATCTATAATATAATACCTTCATTTTTAATGTCTGTTTCATATTTGGAGTCTTTAAATTTTAACGTTTGCATTTGTGGCTATGATGGTGTACTGACCTCACTAAAATTAAGGGACCAAAATTTCAATGGATGGATTAATTACTATTTACTTAGCACTGACGTTTCAACAATGCACACCATGAAATGTAGGTGAAGACATTTGGATTGACTGACGTAGAAACAAATGAAAACAAGTGATTTTAAAAATATCAGTCACCACCATGAGCTACAATTCAATAAGCCCGCTAGTCTGCAAGTGTTACAACAGTAATTAGAACACAGTTTCCTAAAAGGTCTTCATTTTGGTGTACGATGTCCTAAAACTTCCATGCTGAATAAAGTTCTTGTTCGCACAGTTATTGTCTGCGTACTATTGGACATGATCATCTTTTGACATTTCCAAGCGTACTTCCCACAATATTAAAATAAATAAATCATACTACAGTATGCGTATTTACACAATGAGTAAAAGCAAGCCACAGAAAGTAGTTTTGTGTAACTTGACTAGTGCATTTTTTTTAAGAAGTGTATTAGCTCTCCACTTATATTTCACAATATATTTTTTAAATCAATTTAAAAAAAAATTCAATCATGTTTTTTTTTTTTTCAGGAAATGTCTCAGAAGGAACTGAAAGAAGCATTTGTAAGCAATCTCAATGGGACCAGTTTACAGGAGGTGGTTGTGGGCTCACTTCTCACGCCGCTGTGCATTTTCAGCCGAGCTCTCGTTCTGATCCTCTACCATCAAGCTAAGGGGAATTTACCTCTGCCATTCTCATGGATTTCTCACCAGCTTCTCGATTTCTCAGTGCTGGTACTTCCCCTCGTCCTGTCATGCACCGCCCTGAGTGACCACCTTCTCCAGGTGGTCTTGAGCTTTGCCCTAGTTTTGTTATGTGTGCTGTGTCACATCTACCGTAGTAACCGCCACCGGCAAACCTCTCTCAGCACATTCTTGAACAGGACGGTTCATTTCAAGCAGGTTCCTTTTGTGACCATCTTTAGAGTGATGGTGAATGTGCAAACAGCTATCAGTATTCTGGCTGTCGATTTTAGAGTCTTTCCCAGGCGTTTTGCTAAAACAGAAACGTTTGGAACGGGCGTTATGGATTTTGGTGTCGGAGCATTTGTCTTTGCAAATGGTCTGGTGTGTCCAGAAGCACTTGGCAAGAATGTTTACGGATCCAAGATGAAACATATCGGCAAACGGCTCCTGTCCGTGTGGCCCCTGGTTGCTCTCGGTGCAGCACGACTTGTCTTTGTCAAAACGAGCGACTACCAAGAACATGTGACTGAATATGGCGTCCACTGGAATTTTTTCTTCACGTTGGCCTTCGTCAGGGTTCTGACATCCATCATTTTGGTTGTTGTACCCGCAAAACACTCGTGGATCTTGGCCCTTATTCTAAGTTGTGTTTATCAGTTTGCTCTGGAGACAACAGGACTCAAGGCTTTCATCCTGCACAACAATGACAGAGAGAAGGACTTCCTGCATGCTAACAAGGAGGGCATATTCTCCATAGCAAGTTATGTTGCCATCTATATGGCGGGAGTCCAAGTAGGATGTTACGTCATGCAGCCAAGATTTCATGTCAGAGATTGGCTCAAAGCAGTTTTTAACCTCCTAATGGGAACTCTCACTATGTTTGCTGCTTTATGCATCTGTCAGACTTTAGTGGAGCCAGTGTCTCGTCGCTTAGCTAATGTATCTTTCTGTTTGTGGTGTGTTGCTCAATCACTCCTTTTTGTATCATGTATTGGCTTAGTTGATTTGATTGTACTGTTTGCCAAAATAAGATCAGGCTGTCAATTTGTACCATCATCGTGGAATTCATATTCAGGCTCTCACAAAAAGAGAGATGAAATGGAAGGATTGTGCCTTGTTCAAGCCATCAGCAGGAATCAGTTGTTATATTTCCTGCTTGCAAATGTCTTGACAGGGCTGACCAACGCCTTTGTCAACACACTTAATTGCAGTGATTTATTTTCTCTGTGTGTCCTGCTGTCTTACATGTTCACAAACAGCACTGTTATATATGTTTTGCATCTCTGTGGAATTACAATAAAATTCTGGTAAAGAAATAGTTTTACTGATCGATGCCTAAGTTGTGCTAATGTAAAATATACTTTTGGAAAATGCCTTAGGTAGTGGACGTATTGTGAAGTATTATAACCAACAATAATGCTGTTGTTCGCTATCATTATTTATTAGTCATTATTACCTGCCTAGCACGGCGTAGCTAGCAAGATTTTCATCCTGCACTTTCACCCTGCACAACAATGATAGAGAGAAGGACTTCCTGCATGCTAACAAGGAGGGCATATTCTCCATAACAGGTTATGTTGCAATCTATATGGCATGAGTACAAGTAGGATGTTACATTATGCAGCCAAGATCCCGTGTCAGAGATGGGCTCAAATCAGTTTTAACCTCCTGATAGGAACTCTGGCTTTGTAGATGTGTCAGACTTTAGTGGCGCCAGTGTCTCGCCGCTTAGCTAATCTACTTTTCTGCGTCTGGAGTGTTGCGCTGTCTCTTCTTTTTATATCATGTATTCGCTTCATTGATTTGATTGTACTCGTTTCCAAAACAATATCAGGCTGTCACTTTGTACCATCGTCGTGGAATTCATATTCAGGCAGCCACAAATTTGTTTGCAAATATCTTTTCAATACTGACAAATTGTTTTGTGGACACTCTTGGTAGTAGTAAGTTATTTTCTTGTTGTTGTGCCAAATTATCAAATCACTTCAGATATTGTATCAAACGGTAAAATCAGTTTTATTTTTCGTTTAAAAAACAAAACGTTTTTTTAAGTGCCTGTACATTTGAGAGTCTGCCGTTTCTTTTGCTTCAGTTGCCTAAATGAATTGAACAAGTCGTTACCAATGTACTACGATATATTACAAACACGTGCATTTATCCAAATGCCCACACCAAGTGTCAACGTAAACTATGACATCGCTCTGGAAGGCCACAGCAACTGTCAACGTCAAATAAATGACATAGCCCTGGAAGGATCACATCAATACACACCAAAGGACACACGTACTTCACAAATATGAAAGATATGTGTGGAAAAACACTGCGGTTGCGTTTTCCAAATATACACCTAAATGTCGCGTCACGTGTCAATGGAGATTGAAGTTATGGCAAACTCTTTGTCCGTCTTTAACATTTTGGGGTTATGACAGCAACAGTGATGATGAAGACGTACTAAAATTCACGTCTGGCAGCCATCTTAAAAATTCACGTCAGAGGGTGCCAGATTCCGGCGACGTTAAAGAGGAGTTCCACTTCCCGACGGGAAACCGGAAAATCCGACTTCCTAAAGCCTCGGGAACGCAGCATCAACTCACAGCGAGTCGCGCTTACACGGTTGTGCTGATTAGTAACTTTGCAAAAGAGGGTGAGTTCAAACTGTAAGTGTCCTTCGTCGGATGACAACTTCTTATCACAAACCAATAACATACGCCACGCTAAATGTTTTCAAAAGCGGCGCATAGAGAAGTTTTGCCCGTCTTTACTGTTGATTTTTTTTTATTAGCAAGCTTGCTCATGCTAGCGGTGCTAAGCAGCGATGCTAACAAGTGGGTTGCCAGGTTTTCTCGCTTCTACCGGGTACAAACTACAATAACAAAGTGATAGCAATATTTTCGTTCATCTACAATTCTCGACATACATTACCACAAGATAGGATTGTTACCTCCGCGTGTGAATGTTTTACTTGCGAAGTTAACGACTCGTCGCGACACCGCGTTTACCAGCTGAGTTAACGTTAGCATGACGCTGCCTCGCAAGATTCACCCAAGTCTTGTTTCTACGACATAAATGATCTTAACTCTAAAACATACAATACAGACTCAAATAACCCACACTTGATTGGGCCAGCTCACCTCTAGGTTATTCAGCTAACAGCCGCTTAAACTGCTTAACCGTAAATGTAGGTCAGACCAAGCGTAAGTTACATCATTGGCAGCAGTGGATTACTTGTCGATATATATATATATTTTTTTTTAAACATAAATATAAGCGGAAACGTAATTAATATTGCTCATAGTGACCTACAATAGATTTGCCTTATCCCGAGTTAATGTTCAATATATGTACTGACTCTCCCATGTGAAACCTGCAGGTGAGCTGTATTTGAAGGTGGGGAAAACGTCATGGCACGTCTGGTAGCTGTATGCAAGGAAAATGAAGAGGACTACCCATTTGTTGCTAGACAGATTCCCCTGTATATTGATGAATCTTTGACGGTAGGTCACGTTGGATGTGTTAGTGACTAACACTGTTTTTGAGGTAAACTGATAGATTAGCCATGCCACGGGTCCTAGTTATGGGCCTTTAAGAAAAATAAAAAATAAATACATAATCAAACTACTTATATTTAAAAGGATGGTGGCTGTCATAATATAAACAATTAGTTTTCGATTTACCTGAGACACATGTTTTTGAATATTGAAGGAAGCCAGACAAAACACGCACAAGCATGGGGGAGATAATTCCAACTCCACAGGGGAAGCTGGAGCCTGAATTCAAACCCCCAACCTCAGAACAATGACTGATGTGGTAACCACTAGTTTACTGTGCCGGTGTCAGGGGCCATGTGAAGACAAACACGAATGTTCCATTCGCCCCTCCGATTTTCTTCACATTTTGAGTTGTGATTGGAAATGGAAGGAAAAGAACAACAAAATGCATTTTTATTCCGAATCTCTTAATTAGCAAGATATGTGATACACTTCGACTTGAAACATCTGTATCTTTCCAATTATATCACTGAGGAAACTCATTTTAGCATAATTTTAAAACTATTTTAGGATTTGAACGTCGACCCTCAGAGCTGCTACACAGCCAGACATGCTAATCCCTTTCGTACCTAAGCTATTAAACCATTGTGGAATTTAATAAAACTAATAAAAGTTTCTGATGATTCACAACTGTATTTGTCAAATCAAACATCTAAATGCACAAAGTCTCATCCGTTTTAATGTGGATACTTTACAATATAAGAAAATGTCTGTGTTGTATTTTCTTTTTCTTTTTTTTACCACAAATGAATGACATTTCAATAAGAGATTTCCCGACAAACATTTATTGGCTCATTTTGGAAGTGATGGTAGTTACAAATAATATTTGTCTAATTTTTCAACATTATTGTGCCGGGAATTCTAATCAATTAAAGACTTTGCAATGTACAGTATTAGAGGTGATATATTTTTTCTCGTTGTCAGATGGTGATGGAATTTTCTGATGGTGTCATGGACATAGACAATCAAGTAATTAGTAGTTCCCATTGGAAACAATTCACAGAGGTTGGTACATTAGGACTCTTCTCCCACCCCCTCCTTTTTATCACATGGATTTCTTGCTTCAATTTGAACAAAAATACGGTCCCTTTGCATTTAGGGTCACTCCAAGTTGAAGCAACAGGACTTGACTGTGGCCTTGTCGGTGATGTTCAGTGAGGTGGCCAGAGCATTATCTCAGCTGGTGCCATGCGTGGGCTGCAGACGAAGTGTGGAGTGCCTGTTTTCCCATTTAGTGGAATCTGGCACCCCGGCCTTGGGGCCGCTTACGCTGAACCCTGTGGGTATGCTCTCTGTCACCAAAGCTTATTTAGCAGACGTAAAGAAGCTGTATAGCCTCTTCTACATCCAAGGGTAAGAAATAGTTGTTATCACATAGCCCTCATATGAACATGTGTAAATCTGGTTTGTGTATTTATTATTTCAACTTCAAACTTAAAAGTTGTATTTGGCTCTTTTTTCAATAGGCAAGTATTGTTAGTTTTGTGTCTTATTCAGTTAAGTATATTTCAACAGTATTGTAACTGCAATACTAACACTATATGTTTCGTGTCAGTTAGATGACTGTTGTGTATGTATATACTTTTTTTTTTTTTAAACAGAGCGAAGTTGAATGATGTAATTGATGGCATTCCAAAAAGTAAAAAGAGCAACCGATGCCAGTTACACTCCTTGGACACAAACAAACTCAGACCTTTGGGGTAAGGACATTCTTATCTGTGTGTCTTTATTTAATACATCATTACAATTCCTGTGTGTTGCAATATGTTTAGCTACAGAAGTATAAAGATACAAATCGAAATTAAAACTACTTACTGTAAATCACATGAATAAAAACACTTAAGAGGGTTTACTGAACTTGATTCCATAACTATCAAGCTCTCATATCAAATTTAGCGACAATTTAATCAAGCAAGTTAAAAAGTCAGTCTGTGTTTTTTTTATTTTTTACATTTGACAAACTCTTTATTGTAAACGATTGAATTTAAAAATAATAATATTAATATTGGCAATGTGACAGTTGGCTGCCATCTTTGTAGAATTAACTATAACAAATAAATTCACAAATTTCATGGTGCGTTGTACTCGAAATGCAGTGGCCATTCCAACCATACTAAGCAATTCGACATCTGTCATTTCTTTGGAAATCTTGCCATGTTTCTAGTAATAGCGTCACATGTAGGATTCACCAACAATGACCCCAATTAGAAGCTAATTGTTTAGTCTTTTTATCCATCACAAAAAAACAGACCGTGCTCGTAGTGAACAAGCAATGAAGCAAGAGAGAAACATTTTGCACTGTCAACCACAATAACTGTTTCGGTGGTTGAGAATGCGAGAGGAACTTTTATTTCCTGTTTGTCTGAACTTTTAACCTGAACCACCTTGCAGCACCCCAGAAACTGCAGACATTGATGTGAGTCAGCACACTGTGTGGCCTTTTTTTTTCCTTCAGTGTGTGACTTTGAACTTTTTTTTTTCTTAAATAAACCATGACTTTTTATAGTTGTATACAATTTATGATTTAGCTTAAAAATAATAAGAATATCTGAGTACCTACAGTAAATAAACCATGACTTTTTATAGCTGTATACAATTTATGATTTAGCTTAAAAATAATAAGAATATCTGAGTACCTACAGTACAGGGCAAAAGTTTGGACACACCTTCTCATGCAATGCATTTAATTTATTTTTATGACTATTTACATTGTAGATTCTCACTGAAGGCATCAAAACTATGAATGAACATATGTGGAATTTATGTACTTTAAAAAGGGGTGAAATAATTGAAAACATGTTTTATATTCTAGTACATAACTCCACGTGTGTGCATTCTTAGTTTTGATGCCTTCAGTGAGAATCTACAATGTAAAAAGTAATGCAAATAAACCAAACACAATAAATTGAGGTGTGTGCGTGTGTGTCCAAACTTTTGGCCTGTACAGTATGTCTTAACCAGGCAAATGAAATAAATGGGCTGCATGTTGAAAATAATTGATTGTTCAAAATTCCGACGAACATATAAATTCATAAAGCGTCACAAATGTTCTAATGTTTTTGTGTGCCATCTCCAAATCTTCTTTCCATATCGAGTTTTATTGAATTTCTTCATATATATATATATATGTTGCATTCTTGTGTTTGGCTGATTATGAGCATATGCACTAATATCCAAAATACATTTTAATTGCTAATGAATGTCATTCTTCACCCTGAAAAAACGTAAGCCCTATATTTCCTAGATTTGCAAATTACCGTAGTTTGGGTAAAAATCAACACATAACAATATATTTTTAAAAACAACCTTAGATTGTATAATATGCTCAACGACATTGAAAATCTTAGCATGTTTGCCTATTATACCCCAGTCCTGTCCCGTTTAGGACTAAATGTATGCAAGGTCAGAAGCAGGTTTCGTCCAGGTTGACCGAAACGGTGCATATTAGGTATAACACGGAAAATCCCATTTAACTTTCCTTTAAAATCGTGCAAATTGCTAGGTTTGTGTGATGTCTTCTCGCTTTGGTACAAGGTGAAATTCTGGATGAAAGCTCTTTTTAAGCCATCAAGATCCAAGCATGTACTCATTCAGTCACTGGTCTGCACTCTTGGGAGTGTGCCTGTTCAAAATAAATATTTATAATACTGTTGTGTTCACTTCCAGGGGATGCTGGATGGATGTGTGGGAGCGGATGTCCAAGGAGTGCAGGGATGAGGTGGTACTTGTCGATAGTGCCTGTCTTTTAGAGACGCTGGAGACGCGCATACAAAAACATGGGTAATGATTGACTGACAACCTTGATTTTCCAAATTCCACAATCTATATTCAAGTGTTGCTTAAAGACCATTTCCTTTTTCAGGGTGTGCAGTGACTGTAAGACAAAAGTAATGAGGGCATATGACATCCTGGTTGGGGAAGTGGACAGCAGTGAGGAGAAAGACTATTCCGCTGCCTTGTATGAGGGACTGCGCTGCTGCCCTTGTGAGCACCACATCCAGGTGTGCTGCGAGACGGACTTTATCGCTCATCTCCTTAGCCGGGCAGAGCATGAGTTTGCAGGAGGCTACGAGTAAGTGACCTTAATTACCTTACAAGCGGTGTGTAGTCTGCCACGTGAGCCATTTTGTGTCATTTGGTCCTTTTAATTATAGGAGGCGACATACGAAGACCATTGATAATGCACAGCAAGAAGTCCTGACATGTTTAGGCATTCATCTCTATGAGCGACTGCATAGGATTTGGCAGAAACTACGAGCAGAGGAGCAGACATGGCAGATATTGTTCCATGTGGGCATCGACGAGTTGCGCAAAAGCTTTGAGGTACTTGTTTTGAAAGCCATTATGTACGTGAGTTGGTGTTCCATGAAGCTTGACAAACTGCGCTGTGGTGTACTGTGATAACATTCCTAACACAGGAAACATTATATCCCTAGACGGCAGTGGAGAATATGCAGGGGATCAGTCGCCTTGAGCAGTTTGTCGAGGAGTTGTCGGAGAAGGAGCGGGCAAAACAGCTTAAGCAGGAGAAAAAGAGGCAAAAGCGGAAAAATCGCCGCCGAAACAGGTGTGGCTTTGACGTCTCGGATCAGGAAAGAGAGATTATGGACAAGTTTGATGAGGTAAGAGTCAATATTTGATTGGGTTTACACTGCAAGTCTAAGTGCCCAATTTCAAATGGTTTGCATTAGTTTTTTGTCTTAACTCTCTATTAACGTGTGCATTTCAAGTACCAAAAAGTCTACACACATCCTCAAATGCCAAGTTTTTGTGATATAGGAAACAAAAGAGAGCAAGCTAATTATTCCAATACCTTTTCAACCATTGTGACTAATAAACTGTACCCTAACATTTTTTTTAAATCCATTTTGTAAGGGGAAAATATACAGTTTAGCTTAGTTACATAAATATGTCTTTTTGGAGTCTATCATCGTGGCACGTTTTGATTGACACACATTTATTTGATAAAATGCTCCAAAACAACACAAACACAAAATTACCGGTAAAACACCTGGCAGAAATTTTTGAATCACTAGTTTCTGAGGATGTTCATCCAGTTGTTAAATTTTGTAGAGAAAAAAAAGCAGATCACACACATGACAAAACTAAAGTCATTTTTTTATATCTGTATAACTTGGCTACACAAATATGCACACCTTTAATCTTTGACTAACGCAGTCTTTTTGGGTAGGAGTATCAGCGTGGCACCTTTTGATTGGCACACACTTCTTTGATAAAATGCTCCAAATCTGTCATATTGTGTGGGCATCTCCTGTGGAAAGTCCTTTTCAGATCATCCCACAAACATTAAATTACAACACCTGGCAAAAATGATGGAATCGCTAGTCTCTGAGGATGTATGCAACACTAAGGAACTTTCAGTTTACGTTATGGCGACGCCATATGGACAAAAGCGGTATTATGTCTGAAGGAAAACTACATTTCCTATGAGGACAAGCGCATTGCGTTGTTGTTTTTAGCTCACTCCAGCAAGTGAAAACCAGGCCACTGATGATCCTTGACGGTCCTTTCATCCGGGGTAGCTTTTGACGTATGCCATAAAGCATTCAGCACATTTGTAGTTTTTTGTGTGGCAGTGTTCCTACCATCCTCCTCAAAGTTGCTTAGTGCCAGTAAAAATGACACAGACCCACCCCCTCAGGCCATGGCAAAAGGTACCATTCAACTAGTTTTAAGTTGATTTTCATCAGAAGAGTTGTGAAAATATTTTATTTAGGTTGAAAAGTTCCTTCGTGCTACCTTATGTCCATGCCTCTGAGACTGCAAGCTGTTATAAAAGCCAAAGGTGGTGCTACAAAGTACTTGTAGTGTGTTAAGTGTTCTTTTGTTGTAGTTGTTTTTCACGAGTCCATAAATAATTTTTTTCTTCAGAATTGAGTGATTCCATAATTTTTTTTCCGTTCGACTTGGTCTAAAAAACTTTTACTGGCTACCACATCTTTTTTTTCTTTGTGTTTCTTAAAGCCAGAAAGTTGCCATTTAAAAGGACTTTAGTTTTGTGCCATGCCCGTGATATGCTTTTTTTTTACATGACCATCCCCCGAGACTAGTGATTCCATCATTTTTGCCAGGGGTTGTAGCTTTAGAGATTTAAAGTGTTTTTAAAAAATATATATATATTAGGCAGTGTATTTTTTTTAGCCATAGCCGTACTTTCACATAAAATCCACCTACATGCTTTCATTCTGTTTTAGGGGTCTCTCGAGCCTGAAGACGGTAGTTGTACTGCCTGCAGGAGCAACCATGAGGGGGAGAACATTTCTTCTAAAGTATGCACATCGTTTAGTTGCCCAGACAAACGAGGTCCACATCCACACAAGACGACCGCCAATCATCCAAAACTCACGTTAACGAGTAAAGGAGGCAAACAAGTTTGTGTATTTCGTCCTTTTTCCATTTCCGCCGGGAGTGATTGTGGCTACTCAAGCATCGAGAGCAGTGAGAGCGGGTCACGAGAAGGATCCGATGTCGCCTGCTCCGAGGGACTCTGCAACCACGACGAAGCCGGTCAGTTATCGGCTCAATGTGAACGCTCGTCCATCTTGAAACGCAAAAGGGGCTGCATCTTAAATATTTTTGGTCATCGTATTCCTATCATTTCTCTAAAGGTCAGTACAATGAACACGACTATGTTGAAGACAAAGAGGAGGAGGCAACAGACAGCTGTGTTGACTGTTGGCCACAGTCTGAGGAAAAGCCCCAATGCAAGAGTAAGAAAAAGAAAAGAAAGGGAAGCGATTTAAACAAACGGGTACGTGTAAACTAATAATTTCATGGGTTCGTTCGCTGTGTTTGAGCCTATGGACCAACCCAAGTATGTGAAATATGTTGGCAGGTACACGCTGATGAAAGTCACAGTGTGCGACTGGCCCACGTTAGCCAAACCAAAGATCCAAATTCCCTCTTATGTGGTGAGAAGATGGGGGGGTTTGCACAACAGCTACCATGGGCAGTACATGGCAAGAACCCGAGCCTTAATTCCAGGCAGTGCGAGGCCAACATGAGTCTGGTGGACCTCCTGGTAAGTGACAGTCATCTAACTCGATATGTTATTGTCAAATACTGTACTCAGGTTGCTCTTTTCTTGCAGGAGGATTCTGAAGCAATTTCAGATGACGATAATTGCCTCACGCAGGATGAAATTCGGGCATTTTTAGAAAGAAATAGGTTGTTCTACAGGAACCGTCACAAGTATCGACAACTACTGAAAGAGCAATTCACCAAGTATTGCTGCGCATGTGACAGAAAGACTGTCTGCAGCAACTGGTTTGCCACCACCGGTGTGGATTAAGTGCACCAATGACATCTCATGCAAAATCATTGTGACCTCTGCTACAGCAAATGCAGAAGAGAAAATTCTGAGTACTACAAATGTTTTGGTTGATTATTTGGTGATTTTTAATTAATGTGATTCATATCTCAAGTTTGCACTTAGGTCATCTGACTCAAATTTCCAATCTCTTGATTCTCATTGGCCAATCCATGTGACTTGGTGGTGCTTGTACAAGGGGTTTGGATAAGAGCACAATGGAAACTGAGATCTGTCTTTGTGAGCTGTGACATACACATTGTTTTACAGGAGGGTGGTTGTATCAAGATATGTTACACTTCAGCATGGTGTTCAAGGTTGCACTCTAAAGGTATACAAAAATAAAATAAAATAAAAAAATATATACAATGGATTAAACATCCATTTAAAATAAGATGGGTTGTGATAAAGTACATAATGTGAACATTTGTAATAAAGTATTTATTAATCCATATTCGTGTTGTCCCAGATGTGATTGAGAAAATGTGTTAAACATTTGCACTGTTAAATGATTTGGTCTTAAATGATATAACTTAAAAGAGATTCAGTGAATCAGAAAGCTAGAAATGGAAGCATTGGAATCCATCCGTCCATATTCTGTTCAAGCAGTACACCATCTGTGGCAAGAAAATAGTAAAGACTAAACCCAACTTTAAATACAATTTCGTAAGATGCACCTGTATATTAAATAATACAGGGCGACGAGTTCATAAACTGATTAAAACTCCCAAATTCAAAATGCAAATATGCCATTTATAATATTTGCATAGCATAATTTCGAGACACATTCTTCACATTTTGTAATCATAGCGGTGGCGGCGAAAGGTTATCGAATCAGCAGGCCAAATCTCAGAAGCGTGGAGAACGTTGTCCTTGTTTGCAATTCCGGTAGGTGTCGTAATATTACCAAATCTTCGATAGCGGTTAAACCAGAGCGCATCTAAAAAAAAAAAGAAGAAGTGGGCGGCGACGTGAAGCAAACATTTAACACCATCAGGGCGCATGTCATCCAGAGGAGCGCATGGATCTGCCTTTACGCACCAGTGCTACTGTGCTTTTGGATGCTGCGTACTCTGAGACAGGAGCTTGAAGCATCCTAGAAATTGAAGGCGGTTTACATTACACCAATATACGCCATAGTATCTATCAGTGCCAGGCAGAGCTTAAAATCCGACGGTTCGTGTCCCGTGCCGGCGAGGGCTACGTTGTTGACGATGGAGCGGTGGAAAGGCAGAGTGGCCCTGGTGACCGGAGCTTCGGTGGGCATTGGAGCGGCTGTGGCCCGGGCACTCGTCCAACAAGGCATGAGGGTGGTCGGCTGTGCCAGAAACGTCGACAAAATCGAGGTATTACAGTAATATCGGCATCATCAGCTATTAAACAACACGTCAATTGCCCCATAGGACTAGCTAAGTGTAATGCAGGACTGTATCTAACAAGCTAACGCACCTAAACCGCTTGCTAACATTAGCTTGGCAACTTCAGCTAACGTTTAGTGGCTGGATATGGGCGAAAATTCGTGTATGGGGAGGGGAGTAACGTCCACTGGCATTTTATGCGACATTTTAAACAAATGAAACATTTTAAAAATACAATTTACTATTATCGTAATTTCTTAAATTGCCTATCTATCTATCGTTAGTTTACCTACAGTAGATGAGACAGTAAGATGCTTTATGCGTTTAATTTTAGTGAGAGGTAACACCCACCGTCAATAAGTGGCATTTGGCACCACACTGCTAATGTGTTCAAGTCTTTGTGAGATCTTTTGGGCGACCTTCTGCAGTGAGGTCACTGGGCAGGGGTGCGGGTAGCTGAGCAGTGACCTTAAAAATAGGGCTGGCAGGCATTGGTGTACACTTTTCTGTGATCCTTCAGAACAGGAGATGTCTGCTAACTGCTCCAGTACCAAGTGTTAAAGCAATCGATCGTGTCTTCAGGTAGTGTCAAATTGCTTCTCCACACTGTGTGATGTGGTGTCAGGGGGATGCTCGGCAGATATGAGCAGGGAGTTGTTGGACTGCCCTGATAAAACACTTCTTAGGAGGCGTATTATTCATGGAAGGCACAGTGGACAAGTGTTTTGCATGTCTGCCTTTACAGTTCTGAGTTTGAAATCATGGTCCAAGCCTTCCTGTGTGTGAAGTTTGCATGTTAGGGTTTAAGGCCCTAAATCACTGGTTCTCAGCCCCAGTCCTCGAGTACCCCTATCCAGCCTGTTTTCCATGTCTCCCCACCCAACACAGCTGATGATGATTATCAGGCTTCACGCAGAGCTTGCTGATTAGCTGATCATTTGAAACACCTGTGTTGCTTGTGGGAGACACGGAAAACAGACTGGATAGGGGTGCTCGAGGACCGCGGTTGAGAACGACTGCTCTAAATCATATGTGTCAAACTGAAGGCCTGGGGGTGGGGGGGGATTTAGCCCGCTGGTCTGGTTTCTTCCAGAAAAAAAAAATCTGGACCGGAATTGCGAATTGTGTTCTCTTTATTGCAAGCATTTTTTCTCAATCACAACTGCTTGCATACATGTTGAGAAATTGGCAGTTACCAAAAAGTGCTTGGTTGTTTTTTTATTTACATTTATTTACTCAACATTTGCAGTTAATGCTGTGGAGCAAAAGAATGGGACATTTCTGAGGTCAATCTCTCTTTGATTATCAGAATAATATACTCAGGTGATTTGGTCAATTGTTTTGTTAAGGGTAGGCATTTTTTTCTGTTAATAATCGTGTTTTGTTTCATCACACAGACATTCTTGCACACCCCCACTAGGCCATAAGGCACTGCACCTTTCTTATCTTGTCAGCCAATAATTAAGCCTCCCTCTGTCTCACACTGTCTTAGCGCTATCAGTGGCGCGTTACAGGTCAACTACACAAGCCGGCACCCTTTGATGTGCATTTTTTGTTTTTAAAGTTGTAGTTTGCTCATCTACGATTGTTAGCAACTGTTGTATTTCACCTGACCAATTATGTAACGTAAGTAAGGTTAGGTATGTCATTAAAAAAAAAAAAATGGTGGGGGTGGGGGGCGCCTTTAATTTCACAAAACAAAAGAAAAGCCTGGCGGCCTGCCAGGCTTATGAAGCATTGGGGGGAACCCCTGCAATAGGGTCCCGTCTTTTGGCAGTGAGCGAGTGACAGCAGGCACTAAGCCAAGGGTCAGCAACCTTTCCTGTCAAGGCCCATTTAGGACAATTAAATGAGCATTAATGTGTCTGTTGCCATCTTCGTGTTAGTTTAATGTACTGAGGGCCCAAGAGCTAATTAGACCTGCACCACAACACAAAAATATGACAATTTTCATCTACCTTTCATCTTCTGACTTTTGATTTTTTCGGGGGTAGGCAATTTTTCAGTCTTAATTTTTTATACTTTTTTTTGTTTTTTATAGGATTTTCTGGATATATTATGGTAATTTTCTGCCTCTCTTCTTCCCTTTTTTTGGTGACATTTTATGGCTATTCTTTTGACATTTTTATCCTGGCTTTTTTGCTATAAATTTTCTGACATTTTTGCGCACATTTTATGGTAATTTTCAGGATTTCTTCGTTTGTTTTTAGGCATTTTATAGTTTGTCTTTTTTTTCTTCTTAAAAATAATTTCAGACTTTTTGGGCAATTCCAAATATATTTTATGGTAATTTTCTGCCTTTCTTTTGTTTTTGGACATTTTATGGCTACTTTTTGAACACTTTCTTTTCTGCCTATTATTATTATTATTATTATTATTAAATTCATTTTTTTTGGGCAATTTCAGGAAGATTTTAGGGTAATTAAAAAGGAAAAATAATAATAATAATATATATATATAATTATATATAATATTATCTATCTTTCATCTCTTTCTGACAACTTAAAAATTTGGATGCTGACATTTTTAAAATATTTATTCATTAAAAAAAATCTAAATCTATTTCTTCATATTTTTTTTAAAGATCCACAGGAGAGGGACCAAAAAGCCACATGTGGCTCCAGAGCTGCATACTTTATAAAAACACATTTTAATACATTTAAATGTTTAAGTGTTTGGGAGAGGTAAAAAAAAAAAAAATAATAATAATAATAATTTTGTATGGTCTCACTATATCACCTGTGGGTCTGGATTGTATCCCCCACTACAGACATGTGCAAGTTTTCTTCTGCCTGCATTCTCAATCGTAAAAAGTAAACGCTTAAGTCTTTCAGTCTTGTCAAGTTGTTTTGTTGACAAACAAACATGTCTCCCACCTTAACATTTGCACATGCCCGTACATGCATGCAGCGAGTGTGACTTGCACAATCGACTACTTACCGCCATTCTTACACTAGTCACATGTCCTCTCCTGTCAATAGTTAACTGCAGCATTCTGTCATTGCCTCTGTCATCATGTACTTGTGTAATCCTCAAACAAGGTCACCGCATTTCAAATTGGAAATAATTCCTCTTGCTTTCTGAAAATAACAGCCATTATTCTAGTGTTGGCTACATTGCAGCCATAGCAGCCATAATTGTTCTCTATTAATTATGGGTTAGGAAAGAGTCCGACTAAAGAAGTAAGTATGATGCAATAGCAGTCAATAGCTGGTTGGAATGAATGATCAGTTGCCGTCTCTTCCATTTGATGGCAGCTTTGTTCTTGAAATGTTGCCTATGTGAGATGAGAGACAAAGCCAGTATTGTACTCTCCCTGCTATGTAAACTGGGCTGTAGCTGTGCCAGTGCAAGTGGGGGATGCAAATGTCTGTCACTGGGCAATTGTTCTTGACTTCCTTTTGGTGTGTATTTCTTTCACGAGTAGAAATAAAGACATTTCTTGTTCTTACATGATTAGAAGGGAGCAGATGGAACCATGCTGAATGTAGATGCAAATTTTTGTTGCATTTATGTCATTTGGTGCAAACTCGGAAAGAAAAGTTTAGTCTAGCAGCTGTATGGTTGTACTATTTGTAAGACGTTTTCGAGTGGGCGGGGGGAGTGAGACGCGTGGTCACCATGGGCTTTCTGCAGGAATGGGGGCGATGGGGCTGCATCCAAGTAGCAGCAATACACTTTCACATGAACTCTTTTGAAAGCAGTGGAAGAGGGTTGTACAGTACTTTGCTGAAAGACAATTCTAGTCTGTGCTTACAGTGCTTTCTCTGAGCTTTTCAAGTAGCCCAAAATCACCTCCGCTTTTTAGTTCTCTTTAACTGAACTGAACTTTTAATTTCAACTGGCTGGAGGAATACGTGCCACTGTTCTTTTTATGCTTATTATTGACTAGCCATATTTTACTGATCAGTCAGGACGTGTGGAAGTTCCATGTTTGATAAAACGTTAGTGTCCCACACAATCAGTGTGTATCTTGTTTCAATTTCTAAACCAATTTAAATAGTCTACAGTCAACCAAATACTGGCAGAGAAACAAATATAGTATACTTATTAGTGGCGTGCCAAAAAAAACAATTCTCATAAGAATCGCGATTCTCATTTAGTACGATTCAGAATCGATTTTAAATGTCCCAAAATTCGATTTTATTTAAATTATTTTATACTGTCTTGCCTTTGTCTGTGTGTGCCTTTATTTGGAGCGCTGTTCATGTTGTACCCGGTTTGGCCACTGAGGGACAGTGTGGTTCCACGAGGTCTAATACACTGTTAAGTTGTAGCCACATTAGAGAGTAGAAGGAAAAAGTCACGATCAAGTTATTCCAATAAAAGTTGTTTTTTTTTCAGCGGGGAGCCGTTCTTTTGAGTGACAAAAGTGCCGCAAGTAGCGCGCTAATTAGCATTAGCGAGACAGTAGATCATTACAATTCCTTGCACATCTATAGATTGAAGCAAAAATCATTGTCAATCAAATCGTTGTGAATCAAAAATCTTTCCTAACCGAAAATCTATTCTGAATCGAATCGCAGGCCTCAAAAATCGGAATCGAATCGTGAGACATTCAAAGATTCTCAGCCCTAATATTTATTATTAACTACTTTTTTGGCAATTGTAAAAATAAAAATAAAAGATTGTATAAAGCCACAATCTGTATGTTTCTACTTCAAATCCTATTATTGCCCTTCCTGTATTATCTAAACTTCCAAAGTCGCGTCAAAAGGATCATCATTTGTCGGTAGTGTCTTTCATCAGTTGTTCACCGTAATCTCATGAGTTCAACAGTCAAATCAAGCTAGACAGCCCGGTGACCCCTATGAGTTGCCCCCCTTTCTTGTACCACCGCTGTGCTGTCCTCTTTGTGCTTATCACTTTTCAAGGTTTAAGGTTTACTGGCCTTGACACTCCCCGGACGGACCCCTGCTACAATAGGTGGGACAATTCCTGTCCTGTCTTGGTGAAGACACTTGTGTTGCATGTGGACTCTGCGTTCGCTTGCATGAGGGGACGCCCTGATTTGAGGGAATATGTATGAACTTCACTTGTCCAACCGCAGCATTTGGTACTCCTGTACTTATGACATATCTAATATAATATTGTCTTTACAAAGTTAAGACCTCTACCAAGGTGGGAAAAAAAGTCCAGATTGTGTTTGCCTGTATGTTCCATCCCATCGCTATCTTTAGTATCACTACTGCATGTATGGGCAATTGCTGGTCCACACAAAAATGGAAAATAATCTCAAAACAAAACCAATGTAATGTGCCGTAATACCATTTTTTTTACCACAGCATCATCTGCTGAATCTGTTTTATTAGGACCTAATGCAAAACCACTATTGACAAACTGATAGCTTAAGACAATCATACCCTTTTCATACTGGGTGCAAACTGACAATAGAAGGTTGTAAAAAGATCAACATTAAAAATGGTCAAATGGATTTGGCACACCAAATCTTTGTTTTTGTTTGTATGTTTACAAGCAAGCTGCTTAATGGAGAATGACTTAATACATTAGGATTAAAAGGGCAGGACTGTACCATTTGCATTCTTGGGCAGGGGGGAATGGTCCCTTTGTGAACAAATGACAATGAGAGGGATTGAATCCCTCTGTTGAAATGTTTGCTACTGTTCCCCAAAAATGAGTCGCTAGTCTGTACATGTTTTACGCATCCACATAGTTTCATGGATGTCGGTGTAAATTATTTAATCCTACTAATTAACAAGCAGATAAACCGCCACTGATCGTTTGGGCAATAGCAGAGGTCATTTTGGATCACTTTCAGTGACACTGTATAGTGTTATTTATTAAACAAAATGCTGACTATTGTGGTTGCAGTTTGCAGTGGCGTAGAACTGCACGAAAAACAAACTGTTTAACATTTTCTTGTGAAAAGGCCCAAATTACAAAAACTTCCAAAGAACGTCAATCAAAGTATTATTTTTGCAATGACACAATTATACGCCTCTTTTATTACGACTCATTACATTTGTGTACCTATGTTGTGGCCGATGCGTGTGTATTTTCAGCAGAGAACAAAGGTTTGAGAATTTTTGTTTATCTGTAAACATGAACTCTGCAAGGTGACCAGAGGGTTGAGCTCTGTGGGATCCAGTTCGAGTTGAGCTCCCATGAAGTAACAATACGTTCTTGATCTGGGACGGAAGAGCCACTAGTATATTACAAACGACTTACTCTCTGCTCTAAGGTATCACATACTATCAGGCATTGTGCTGGCAGTCAAGCCCACAAATGAGAGGATAGCAGGCATCGTGCCATTCTCAACAGATCATATCTTAAGAAGGCACTTTATGAATTTGTGTTTTTTTTAGTGCAACTGGTATGAGATCAGTTGCCACTCAATGCCTCAATAAAAATCGCCGTGTTCAGGGCGGAGTCCGCCTTTCACCCCGAGCCACCTGGGATCCAGCCCTCTCATGATCCATAACATGCGTAACTCTATGGGGGAGTACATTTAGGCCCATGATATACATTAAAAAGGTCTAAATGAGCAAGTACTTCCACAAAAAATGACAAAGGACTTCTATCTATCTTGAACAGACTGACAACAATAATCGCAGAAATATCCCAACCACCTGAGATGGATGAGGCATGTGATGCATGCAGGCTCACCAGGGTGGACTTCAAGCCTCAGCATGTCTCTACTACAAACAAAAGAGGCATTTTTGTCACATGATTGCCGTGTGAACATACGAATAAAGGCTCTCATAGTTGATCTTACTGCTGACACAAATCTTCCATACTGCTTCGCCTCCCTGATTATTATGACTTTGTTTGGGGAAATACAACCTTACCTTACTGGTTGCACCTGTCTGTTATAACACACCTACCTCCCCTATCTCTCAGGTTCAGCCGTATACATTCCCTTTCACACTGCACTTAGCACAGCGCAGCACGCCTTCGACCAACCCTTAAGTGCTGTTACGGTGCAAGGGCGCAATGCCGTGGATGTTGGTGGCGCACTCATGATGCGCCCAAATTGAGAATTTTTCAATGCGGGGGCGCAAGCCAGATGCCGTACCGTGACGTAGTTAAAATAAACTGTTCTTCATTGAACTGCAACTCGCAGACAGCCCTGAACTCCGTGTGTCGTCCATTCGCCGCCGCCGTTGCCGCGCAAACTTGATATTGGGTGTAAACACCTCTACTCCGTATTACTTCATATTCTGCGAATGCCTTTAAAGTGAGGCTTCTCGATGTTCTAAAAAGTTCATGTTGTCCCTTGCCCAGACTACCGCGAGCTCTTGAGAACACTTAGCCACATAGGGGAGTAATTTAGCCGCTTATCTTCCCATCTTGATTAGACTATGCCAAGCAAAGTGCTATAAAGCAATCTCCTTCAACCTTTAGACCTTTTACTTGCAGTGAATGATAATCACTTAACTATCCACACCGCTGTAAAGCCAACAGTCTACAACTCAGCTTTAACCGCATTACGGTATGTTTTTTTTTGTTTTTGTTTTTTTACTGTCGGTAAGGCAGAACTGGCGGCCTGGTGGTTGTGTGATGTCTGCCTCACGTTTCTGAAGTTCGGGGTTTCAATCGGCCTTCCTGTGAGGAGTCGGAACACATTCTCCTCCTACATTCTTTAAACATACAAGTTAGGTTGAGTTTGAATGGTTGCTTGTCTATATGTACCCTGCGATTGGCTGGCAACCAGTCCAGTGTGTGTAATGTACCTGTTGTCCAAAGTCATTTGAGATCTGAGCTGTGTTTTTACAGTCATTTCTTGCACTGTTTCAAGCACATTAATGAACCACTTTTAATGATGATGAAAATCCTTTATGACAGGCAAAATTTGTTTTGCGTGTCTGAGGTCTATGGACTGACCAGCTTGTCATTGTTATAACATTTGGTAGGTCTTCTGCTCCCAGACATTTTCCAGGAAAATGGGGTATAAACTCTGTATTTAACCCCTCTGTTATCAAGGGACGGGAGCTCTACTGGGTCTGTTAGAGACAAATGTAATCTCTCCACTCTCCGTTCAGACACTGCCTCTCAATATCGATCTTACTCACCACTTTAAATGTGTCTTCCTCTATTCACTTAGATCTCTGCTAATGTTCTTTCCACTTCCTCTGAATGTGTGTGTGTGTTTTTTTTTTATTCATTTATGCCATTGACGCCCTTTTAACACAATATTTCTCTTATTAATTGATCAAATTTCTCTGTCAGTAGTAGTCAACAACTCTGCGCATTTCTTACTGGCAAGGTTCGGTCTGCATAAATAAAACCCAAGCTATCAAAGTTAATTGTGGTACAAAAAGAAATCTAAACCACATTTTTCCCATGCAAAAATTACATGACATATAAAACAAATGTCATCACAGTTTGGATTAATATTTTTGGATTAAAGGGGAAGTCACCCCCCAAAAAATTCTTGACAGCCCCACTAGTTTAAATACAGTAGTTTGGCTAATGTTGTGTTAGTGGAATATGAGTTAAGCATCAAAATCTAGCAGTTTTTATCAATATCAGAAGGCGGCCATTTTGCCACTTGCTGTTGAGTGAAAATGACATCACAGTTGCTCAGGTAACGACCAATCATAGCTCAGCTTCAGAAAATGGGTAGAACAGTGTGATTGGTTGTAGCCAGAGCCCTGAGCAACTGTGATGTCATCTTCAGTTGACAGCAAGTGGCAAAATGGCCGCCCCCTGAGATGGATAAAAAAAAACGGCTGGATTTTGCTGCATAACTCATATTCCACAAATGTTTTAATCAGAATGTCATGTTTAGATTAGTGAGGCCACATATAACATAACATATTATTGTCAAGAAATGTTTAAGGTTGACTTCCACTTTATTAAATAACGATAACAGATTGCATGCACCGCTGACAAAATACTGCCATATTTCAAAGAGGGTGTTGCGTGTTAGGTACCACCGATAGTTATCACCATTGAAGATTTGCGAGAGGACCACAAGCGCACAACGAAAGTAAAATGTTGAAATTTAGAAGTGTTGACAAACAAAAATATTACCAAGTTACAGAAAATCAATCAGCCAATCAATCATCAACTGCATAAAGACACGTTTTGTTTGATTGAACTCAGCCTGCATAACATTGCATTTAAAATTTGGGATAACGCACCCGAAAAACTGCCCTCGGAGCACCGTTGTCACAGTGTGCTGAAGTGACGCAGATGCAAAGAAACGAGGAGTTGAAAGGAGTTTGCTCACGGGTCGCTGGTTCCAAGTCAGCCCTTACATCATTCGGAAGCTCCAAAATTGCATTGCTGAATAGTCGCACTGGTTTTTGTTACTGGAATTATAATTGCAAAAAAAAAAGTTTGCACCCTCACCCTGTCACCTGTCATTTTGCCTTTCCGACACAATATTTTAAGAAGCAAAATCGCCCATCGCAATTCATCTCGGTTTGAATGAAATCACATTGCCCGTGGTAAATTAATCTATTATCATATAATCCTCCCATGTTTGTGTGTTAGTAGGATTATGTAAATACTACTTATCACATGGGCAGAGGACTCTTATGTTTAACATCTGGGTTATGGTTATGGTATGTGGTTGGCACTCTTACATTTTTCATACTTGTTTTGAGAGGTGTGACACCAAACATTCACCTGCGGATTTCCATTTACACTTTGGATGAAGATGAATGATTTGTGTGCGCGTGGCTTCACCCGTGTGAACGTCGGTCTGTGTGTGTATTTTCAGGGCTGCTTTCTTATCCGTAGGACAGGCAATGCTTCAGTGCCATTGCAGTAGGCGTGGCCAGACTGAGAGCCAATCCCGGCCGCGGTTATACAGCTGGTGCCCCAAAGTCGCGCATACACACAGAGATTCACAGCCTGAGACTTCCTGCAGTTGGAGCTGGATCAAAGCCGGCCGGGTTGCAGCCTCTGCTGAGTGCCTACTTTAACCCTGCTAACATAACTAATTCTCTCGCTCGCAAATGTCTGGCCTGGCCTGCTCTTCTCTCTCTCTCTCTTATGGTCTGCTTACTTGTTTTTGGCCTTCTTGAGCACAACATCACTTTAGGGGGTCCACTTCCTACAGGGGCAAAAGTGACAGAGGTCTCACTCTCTACAGCTGAATCAAGAGTGTTGTCAGTGTTTTGGCGTTTTCACAGATCTGTTCGGCTAATGCCTCCTCTCTGGATAATCCAGGCTAAACGGCTTAGAGACAGCAAGGAAATCTGCACACTCAAGTGTGGGATGAGGTGTTCAATGATCTATATAGTAGAAAAAAAATCAATTATCCATCTATCTAGTGGCGGACTTTTTTATGGTGTGGTTAGGGATGTCACCATATGAAGCCGGTTAGCAATTTGAGCTTTGACCTAAAGTTCTACAAGGCAAGTTAAGATCAGTACAATAAAACATTACTGGCCGAACAAGAGATCTGAATCTCAATCCACGGATTCTCTTTTGGGTGTCAGAGACTGGTGCAAAGCAGTGGAACATTTCTGGAATGTTTTCGGTAAATTTCCATCAGATGTTAAGATGGAGAATGTTGGAACTGTATCATAGTCAAGTACAATGTCCAGTTAGTTTCGTCATAAGCAGACATTCATGTAAAAATTATTATGCATGCCATTTAATTGGTAGTATTTAATCAAGTTTTCAATATTTTATTGAAATGTTATTATTCTTTCATTGCAGACCAAAAAACATGAATGGTGAGTTAAATATTACTCTACAATTGACTCATCCCATTTTGACTATCCCAGCTGACTCATGGTGCGAATTAGTTTACACCTGGTAGTAAGTCAATCACAAGGCATGTACAGAAGAAACAACCATTCATATTCACACCTGAGGACAATTTCAAGCCCTCAATTAGCTTAGCCTTAGCGCACTTGTAAGCTGGAGTACAGGTAGAAAACCCACGCAAGCATAGGGAGATCATGAAAAACTCAAAACTGTTCACCATGCTACTACCCCATTCTAATTATTTCAAAGTCCTCATGGTTGATCAAAGCAAGAGTCTAGTGGGTGCCTGACAAATGCTAAGTGTTTTTGAGGAAGCTACATGCTAACCTGGTTTGGTTACTGTGTAGCTGCACCTCCTCTCAGTCTCTCGCCAGTACCGCCTGCGCCACCTCCCGTCTGACTGGCACCAGCAGCCAGAGATCAGGTGATTGGTGCAGCTGTGCCTGGCAGGCTCGGGGTCCGTGACAGCGTGTTTCAAATCCCACCGTGCTGGACGGACAGCTGACCTGGTTGGATCGTTGCCTGCTCATGCAGCTTCCCAAGCGTGGCACCGCACCAACATTGCTTTATCGCTTCCACTTTTGCTTGAATTGCAATTTGAGCCTGAGACCTGCAACATGTACTTTTGATTTGCGTTTTTTAGAAGCTGGCAGCAGAATGCCAGAGCGCGGGATACAGCGGCACGCTGATACCGTACAAGTGTGACCTGTCCAACGAGGAGGAAATCCTCTCCATGTTTTCAGCCATCAAGACGCTCCACAAGGGCGTGGACGTGTGCATCAATAATGCCGGGCTGGCCCACAACGAGCCCCTGCTGAGTGGGAAAACAGAGGGCTGGAGGAATATGATCGACGTGGGTGATCCGCACCGTAAACTTACACATAAACGCATGAATGGTTACGCTAAAACAAGATGGAGGGAAATTCTGAAGACATTTTGAATATGGATGCTTTTGTTTACATGATTGATTGTAGTGGTTGTGCCATTTGAGCACAGAAGCAGGAAGTAGTAAAACGTGTCCAATGTGAGCTCAATTTTTACATTTAGAGTTGAAGAATTAAAGCATTTTCTGTGAGGGATGGGCAGCAAATGCTCCGCTGGCTCTGAGGAGTAGCCCTGGCACAGCAGAGGCCCACTAATGAAAGCCAGCTCTCATTTCTTTTGTTAGACCAAACCATTTGGGCTCACTGAGCTCTTGACCACGAAGGACCCCGTGCTCTAAAGTTTCCAGGGTCCAGCATTCGTAACTCTCGTCCATCTGTCGTCATGGCAGCCCAAATGACCGTGTAGCGCCAGTGTATTATTTTTAGGCTGTGTTTAATCTGCACAATGACCCGATTTGGTCACCTTGCCCAGTCTTGCTTCACTGTGGAATTTAACCTTCCGTCCATCAGTGTCTTTATAGGAGCAGCTCAGGCAGACAAGAAGGGCGCAAAGAGCAAGTTGTGATGGGCCAACATGGAAAGCAGGCATACAGTAGTAGGCGGCAGATGAGATGAAAATGTATTAGTGCTGTCACTATCGAATCTTTTTCAAACCAATTATCCTATCGATTTTTCCATCGACAAATTAAAAAAACTTTTCCATTTATTCAATTTTTTTTAATCCACTTATGTTGGACATAAATTGAATTGAGTGGATATAATTTATTATCTTCATTACATATGCATTAGTAACTCATTCACTGCCGTTGACGGCTATAGACGTAAAAAAAATCCTTTCAACTATTTCTATTATTATTCTATTATTTTTTCCCACTTTTGTTAACAAGAGTATGAAAAACTATTTTTTTTTATTGTATTAGAACAGATATAATATTTGTGATTAATCGTGAGTTAACTAGTGAAGTCTTGCGATTAATTACGATAAAAAATTATAATCGCCTGACGCCCCTTTTTAATAATCTTTTCTTTTTAAAAAAAAATACAAAAAAATAAAATGAAAATAAAATTTATAAAAAAAGAAAAGATTTTTAAAAAATTTGGCGCATCAGGCGATTAAAATTTGTAATCGTAATTAATCGCAACTTCACTAGTTAACTCACGATTAATCACAAATTTTATATCTGTTCTAAATGTACAAAAAATTATAATTTCTAGGTTTTCATACTCTTGTTAACAAAAATGGAAAAAAAGTTAAACGAATAGAAATAGTTCAAATAAATTTTTGACGTCTATAGCTGTCAATGGCAGTGAATGAGTTAAACACCAACAAAATTAGCCTATGCTCAACGGTTAGCATTGCCAATTAGCATTAGTGCGCTTGCGATTACCACTAAAAGTAAACAAACCCTACCATTTAGTTTACACATACATCATTATATCTACATTACACATGCAATAGTGTCTTAAAACTCACTTCTCAGATTCAACAATAATCTATGGGTAAAGGTTTGGGGGAAGCTCAAATTGGTATATTGTCTTGAATAAAAACCCATTTAGTCAGTGAGCGTTTTTTTTAAGCAGACAAATAACATCCACCTCTCGGCCACTAGATGGTGCACTAACAGAAGAAAGATGCCACCATTGCAATACTAGTAACATGTGTGTGCAAAAAAAGTCAACCTATTTTTAAAGTCGACTTCGTCGACTTTTTCCCCCCGGCCGTAAAATAGCCCTGTTAAACACAATGAAAGGACAAAAGTATTGGGCCACGAGAGAACAAAGGGCCTACTCCAAACTGTTCCGGCAAATTTGAAAGCATATGGAAGTGCTCAATAGCAGGGCGACAATCTTACTAGTAAGCATTTTTTTCTCCACTACTGCCTTCCATTACTGTTCCATCCATTGGTAGAAGGATACACTAGTAGAGCAACCTTGTTCCTTGTGAAGCAAAACTGTGCACTAGTTGACATTTGCGCTACTAGTACGTTTGATACATCAAATTTCCCCCAAAAAACAAAGACAGATCATTTTAAAGAAAAACCCATATGTGCCAACACAGCATTTTTCCTTAAAATTGCATGAAATTAATGGCAATTTTCAATTATTCTACTTTCTGAGTGGTTGGATGGACAATAATCCAAAATGTCTTTCTTAGATAAATAATTGTTCAGGGCAACGCAATTGTCTCCATTGTCTGATTGGTTGATTATTGATTAGGATGTGTCTCAAGACATATCATTCAACACAGTAAAATTCCATAAACTATGTTTCCTCCTCCATTTCATTTGGTGTATATTTCTTACCCACTATTTTAAATGAAGTTCTGTTCATGCTCTGTAGGTGAATGTCCTAGCCTTGTCCATCTGCACCCGAGAGGCTTACAAATCAATGAAGGAGAGGAACGTGGATGACGGTCACATCATCAATATTAATAGGTATAATAATTGAAAAATCCGGCTGCACTTCTGCCTCACAGTTCTGAGGTTAAGGGTTCGAATCGTGGCTTCGGCCTTCCTGTGCGTAGTTTGTATGGTCTCTCTGTGCTTGCGTTATTTTCCTCCAGGTACTCCCGCTTCCCTCATTCCAAATTAAATATACAAGTTGGGTTAATTAAAGACTAAATTATCTGTATAACCAAACACCTTGCTAGCCTCTATTAGCAGATATGTTTTGCTTGCTTTTGTATATCAGTTTTAATTATTATTATTATTTTTTTAAGTGTAGCAAAGCGGTGAAATTGTCATCCACTTTCTATTTGGTATTAGGGTCGAAGGTGAGCTGGAGCCCTCATACCCACATTTACACTTTGCATGTTTTTGGAATGTGAGAGTAGCCAGAGAAAATTCACACGAGTGCAGGGAGGACATTCGTTCATTCCGCACAGGACAGCCGGAGTCCAAAATTCGTACCTCGGAGGTTACAACTGTGCGGCAGATGTGCTGCTAACCATATAATTGTAATAGCTTGTTGTTATTATTATTATTATTATTATACTTAGTTTTTATTATATTTTGCTTTTTTTTTTTTTATTCCGTTAGTTTTAATTAGTTTTTAGAGCGGGTTTGTTTTTTTTATTTATGTTTTTGTTTTTTTTAGAAAATGCTCATTTTAGTTAAGGCTTTATTAGTTTCTAGTAAAGTTTTATTTATTTTATATATATGAACTATTTGTGAAGTTTAAAAAGAAAGTCACAATTAATATTGTGTAATAAAGTAGACTACAGTTCCAAAATGACAGTCAATCACATTTTCATCATTAATTATTTATTAGTTTGTTTTGTAAACATTAAATGTTTCATTTTCAAATTTTATTTTGTTTTACTTATGAAATATTTGTTTCAATTTTAGTTTTTATTTATTTATTTTGTGGTTGTTTTTTTCTTTACTTCATGACTGATTTTTATTCCATGTACAGCACTTTGTATGCAGCGATGGTTGTTTTAAATTGCTTTATAAATAAAGTTGAGTTGAATTGAATAGCTACAATAAATTTGCTAAGCACCGGCCCACCATTGCCGCTACGCGAAGTGAACGTGTCACTAAATCTGTGATTCTGCGGTATTGAATTGTTGTTGTCATTCACAACTTTTACTGTACGTTCCTCCTCCTCTTCCTGTTACAGTATGTGCGGGCATCGAATGGTCCCGAGTGCTGACAAGCATTTCTACTGTGCCACCAAATATGCGGTGACGGCTCTGACTGAGGGAATAAGGCAAGAACTAAGGGAAGCAAACAGCCACATCAGAGCAACTGTGAGTGTCATGGTTATCATATGGGGAAAAGTGTCAACGCAAAGTTTTATGTGTTTTTTTTTTTTCAATAGAAAAAGTTCAATATTATTTCATCAACAAATAACATTAGTAAATGATATACATATTCAATATACTACATTACATTACATTAATTCATTTTCAACCTTGTAGTTTCCATATGGCCCCTTTTAAAAAAAATAAAAATAAAAAATAAAAAATCTAACATTTCTTATTTGATCTTCTTTGCGTTTCCATTTTTGTGTAGTGTATATCCCCCGGGATAGTGGAGACGGAATTTGCCTTCCGTCTCCACAACAATGATCCGGAGAAAGCAGCTGCAGTGTACGAGAGTATGAAAGTAAGCAACAACTTTCCGTTATATTAGCAATTGTAGTTCTAGTACTTAAACATATTCTCTCTCTCTCTCTCTCTCTCTCTCTCTCAAAAACGTGCAGTGTTTAAAAGCAGAAGACATAGCAAGTGCGATCACATTTGTCCTCAGTGCCCCCCCTCATGTCCAGGTAATGTCCTTTATTTTACTTTGTGTTTTATAATCCACATTTAGTGGATCGCGTGTTGATGCGTCATCATTTTGCACGCAGATTGGAGATGTGCAGATGAGGCCAGTTGAGCAGGTGTCCTAGCAGTGAAAACGGTAGCAAGACGTTGCAGGAGGAGCCCAAAAGTCGACAGGCATGTTGACTCATTAGCGACCTCTGCTGAGCACGGGTGGAAGTTGGGTGGGGTAATAAATCGGCGACAGTGGTTGGATGTGGATGAAGCAGGGAGTCAAGGAGGGATGGAGGTCAGGTGGCTGGAAGAAATGAAGGGTGTGGACTCTAAAACCACAGTGAAAATACTACTGAATGCAGCCACCAGTTGTTTGTCGACTGAGCCGACTCCAAAGAACAACAGGAGTCCATGCTGTGCTATGTGGTCATCTATGTGACCCTAACTTCAGAGGAAGACTATGCTATTGACTGCACATTTTTCCTTTATTTTTATTTTAGGTCATATTACATATCTATTTGAAATGAAATGGTAATTTTTCATTTATATTAATTATTTTATGATGTGTTATAATTATTTGACCTCCTGATTGATGATAGACAGATCTGCTGTTATAGAAAAATAACCGTAGAAAGTACTGTCCTACCCCCCCCCCCCCTCCACTTTATTTCACTATTTAATATTCTCTAAGGCCTGTCACCTTAACCTATAATATGGACATCACTTAATTTTTTTAAATTGAAATCTGTCTGCTTTTAACTCCTTCGTACGTCAAGTCACGAGTCAAAAATGAACAAATACACATACTAAATATAGCTTTTTTTTGTGCATGCATGTGCAATTACTGTAATCCAACGATTGAGTGTGTACCGTAATTTCTCGAATATAATGCGCACCCCCAAAATCGCCCTCTCACTGCTGGATTTTCCTTGTACGTAATAGGTCCCACCAAATTTTTCAAAAGTTTAAGTAGAGTATAATTCTTATCTTAATTTATATTTCATTCTTATTTTTTTTAAACCAAAACCAAAAAAAAACCGGTGCAACCGGTCGTAGCAGCGGTAGAAATGCAGTCAGGCACAAACGGCACCGGAATGAGTCAAGTTGTTGGTGTACTGTAATAGTCAATTAGTTATTGTTATTTCACCAGCTGGTGTTGTGCTGGCTGCAAAAAGGGTTTTGTTTCCAAAATGTTTAAAGGTTACAAATTGGAGACAGTGTTGTGATAGGAAGTTGGCGGAATATATCAGGAAACACAATTGAACACATTAGTTCGTGATGACTCTGAAGCCAAACTTTTTTTTTTTTTTTGCAAGGGGGACAATGTTTTCACATTTCCTAGGTACCAGTTTACCATCTACACAATGTGAATATTCACCCCCCCCCCCATTTTCCTTGTACCTATGTATAGTACGCACCATTGATTTTTTGATGACATTTTCAGCAACAAAAAAAATGTTATACTCGAGAAATTATAGTAATTTATGTTCAGCACTTTCAATTAACTTCCAATTAATTATTTAAAGGTAGAATTCACAGATGGCATATGGGATTATGTATACAGTATATGTAATGGCATATATACACAATACCATGTGTCATTTCAGTGGAAAAGTTCTGAAATACTTAACAGCTGTTGCCTGCCTATTCTGTATGTAAACTAGACAGTGTCAATGCCTATATTGTGTAAGACTCTAATCGTTGTACTCTGTTCATGTAAAGTGTAAATGAAACGTATTACATGTGAAGTGTACGTTTTTTATTACACTTTACATGACACAAGAGCAGCATGACCTGTGTACCTGATACCAATCAGCCTTCTATCATTGTAATCAGCAACATTGCATTTGACCTAATAAATGAGTCACCCACACTGAATATGTCCACGGTGGTTTATTTATCATTCAGGAAAGGGGATGTGTCACGATATATAAAACAGTCAATTCATGAAAGTGTCTGCTCTAGAAGTGCGATTATTTCAAACAAGATCATCATCGCATACAGTACAGTACAACTATTTACACTTACTCCATGCAGTTGCATGTGCTATGACAATTTGCTCCCACAAAAAAAAAAGACCAAAGCAAATAAATCTCGTTAACTGGCCTCATTTGGCAGTCTGTGTTGTAGACCGACGGCGGTGCTGATGACGGCCACGGATGGGTATCTATCACTTTCTCTTCTTTCATAGTACGGCATGTTGGATTTGTTATTCAGGGCGTATGGTGTGATGGACAGCTTCAGTTTCTGTGGAGGAATGTACCAAAATGTTATGACGTGATGTTTTACATTCTGTGTGTACAACACTGCGAGCTAGCTTAATTTGTCCTTTGAATGATCATGTTAAACGGCAGGATTATGGGGGGGGAAAAAACAACACGATGAGGATTTTGATCCTAAAATTCAATTGCTCTTTATTTTGGGAGGTATACACAATTGTTTAAATGTATATGTTGAAAAGAAAACAGGATGTGCAACGACATTATTGAATGGCTCAATCCTCGAGAATCCTGCATGTTACGCCTACAGAAAGTGATGGCTTTAGGCTCATTTTCTAAGATGCATATTGGGCATGATTATTGATGTATATTGTTAAAAGTAAACGGGATTTGTTTACGCTAAACACAAGGATCGGTACACTGTTCAACTGTTTCTTTTGTCTTATCCATTGCTCTTCTTGCGCTCAACATAATATATATTTTTTAATGTTTTTATTTTAACATGTATTTAAAGACCTTAAAAAATAAGGGCCATAAATGCTATCGAGATATTTAAATACGATGTTTCTAAGGGTGTTTTACTGTATGCTGTAAATTACATTTACATCACCTGCACAAATGAGCCAGGCAGCACCCACAATGTGTGAATGGTGCCCAGTGGAATCCAAATGATGGAAGCCAAGGCAATGACCCAGCCAATTCCTTGAGCCCAGGGAGGGAAGACGTAGCCTTCGTAGCGAGCCGGTTTGAACTGGATAATGGAAAATATGAGGATAACCTGCCCCAGCCCCCGACAAAAAAAAGAATCTCATTGAGTATTGGCCCGTTCGAGTGACATGGTACGATCTGCTAACTTACAGTGATGAGAAAAGGAGCAACGATTTGCCAACACAGTCTGAAGTAGATGCTAGGCCTTTTTCCTGTCATCTCTTCAAGGTTGTCAGATAAGCGACTCACACCTAAACATATGAATAGACAGCTAAATACAAGAACAAACACAGGAGCATCTCGATAAATGTGAATTTTGTGGAAGTTCTTTCTATATAGTTTTTACATTATTTCTATGTATATAGTGGTGCTTGAGATGCATGTTTAATTCAACTAAATCATCTTCCAGCATTCCACACAAAAAAATAATTAAAAAAATGTTGCAGTGAGGAAATCATATGGTAATGACATAAATACAATTAACTATTATTATAACGGCTGATGCATCAACTAAATATCTACTGTACTGCTCTTTCTGGTGGGCCTTTCCTGGCCACATGGGGGCAGTATAAATCAGACAGACATACTGTTCATTGAGACGTCTCAACTCCTCGCAGCTCATCGGTGTATTATTTGTCTTTTTTTGTGTGTGCAATATATAAAGAATATATGACTGAGTGCTGTTACTTTGTCTGTCTACGCGTGTTGAAGCAGAGTGTGTTCAATCCATTTCTAAAAGGGTTATGGAACCACAACACAACATAGGCTACTGTAGATGCTATTTAACATTAGCATTAAGCTAGCAGACTGAAAGGCTAATATAGGTGGTTGTTTTAAATACCATTTTTAATAGTCTCTGGTTTATGTTTAGTTTGGCAGTAAACTTCGGCTGGGAGTGCCAATAAACTGCTTGAAACTTCTTTTTTTGTGTTAAGTGAGGAATTCAGATACAGATAGATGCTATTTGACATTAACATTAGCATTAAGCCAGCAGACTGAAAGGCTCATATATATGGTTGTTTTACATAAAAGGTGTAATTTAAGGCTTGAAACCTCTTTCTTTTTTTCTTTTTTGTGTGTGTGATGCTTAGTGTAAATTTGCATTATTTTTTATGTACTGCATATTGCAATGTTTTGAGATGGTGAAGTTTGGGTTTTCATTAGCTGTTCACTATCATCATTTTATTTTATTTTTTTAATAAAAAGAAAGAAAAATGTATCTCACCCTTTGTATTAAGTCTAAATTAATGTATGAGTTGGACTTTATTAAATGAGCCACTGAGATGAATAGTTTTGCACAATATCCTACTATATTGCCATAGCAAAGCAAATGCAATTGAATTTGCTGTTCTACTCACCATAAAGCCAGCAAATGCCTATAACCTCAAAGAATGCAAGGAACATGATGGACACGATGGCGGTGTAATGATCCATCAGCTGGAAAACATAAATCCCCGCCTGCAAAGATATTCATACTCTGTAAACTATAATCATGAATTTAGCACATGCATGAAAGGACAGCTTTTACCTGCGTCACATTGGGAATTCCAAGAAGACATGCGATTCCACAAACCACAAGAACTAACAGCTCTTTCTTCTTGAAGAACTTCAGCAGATGCTGATTGGACTGATCCATCAGACTGGTCACCATCACTTCAACCATGGCAAACTGGACAAATGGAAATGGAAGGCATTGGGTGACTGCTGTTGTTTTTCATGTGTATTTGGAGTAGGCTACCTCGCTATCAATTCCCAGGCAAAGCAGCATGCAGAAGAACAGCACAGCCCACAGTTGAGGTATTGGCATACTGGCAATTGCTTGTGGGTAAACGACATACACAAGTCCTGGACCTAGATAACAAATAATCAAGGTGTGAATCGTTCTTTGTGATTGCCGAATTTGCTTCTTACCATCCACAGCCAACTGGGCCACAGGAATATCCTGCAGGTGCGACATGTACCCGAAAGCAGAGAATATGATAAAGCCTGACAAAATACTGGTGAGGGAATTGACAATGGATATTGTCAGTGTGTCCCTGTGTGAGAAGAGAGAAAACATCTTTACGCTGTATCTGTCCAAATGTCACATGAGGATGCAAAAGGGTTGGTGAGCGGGGGCTTTTACTTAATAATGTTGTTGTTGAAAGTGTTATAGCTGGACATGGACATGAGGAAACCGAACCCTATTCCAATGGAGTTGAAGATCTGGGCTGCGGCGTTCACCCAAACCTGAAAGCGGACAAAAACTCAATACACTGAAAATGTATTGGTTCCTCGGAAACATGTATAGAAAAGCAAAGTGCTGTACATAAATAAAAATCAACAACTTCAAAATAATAATATTTCCCCCCCCCCTCACCTCCACTGAGAGCAGCATGTCCCATTCTGGCACAATAAAGAAAGTTATACCCTGTATTGCTCCAGGAAGCTGCACGTTATTGACCAGCAGTGCAATGAGGATGACGTATGGGAGCAGCGCTGTGAAGTACACCACCTGGACGCAAAACCAAGAAAGTATTGAAAGAAAAGTCATTATTCACCTCACCTCCTTGTGTCTTTGACGCTCACCTTGCCTGTGGATTTGGTCCCCTTGAAGATGCAAAGATAGATGAGGATCCAAGCCAGCAAGAGAATAAGGAAAAGGTCCCACCGTACCACTCCGGCCTCCTCGATTCCGCCTGTTTGCTGCAGCATCTTATATCTTCAAAGGGAGACGCATGCCAATATACATATATTAGGGGTGTCAAAATGAGTGCGTTAATTTTGAGTTGATTTAAAGTTCCTTTAACGGCACAAATTTTTTTTTATTAAAAAAAAAATCTTTATGTTACAGGTGCGTTGTGCAGTTTAAAAAGGTTTTATTAAAGATTTTTCTACATCATGCATGCTCCACCAATGCCCAGATGAGTACGAAGAGCCCTGACTGATTTACTCTGACTGCACCTATCAGCTTTTATCTTTCCTTTAGAGTTGAGTGCGTGGACCCTCACACTCCACAGTTTCTGTGGGGAGGGGAAGGGAGGGGCGGCGGAGTTCAACTGTGGCTGTCGCTTTAAGGTCGTGCACGTATTCGCACGCGCACCATTAACGAGCCTGACACACATGTTGCAGTTACGCTTTGGGCCAGAGGTGGCAGTCGCGAGTAAAAAAGTGACAAACTGCACAAAAATCTATTAACAAGAATACGAAAACTTATGGAAATGTTTATTTTATTTTACATGTTATTGTACATTTAGAACAGATCTAAAATTTGTGATTAACCATCAGTTAACTACTGAAGTCATGCGATTAATTTGGATTTTTTTAAATTATCGCATGACACCCCTAATATATATATATATATATATGCCGTCCAGGCACTAATTGTATGTATGTACAGTATGTAATGGCCCCAGGTGGCTCCAGAAGAAGCATCATTATGTCTATTTAATTGAATAAAAAATATATAATAATAATAATAGTAATTAAAGTGTCAAAAACTGTTTTATTCTTCAGATTGTATTTAATTATGTCAAAATCACATTACAATTTTTGGAACGGATTAATGGTATTTCTATTCATTTCAATGGGGAAAGATGATTTAAGATGCGTTTTGGGTTATTAATGTGTCCTTTTATTTATTATGTATTCTTTTGAATTGTATTTTTTTAGGTCCAAAATTTTGCAATAGCCGTCACAAGTATCAGTTTGTATTTATTTGTTTTATGCGTGCATCTGCATGTAATAGGAGGTGACTAATATTTACAATGGCTTTACCTTTACCTTTTTTTTTTACCTCTCCTATCATTTTCACTGATATCGTTCACATGCCTCACATGATAAGCTTACATTGACAAAAGGCTCAAATGACTTTCCATTCAAGTACTACCCAGTAAAACATACTTGAAGAACTCCTGACTGGCGGTAGATGAGTGGCTGCCATTTTTGGCATGATTGGTACAGTTTGGTGTGTTCCACGTGTTGTTGCAACCCTGCCAGGGCAGCGGTGCTTGGAAGGAGCTGAACAGGTAGTAGAGGGCCCAAGTAATGACCACGTTGTAGTACGTGCACATGATAAAGGATATGGCCACGGATGCTATTCCGACACCTGTGCGAAAGAAATAGGGATTCAGTTCAAAATAAATATATAAATAAATAACCAAACATACCTTTAAAAAGTGGGCAGAGTTGAGCAAGAGCATGGACGGGCCCTCTTTTTGTGTATTGTCCAACAGTCAACTCCATATGGAGCAGAGGGATCCCCAGTACAACCAGCATAAGAAGGTATGGTACCAGAAATGCACCTGCAGGGAAATGATTGCAGTTCACACCTCGACGGAAATGCACACTGCACCTGTATACCAATCTAAAAAATGTGAAAAACAAACATCAATTCACCAACGACAGACACAGACCAGTGCCACTCTGTCCACAATTCTCAAAGATCTTAACACATAATTTGCACACAGACTTGACAAACGTTGACAAAACATGTTATATTTCGTGTAAACCAATGTGGCAGTCATGGAGCAGGTGGAGGACATATCAACTGACAAAGAATATTAGGAATTTACCATTTGACTCTGTTGATCATTTTAAAATACATGTCATACAAGTGGACGAAAAGTTACTTGGATGACAACATCACTATGTACAATTTAATAATGAAAACTCAAATCAATTAAAGATCCCGTTGGGGTTCCCCAAGGATCTGTGCTGGATCCCATTTATTTATACTATAATATCTGCAATGGTCCCAAAGTCTTCAACTACAGTATGTCTTATTTGCTGATGACAGCTCAGTGGGAAAAAAACAAAACAGCTTCTGAAAAGAAAATTAATTAAAAACATTGAAAAACTGGTTCAACATTGCACTAATTAATCAAATGTTTTAAATTTTTGGCACTTGACAGAAAAACAAGCAAAAAGCATAATACATTATACTATGATAGAAGAGTCTACAAGAATACATTTCAACCAATCAGTATTTTTAAGCCATTTTTTTAAGCAGAGTATTCTATTATTTATTTTATTTATTTTATTTATTTTACTTATTTTATTTATTTTATTTGATAACCCACCTTGTCTTGATTTGTTTAGTATATGTTCAATAAAAACATATTTATTTTCTTAAATCATGCATTAAAAAAAAAAAAATTTTAAGTGTCATTTTAACAGTCAGGGATAGTTTTTTTTTTTTTTTTTTTAATATTTTCTTTGTTAATGTAAAACCAATGTCCTTAACTGCAAATGCTTGTCCAGCCAGAGATTTCAAACTATAATACAATGATTTGATCTTTAAAAAATAAAAAATACATTAGCAAAGGTGTGCAAATAATGGCACAAGGGCCTCACATGGCCCGCTCCATTCATTTAACTGGCCTACTAAGCATTTACATTATCAAGAGTCCTGTAATATTTGTTCCATTATTAAGCCATTTCCCACCCATTCCAAAAATCATTAATCCCATTAAAGAAAATAATATGAGAAACATGGGGAAAAATACATAGAACCAAAAACGTTTGCTCCAGTCCCCCCTTGGGTTAGACGACATTACTCACCTCCTCCACTCCTGAAGCAGAGGTAAGGGAACCTCCAAATGTTGCCCAGCCCCACAGCGGAGCCGATGCCCGCCAGGGTGAACTCGATTTGCCTGCTCCATGTCGGTCTGCTCTCTTGCTTGTCCATGTCTGCAGCCGCTGTCCCAGCGGTCGCTCTTCTGGACCCTAACTCCATGGAAAAGGGGCCGGTAGTGTAACTGTCAACTTTTTATTATCCTTAATGATTAGCAGAAAGCCTACGGTGTAAATCTCAGGCTCGGGAAGAGTTTAATGTTTGCCATCGCAAGCTTTCAATCATCCATCCATTTTCTATGTTGCTAATCCAAATATATATTATTATTTTTTCAGTCTTTTCCATATATTTTTGTTTCTATTTCGCCATGAAAAACATGCTTCCAAACTGAATTTGTGGATTCACTTTTTCCAGAATTTCCCCATTTCAGGACTAATAAATATATCATATACTAATGTTGAAATCACAGCCCGTCTTCTTCAGGAATAATATTTTGTTTTAAATTGTCCCGTGCACTTGCTGATATGCCAAGTATTGTACTTGTCAGCTCACATTTCCAGTATGATACAAAGTGCATTTTTGACACGTGAGCCCCACAACCTTGATAAGCATTATCATTTTTCCGGCAAATTAACTAACCCACAACAATCACAATCATTTATAAAAAACAAGCACAAGCTTTGATACTTGATTCCTTTTGATAAAACTACTACTATCAATTTTTTCTTAGAAAATGTTTAAATGTTTCTCAATATATCCTGAGTCGATTTTAAAGTTGGAACAATTTGAATCAGTGGAGAATAAAAATTGGGGGAATAATAATAACAATAATAAGGAATTTTGCTGCAAATTAACAAATGTGAGCTCATCCTAAACCAAGGCCCTTTCTGTACTAGAGTTACAATTTGTGAGCCATCTGCTCGGCACAGAAAAATACTGCTTGGAAGGGGGATTCCAGTTTGTGCACCACACATGTGTACACAAATTATCTATTTCATTAATCTATGCATATATACCAGAAGGAAGAAGCTAAATTCTGAGGGATATGGCAATTGACTGTGGAAAAAAAATCCAGTAAATATGAAAGATCAGCTACTCAAAACAGCGCAGACGTGCAAGCAGGTGTTGACATCATGCAACTTTCTCAGGCCTGCACAAGGCAATGCTGTGATATCAACATGCTGGTCATAGTGGGGCAATATGGGTCATGTCCCTTGGGTGATGCTTATCTTATCGTGTCTGAATATGGTGCGCACTGCGTACATAAAAGTCTACACACCCCACTATAGATGACTGGTTTTCATTATATAAAACAAACAAAACCAAGAAAAGAACGTTTACAACTTTTTTTTACTATTAATGTGACCTATAACCTGGAAATCTTTTCATAAAATAAACAACTGAAAAAATTGGTTGCAAAAGTGAGCACACCCCCATAACTGGGATGTGGCTGTGTTCAGAACTGACTAACCACAGTTAAACATATGTTAAATGGGAGTCAGCCCACAAGTGCCTTTGAATAACCCCAAATAATGTTATTATTTTACTAATAATAATTTCTAGATGTTCTAGTAAGCTTTTCCTGCCATGATCTGAAGGTTTTGTGCTAATGCTTTAACAGTTATTGAACATAGAAATTACCAGTCAATCCAATTTACATAAATCACATAATAAAATAAAATATATAAAAAAATATATAAATTATAAACAGGGGGAAAAAACAAACATTTAGGGCGCTTTGAAATAATTATTCATGGATATTATCAAATGACATTTCTTGGTCGTTACAAAGTTAAGAGACTTAAAATAATTGTCATTAAAATCAAAAATAATTTCGATAAAGGTTTCAAGTTTAGAGGTTGGATATAAAATGTTGCTAATAAAACATACAAATTAACTAATTTGTTTATCTCAGGACACTGTGCATTTATTAATGTTACGTCATATCCTGTGCTCTTTGGGAGAGATAGCCGGTAAATAACAACCGTTATCAAGTTACCGTTAAACAAGGCGCGGTGTCTAGAATAAAATAAAAGCTTAGAATTGACACCAAAGCATGCCACACGTACTGACGTTAAGTGACGTTATATTTTGAAAGTCCTAAGCGGAAGCGCTGACTGACTTTCCTGAGTGGAAAGGAAAATCGATACGGGTGAGGGTGTGACTGGGCTGTGGCATTGATGTTGTGATGAAATAATTGCGAGGGTTAGTGGGGGAACAGGGGAAAACATACGTTTTAACATCTTCTTTGTCGAGTGTGTTTATTTTTTATTCGTCATAAAATGGGAAACTGTCACACCGTTGGACCGAACGAGGCTCTTGTGGTTTCAGGTAACGACAAAAAACTCGCGTTTGGCTTGGCTGTTTTTTTTTAAGCTCCGCGGCCTTTGCCTAGTTTGAGCTCGATGAAGGGATTTAAGAGGCGGGCCATGGGGGGCGTTTTTCCATATCTTCACTCGATGAATATTTCTTTACAAAGGTCAAAATACATGTTACGAATACACGCAACGCACGTGCGTACGATTTTTTTGTAGCTTCGTTTGACTAGCTTACGTAAAAAATAAAAATCGCCATTCCCGCTACTACCGATTACGTAACATTTTCAGTGTTTGAGCTTTCATTTCACGCAAACATTTCCTTTAAATGTTCTTATCAAATATAAAATGGGGCATGTGTTTTATGCTACTGGCGTTTGGACGACATTATTCATAGCCGAAATTGGACAATTTCCTGTCCCTCTTACGCTCCGAGCAGGACATGGCGGTTGCTCCCTGCAGAGAAAATACAGATGAATAAATTAGATTACAGGGGAGAGGCCCATAAAGTCATCCTGGTATCAGTGCAGTTAGCTATGCACGACACAAAACGGCAGGCAGACCAACGGAGATTTACGCAGTTGAGCAGAATAAACAAATGACGCCAAAACATGCATCTCCTTTAAACAAGAAAATGTCGTTAAAATCACGCTGGGGCAAAAGTAAATACGTTTCATTAAGTTTCACCAGGTCCTCCTACAAATAAAAACATGTACAGTCCTTCTCACTATTATTGGCACCCATGAAGGTAAAGTACATAATGTGGAATATCTTCTGGAGAAAAAAAAATGAATTCGGTTTTTTTTTTATAAAGAACTTTTATTTCATCCGAAAGACCAAATGATTAAAAAAAAACAGTTTAAAACAATAAACAATGGAAAACTCCCCTGTAAATCAGTATGGAAACGTAAATCACAACTGAGAATCCCTTGTTCTAAATTGTCTGTGCTCATTTGACATGATTTAACTTGGGATTTAGCTGCATGCCTCTGTACACTTCTGCAAGTAACCGAGCACAACCAGTCTCCTTTCACGACCGCATTTAATAAGGCACAGAAAGAAACTTTGGGATTGACTCAAACCTCCCCGCCCCCACTTTTATAGAATGCAGTCAGGAATGTCAGTTATGCCAATGCTAGTGAGAGTAGTGTGTGCAGCTCAGTTTATCTCTAAAGATTCTCAGTCTAATTGCCATTCAGACAGGCAGCTTATTTTAACCGCAAAGCATGTGTCACCCACATCCGTTTATACAAATACCACAGGAATAACATCATATGCCCGAAAACTTTCATGGTACTATTTGTGCAAGAGATACTTCTCTACTGGTTCCAGCCGCTCCAAAATCACAACTGCTTCTTGTTTTCTGTAGGAGCTAGTGAACAACTAGTAGGTTTAAAGAAGTCAATACAACGGATCATTCAGTGTTAAAACATTCTGTTCCATGACAAATTTTCATTTTAAATAGTTGCAGAAGACAGCTGGGATTGGCTCCAGCACGCCCGCGACCCTCGTGAGGCTAAGCGGTTCAGATAATGGATGGCTGGTTCCAAAGTCCAAACTGTCTCCCATCATAACACCTTTTGTTAAGTTTACAAGCAATATATGAAATGACATTATATCATTATTACCGTACAAATGTAAACTAGATAGTAACCAATCTAAAAGTCGTACATTCAATTAACAAAACGCGCTTTAAACAATCTCAACTTGACGCCAATCACTCATCTCATTCTTTTAACAGCCACAATTGTAAATCAGCTCAACTTCTAATGTAATGCAAACACATAACAGTCTACCTTTTGTAACAAGCTCGGCAGCTAGCTTGCGCGTAAGGTTAACGTGGACTTCCACCTCGTCGCTCGGTGTTCCTTCTTATCAAACCCCACAAACAGTTTGACTCTATGCACAAATCCAAAAGTGAGATGAAATTAGTGTGCTACAACCCCAAAGGGATCGCTTTTTTTTTCTTTTCTTCATTTGGCCAGTTGCATTTGAGAAAATAGCAGCCTAATTGCTACAAACTCTAGAAACAGGTGGTTAGTGAGGTGTCGTAGTGAGGTGTAGAAAGAGCCAATTTAAGATTGTACTGTAATTAAAATACAATAATCAAGGAATGACCGAAGCAGTGGTCTAACTACAGTATTTAATTCGAAGTCCTGCGTTGTTTACGGTCCAGCTTATACACGGCCATTTTCCCATGAAGCCACATTGGATAGATGTCTTAATTGTAATGATACATGACACAGACATATTGGTTAAAAAATGTCAATGTGCACAAAATTATCCAGTCGAGGAATTATTATTTTTTAAGTTTTAAAGGTCCAGTGTTGTAATTTCTTTAAGTGTTTTAACAGGAATTTTTATATTGGCGCGTCCCTATTTTAAAGAGACAGTGTGTCGTATTTAGTGCCATCTATCATTTTTAAAAACTCAACTATTAATTTGAATAATGCAGTATGTAAAATCGCATCAATGTACATTTTGTCGAGTAATTGCTAATTGTACTACATAGAACGTGCCGCGCCTTACAAGAGGTTCACATGTTTTGCCACCATCTTTCTGCTATGAATACCTGAAGGAGAAGAATTTCCCGAACGTAGTGCAGCTCAAAGGGGGCGTGTCGTATCTAACTATTTGTATCTTCTGTGATAATAATATTGTTTGGAGTTACAAGCACAATTTTTGCTATATAATTGGAAAGCTAAGTTCATTCTCTTCGATTGTGCCAACATGTCATTTATGAAATGTGAGTCACTGTGACTCATTTTGCTGCGCCGGGTCACATTTTGTTTCTCTCATGACATTCTTTTTCTTATACCATCAACCTTCTAAAATTTAAATAAAAGTAAAATGCTTACATTTGTTAATCTTGTGATATTGGCTCAAAAGGCCTTGTGGTGTTTTTAGAAATGAATATAACAATGAAGGCACATTTTTTCACAAATGATTTAGTTTAACTTCATCCAAATTTAATGAGCCTTATGTTATTCAACTTGGTAGGATCCACTGTATGTCTTAGACACTACCATAGCAATGTTGGTTGACGTTTCTATTTTATTCGGCCAGAAAATTCTGATGGGAGCACCCCTAGTGTAAATAAATATAGGCATACACGTGTGTATGTATCAGTAAATATAATCCAGCTCCTCCCCCATTTCTTTTTGTCAGTTATATGACAGCTGGGAATGCTGCCCTAAACACTCACACTGGAGATCAACCAGACTCAGGCCTGTGTGATGTGTTGCTATAGCAAACTGCAGTCTGTTACTTTGGTTTTTACACTACAGTGTTCCTCGAATTAGGACATGTCGTCTGTCACGTGTAATGTTTCTGACTTAATGTCCTTTTCCTGAGCTGCCATTCTTTCAGGAATTATACGGATTGTGTGTGTGTGTTTTTTTTTCAAAGTAAAAGAGAATACTATACACAACAACAAATATTTATTTTATATATGCTACAAAGTTTAAATTAAACTGGATGCAGCATTGAGTGTTGTTAACTCATTTGCTCCCAAAAACTTATAAATACGATCTATTTTAAATGTTTTAAATGTCCCAAAGACGTATTTATGTTTTTTTAAATGTTTTTTTTTAAATGCTAGAGCATACAGAAGGCTTTGATGGAGCCTCTCAACTGCAAAGAACGGTTAAAGAAGTGGTAGTTATTACACAAACAGCCAGCAGGTAGCAGCATAGCAAAAGAGATCAACCAGAGCCATGTTGGAAAAAAAGCTAATTTACTCACATTTCTAAATAGATTTGTGAATAATGATGAAACATATCTATATTCTAATGTGAATTGCTGCAAAACGGAAACAGAAATATACTTTTTTTCCCGATGAAAGAAGAGACTCTAATCTTTCTTTTGGTAGGTTCCATGTTTTTATAGTAATAGAACACAATATTCTGTGGGCCTTGCAAAATCAGTCAAAATCCAGTAAAACGGCCGGGAGCGAAGGGGATTGCTTCTATAAAAATGAGTTAAGTGACTCATTAGTATTTACATACACTCTACAAAAACCTACAAATGTGCTCACACTACATTTATTATTTTCCTGTCTGATGATGGTGATGTGACATTCATGTCGTTTGTGTTGTTCCCAAGGTGGCTGCTGTGGCTCAGACCAGAAAACGTATGTTGTGGGAGGCTGGTCTTGGGCTTGGTGGCTCATCTCGGACATCCAGAGGTAAGAGCGATTTGCACATTATCCCAACAGTGCCAGTTGAAACACTTACTAAAAACCAGTGGTAGCCCATTTATATTGATATTTAGTTTTGGTGGAGAACTGATCATTTGCCAGGTTTTAGGCAAACGCCTAAAGCAAGGACAGCAAAATCAAATGGACGGTGCAGGCATTTCTTTAAAACGTGTTGCCTGCCACCTGTCTTATTGCCTTCTTGGCAATGGCTCATGGCTCTTGTGTTGCATTACTTTCTGATTGATTAGCATCTGAAATCAACCGGATGGCCTTTTGTGCACGTAATACGTTACTCCTCCATCTGCTCATTATTTGCTTGTGTATTCCCAGCTGACATTCATATTCTATTGTGGTCTTTTATAATCATACAGCGTGCTTATTCAAATGTTTAAACATTGCCGGCTGCTCGCCACAGTCAGGTGGATTTAAGCTCCAGAAAACTGCTTCAGTGATTACTCTGGAATATTCTAATAATAACTTTATGTTATGGACCAGGTGAAGCAGTTTAACTGGTAAAAAAACAACAACAGTGACTCCTAGTTTAACCATTAAGTTAACCTTTTACAGACCTTGCAGCTGAGCTTAGTATTTTAAAATCTCTCTTTCTCCTCTTAAAGTTTCTATTGAACTGCATTGAGTGAATTACTTGCTTCATCATAGTTTGTGTGTGTTATGTTAACTTACTTGCACTAACTTGTGCTCACATGCATTTGATTGTGTTGCGGTGCACCTGGTTTGAATGTATTGATGATCTAATGTTTGCTTGCCTCTGAGAAGCTGCTTGCCCGTGTGCGCCTCAGCTCGGCCGTGTCCGCTTCAGGTTACCCATTTCCAATTAAGAGCCGCGCTTCAGTGTTGCTTGGAAACAATAATGGCTAAACCGCAACAGAAAAGTGAAGTCAAACCATGGATGAACCAAGCAATATGGTCATGTTGTGGTTTTTTTTTTTTCTTGGAGGATGACAGCAGAAGGAAATCTCTCGCTCATCTCCAGAGTCACGAGCACTTGAACTAAAAGCCTGGTGCTTGGCAAGGGAGGAGGGCACACTCTCTTCCCGCTTCTGATGCAGCAATCATGTTAATGTCTGGGCCCATGACTCATTGATCCAGCTCCTCCTGGGAGAGGAGGAGGGGGTGATGGTGCTATTTATTAGTGAGTCAAATCTTTCTGCGGTGTGCTTTTGAGTACAAACATGGATGCTGACGTCCCTCTTCATTTAAAAAAAAGGTTATTTTGGTCAATACAGACAAACATGATTATTTATTTTATTTTTTTTTACGATTAAACTAGAGGCTTTATGTTAAATATTTACAGATACACTTTGTTTTTCTGAAGTAAAATATTTTTCATACAAGAAAGCACAACATTCAGTGTATAACTGTAGCAACTCATTCACTGCCATTGACGGCTATTGACGTTCAATTTTTAACTGGGTTGGTATTCAACTGCAAGAAAAGCCTGGGTAGCCGCCAGGCTTATAAAACACAAGAGGAAACCCTGTAGTATGAACAAAAACAGCCCACTATGATTAACAATTTGGAACTCAGTGTATACGCTTTCATCTAAGGGATCTTTATATTTGTCCCTCTTTATTTAAACTCGGGGTGTCAAAATTAGTGTGTTAATATTGAGTTAATTTAAAGTTGCTTTAACGCTAGAATTTTAAAAAAAACGTGCGATTAATGACCGCCCCTTACTTGGAAAGCCTCTAGTGGGGGAATTCCAGTCGCAACGCAGCAGACACATCCACGTCAAAATTTGGCAGTAATAAATGTAATAATAATGCATATATTTGTGGAGAATGGGGTCAAGTTGTATTTTACAAATTAAAAAATGTGCAGAATTTCACAAGTTACTTGATGTTTAAGTTTAGATATAATTTAATATGAAAAGAAAAATGCACTGTGCTTTCACCAATGTCTTACAAATGCAATTATGCCTTCTCGTGGCAGAAAAATGACCAACGCAAATCAATATCACACTCGTTTTTTTACAGTACAGTAATTTTAACTAAATTTTATGAATTATTATGAAATGACTGTATCAATGACTAAAATATGCAGCCATATTTCTATTAGTTGAAAATGTTTTCCACTTTTATGTTAACGAGTATGAGGATTTAGAAAAAAATATTTTATTGTACATTTAGAACATTAAATTTGAAATTAATCGTGAGTTAACTATTGAAGTGATGCAATTAATTACGATTAAAAAATTTTTTTTATCGCTGACACTCCTAATTTAATTATTTACTCACAGACAATTGAATGTTTATTTGAGCTGCATGGCATCTTGTTTTACTAATCAATACAGCACTGACCAAATTAACCGCAATCTGTGGCTGAAGCAGGAGCAGCGGGGCTTCAGGTTCTGACTTTTGACCTCTTTCTCTTAACCTTGGTGACTGACCTTCCTAACCGCTGTTGTCCAACTTACTGTTTTGCCTCTGCTACTGCGGCCTGCCGTCCTGCCTGCGTAGAATGTCTCTGGAGGTTATGACCATCCTCTGTCGCTGTGAGAATATCGAAACCTCGGAGGGTGTTCCCCTGGAAGTGACTGGGGTGGCCCAGGTAATGTATTTTAAAGAGACCACCCCGACAAAAAAAACAAAAAAACAACAGCAGTGGCTGGTGCTCAAGACCAAAAGAAGATGCTGCAAAACTGGCTCAGCTAATTAGATAAAAACCTGTTTGCGTGTGTGAGCAAGTGTGTACGTTTTTCCTCCACGTGTCGTCTCTCTTCTGTCGTCAAACGGGGACAATCAGAAGTCACTAACTTTGCCGTGAAGCTGCATTTTGAGACAGATATGGCACTGAATTCTATAGGAATGCTTTGGAAACTGAGGGACACAATCCGAGTGATTTGAGTAGAGCTGCATTTCTAAACGATTTCAATAAACACCCCAATGTAACAGTTGGTTTCGGGGAGCATCGCATAGTCTATTGTTAGTGCTCTGGAGTCCTTGGGTGAATGGTTTCACTTTGTCCTGATTTTTTTTCCTTGTGTTCTGGCCCCTCCCTTCATTTGCTTCCCCTCCGAACATGCCTGTTTTTATTTTATATATATATTTTTCCACATTCTTCACAGGATAACGCTTGAGATTATGACCCTGCAGCCCAAGTGTGATGATGTAGAGACAGCGGAGGGTGTAGCTATTACTGTCACAGGGGTGGCTCAGGTAAATCACCACACTGTTTCTTTTTGGGAATGCCAGTTCAGACTTACCCCACACCCTCACCCTGTCCTCCCCCGCATCCCAGCAACTTCCTTTGGTCTGGCATCACCCCATAATCACGTCAGAGGTGGTTTCATACAGAGGGCTCGGGTTACGATACAATACTTTTTTCTTTTTTTTTGGGCTGGCCTCCCAAGTTGTTGGGTCTGCATGTTTTGTTCTCATCATAATGTACAGAAGACATTGAATGACATGGATGTGGGCAAGCTTAAACTCAGACCGACATTAGCACTGTGTCCGAGGTTATTAAGTAAAAGACGCTCACCAATGTGCCAATTCTTTAGATTAGTGACAGCAGAGCAGCCGTGATTACTCCCTTTATATAAAGTATGTTTTTAATTTCAACCTAATATGCTGCTGTGCAATGCATTGGCACCCATAATAGTATTAAAATACAAATTAAAACATAATGAATGTGAGTCCTTTGTTTCAACGGATGCTGCATTATTGTCTGTCTGAATCAGTCCTAATGTGAGCAAAAGGATGTTAGTGCCTTACCTGCATGTTCATCTCACTCCATGTTCATTGGTCTTTGATTCTTTTTGGTTATATATCCTCTTCATATTTTTATAACTTTCAAGGATATCTTAAAGAAAGTATTTTATCAACATACCTATACTTGGACCATTTAACATTTGGGGACCTATTGTGTTGCAGAAAATAATTTTGAAATTTTACAGTGTAAAAAGAAAGTTACACTTGTTGGTTATTTTAATCAGACTTGTTGCTAAGAATTTTCTCTACACTCCAAAAAGCATTAAAATAAATCCATCTGGACCCAAAATGTAATAACCCTCTTTACAATATGTTGTATGGGCTCCCACTAGTCTTGACATGGCATTCTGATTAATATTGTCTCTCTGGAATATGAATTAATTAGCTAAATATACCTCTCTTTTTTTTATCCATCTCAGGAGGCGGCCATTTTGCCACTTGCTGTCGACTGAAAATGACATCACAGTTGTTCAGGGCTCAGGTAATGACCAATCACTGCTCACCTGTTTTCTGTAGCTGAGCTGTGATTGGTTGTTGCCCGAGCAACTGTGATGTCATTTTCAGTTGACAAAATGGCCGCTCCCCTGAGATGGATAAAAGCAGGTTGATTTTGCTGCAAAATTAATTAACTACAAACACAATATTAATCAGAATACCATGTTTAGACTCGTGGAGCTACACAGACCATATTGTAAAGACCATTTTTGGGTTGACTTACCACGGCTTCTGTATTTCAGTTCTTGATTTGGCTGAAATGTTGTGTGCATGCCTTCTGTGTGTTTGAAGGGAGATGCCTCATTATCAGTCCCATAGTTTGAACCACCGAGCGTTTCTCGCTGTCTATTTTCCTGCATGCTTGCTGACAATGAGCCCACTGTCTGGAACGACCCCTCACTCTCTCACACTTCGTTTAGCACACAATTTCACTCTGCCCCTGCACTGTTGCTCCAAGTGGATACAAAGCCGAAGTAGCGGCTCATGGCAACGGGAGTGACATGACCTTGAATTATGAACTTGTCTTGAGGGAATTGCCCATCCACTTAATGCTTAAGACAACCACAGAATGGCTGTTATTAATACAGGTTATTGCGTCGGGCTTCCTCGTCATAGCTGGGCAATTTGCCTGCTTACTGAAACTTATATTTTGTCTGACATCAGTCAATTGAAAAAATAAATGAGATTTTTAGATTTCAGGAGAAGTTCAGATATTTTGTATGCCACTTCCCTTTCTAGTGTTGCTGTTCTGTTCAAAGGGAAGGGCACTAGGGGTTTGGGGGAGGTCAAAAGTCTGCAGTTGGTAACCACACTCACTTTTTCCATACTAGTTTATTTTAGGCTGAGCCTCAGCACAGCACCCCCTGCTGACTCTTTTGATCTGGCCTGCCGTGTGGTTGTCTATCTTGCACCCATTTTCAGTTATGTGGAATGACAATTACCACCCCTTTTACATTGCGTGTCCTTCAATCCTGGTATGAGTGCATGTTACCCAACCAAATGGTGTGTGACCACTTGCCTAAGGACCCAGCTCACTTCTCTCTTTTTTGACAGCCCCAGTGGAGTACAGCATCGTCCCTAACTTTTTTTCCCCTTTCATTTCTTCACCATATAAATGAGCTACTGTCAATGATGTCCCTACCCCCTCCTTTATTTTTGTGTGCATGGGTAATGAGCATGACAAAAAATATGTACAAGAAACCATACAGTAATAATCTTCCACATGTAACAAATATGATTCAACTCATGTAATGTTTCTATTGAGCCAGGGTGACTAAAGGCATGTCCACGTGTATGTGGCTACATGAGATGATTTCTTGGACAAAAACTACGTTTGTATGGGTGATAAAAAAAAAAATGTGTTTTTGCAAATATCTATGTACACGTGGACATGACCTGAATCATCAATGAATTAGTCTTGTATGGCATTGTTAAAGCCAGCAGCTGCTGTTCTTGTAGCATGTTTCTTGATACCAGTTTTGATGATTTAGGATAGAAATTAAATTTTTTAAGAAGTTATCACATTGTTACCAAGTTTGCATGTTCAGTAGTTGGTCTGTGTATGCTCAGCTGACAATGTTTGTCCACACTGACGTCAGGTCAAGGTGATGACAGAAAATGAACTGCTGGGTTACGCCTGCGAGCAGTTCCTCGGGAAGTCGGTCATTGAGATCAAGAGTGTCATCCTACAGACCCTTGAAGGTCACCTGCGTGCCATCCTCGGTGCGTATCTGCTCAAAGGGGAAATCCTCACTTTTTAACCCATCTAAAAATGTTTTTTTGGGGGGTTGCTGGGCTGATATAAGGTCAAAGAGTTGCTTCCTACAAGGTCTTAGTCGTTGTGTTAAGCAGTTTTACCCGAATGCAATGTGGAACCTGCTACGCTTGATATAACACTGTCAATAGTAGATTCTGTAACGAGAAGTGTAAAACCGGTTAGTTGTCGGCATAAAAAAAAAATAATAATAATAATTTAATCGGTGTGTTCGTGACAGTTAAAGCAAGACTTTGAACAGGAAATCTGCATTCATGTCACAGGTACATTAACTGTGGAGCAGATTTACCAAGACCGAGACAAGTTTGCCTCTCTGGTGCGAGAGGTGGCATCACCTGACGTCGGCCGCATGGGAATTGAGATCCTCAGTTTCACCATCAAGGTGTGAGACCGGAAATATTTCTTATTGATATTTCCAACGGCTGATAAATGTGTAAATAAATATCAATACATGTATGACCAAACTGCTCTTATTTATTTTTGGTCAGGATGTTTACGACAAAGTGGAGTACCTAAGCTCACTGGGCAAAACCCAGACAGCCGCAGTGCAGAGGGATGCTGACATTGGCGTGGCAGAGGCAGAGAGAGACGCTGGCATCAGGGTAAGAGGAACTTCCTGTTACAAATGTACCATCCTCCAAGAGCTAATTTCAACTCTCATCTCTATCTTGTTTAAACAGGAAGCTGAATGTAAGAAAGAAATGATGGATGTTAAGTTCCTGGCAGACACGAAAATGGCAGATTCTAAACGAGAGCTGGAAATGCAGAGAGCGGCCTTTAATCAGGAAGTCAACACCAAGGTATTATTGCGGAGATTGGGCTGAATGCAGTGAACTCCTTTTTTTAATTTTTTTATTAATTCTTCAAAAAACACTGATAAACCCTCCAAAATGTGTTTTTGATGAAAAACAGGGGGTTGGCTCCCCCCTCAAGTTTGTAGTTGTTCTAGTGGACACCAGGATAGTATAGCTGTAACGTGTTGTAAACTTACCAAGCTTATATGCAACATTTTTAACAAGAACATCATGCAAATCAACTTGCGATTGTGCTTAGTTAAGATCCAATCATGAACCAAAAGTGTTGACATCATCCAAATGATGCGTTTTATTGGTTTAGACACGAAAATATGTCATGTCCATTGCAACAATCTTTGGGTCTGAAGTTGTAATATGAAAAGAAAATGCACTGAGCTATTACCACCGTCTTAGAAATGCAGTGCCTACACAGGCCGCATCCCAACACTCGCACCCCCACCCCTGCGCCCCCCCAACTGCACGCTCCCACCGATGGGCGCGAGCACGCAGGGCGTCTCCGCGCTCTGAAATGCTTGGGAGAACTGAGACAGACACACTCGCACCCATCGACGGGAACGCGCAGCCAATGGGCACCAGGGCGAAAGCGCAAGCTCCATGACATATTATGCCATCTAGTGGCAGATTTTTTACCTCAACACAAATCAATATCACACTCGTTTTCTGCAGTACAGTGCAGCTTTTTAATTTTAACTCAATTTTATGATTTATTTTGAAATGACTATGACAAAAAGATGCAGCCATATTTCTATTTAACATTTGTTTCACTTTTATGTTAACAAGAGTATGAAAACTTATTCTGCATTTTATTGTACGTTTATAACAGACATACAATTTTTGATTAATCGTGAGTTAACTATTGAAGTCATGCAATTAATTATGATTTAAAAAATGAATCGCCTGGCACTCCTAATATTAACCTTTTCCTGCATTTTAATTAATATTTTTTATATTTTCAATACTGTACACTACAATATTTGTATTACCACAAAAAAAACCTACAAATCTATTAAAATTGTTTGTTTGTGGTAGATAAACGATAAAGTGCGAGGAACACCGTATATTCTCTTGATTGGCCAATTTAAAGGGTGAGTTACTTTTGAATCCATCCTGTCTTCCCAGAAAGCTGAAGCTCAGCTGGCTTATGAGCTGCAAGCAGCCAAAGAGCAGCAGAAGATCCGCCTGGAGGAGATCGAGGTGGAAGTTGTCCAGAGGAAGAAGCAGATCACCATTGAGGAGAAGGAGATCGATCGCACTGACAAGGAGCTCATCGCCACTGTGAAGCGACCCGCTGAGGCCGAAGCTTACAAGATGCAGCAGCTGGCTGAGGGCCAGAAGTGAGTGGGCGTGGCTATCGTGTTTACTGAACCTTTTGTTGATGTCACGGAAATGTCACGTAAACACCTGTCAGACCTCGGCTGACCCAAAAGGCGGCACGCTTGAAAGCTGTCATTGCCCTCCACCAGGATAAAGACGGTGCTGATAGCCCAGGCCCAGGCCGACAAGATTCGTTTCATCGGTGAAGCGGAGGCCAGCTCCATCGAAGCTGTGGGCAAAGCGGAGGCTGAGAAAATGAGGCTGAAGGCTGAAGCCTATATGCAGTACGGCGAGGCCGCTAAGACAGCTTTGGTCCTGGAAGCCCTGCCCAAGGTCAGTTGGATTAGACTTCACATCATTCCTCAACATCGTCACGTCATTCTCATTAGTCAGACATTTTCATTTGGCATAGTCGAAAAGCTACAACAGCATTCACCAATTAGAATACTTAACTTTTAAACTATTTTTTTCTTATCAAATGGTTGGCAGCCATTAATTTTAAACAACTGTCTAGTTCTCACATTATTTCTGAAGAAATTAAATGGCAATAATATGAAATGCTAAGAGGTGTTTCTTGTGTTGTATTAGCTCGCCGGCAAGGTGGCGGCGCCCTTGTCCAGGACCAATGAGATCGTCATCCTGACGGGCGATGGCAACCGCGTGACAGGAGAGGTCAACCGTCTGCTCGCTGAACTCCCAGTGTCTATCAACGCCCTCACTGGGGTGGACGTGACCAAGGTAAGTTTAGCCGCTCTTTTCACTCGTCCGCTTTATTTTAACCAGATGTTAACCTTTGTTCCTATTTACAAATCCGCTTTCCGGTACATGAAAATTGCCTTGTTGTCCAACAGGGGGCACTGCAATTCCTTATATACTGTACCATTTTTTGTCATATTGTATCTCAGTGAGCGAAGGTCACATGTTCACATGTTGTCTGTGGGCTTAAGTGCAGATGTGGTGTGTCCCCAGATCCCACTGCTGCAGAAGATGAGCGGCCAGACAGCCATCTGATGAATCGCAACCCCCCCCCCCCCCCCCCCCCCCCCCGGACATAAACAGTATCTGCCTCAAGCATGACAACACTTTCTCTAGCCTCTTGACCCACTTATGCAAAACTGCCAGAAACACCAAACCAGATTTGAGATTTTTTGATGATGGTTTTACTTTCCACCCCAAAAAAAAAAAAATGGTGTAACCTTTCTTTGTTTTGTTTCCTTACTGGTCAGCCAGGATTTTATGCTGCAGTCCGGTTTGATTCCGCAAGCCAAACAAAAGCGGAGATGCGCAAAGGGTAGAAATGTCAGATTGCGCTGGAAAGAGCCCAAAATTCATCTAATAGCGAATCTGAGCTGATTACAATTGGCAGCCTTTTATTTCCCCCCTCCATTCCTCTACCTCTGAGAGAATTTGATCACCCGCTGTTACGCTCACCCTTCACCCGCTGTGACTGAAATCTGGCTGGCATTTGCAGAATATTACTGTACAAGGATTGTAAAAGTAGAACCACTATTAGCTCGCCATCACCTCGCCTGTCCTCTTGTGGTCCTGATGTGTTTGTGACTGTCCAATCATCACTCAAGTGCCCAAAACCTTTTCGGACGGTGTCATCCACATCCCCCCACCTCTGTCACGTCTGCCTTTTTACTAACACAAAAATGTTCTTTATCAATCGCCAAGCCATGTTGAGAGAAGGGTAGCCTTAAATGAGCCCTGGACGCACGCCAGGCTCTCCCATCACTCGTGTCGTACGTCGCATAGCATGTGGTGGACGCTCAGGGCCATTCTTGCTACTCAAAATTTTACCCCCCAACCCCCAAAAAAATTTCAATATAATTTTGTGTAAAAATCAATGTGAGAAAATACATTTTTTTTAAACTATCACAGGAATGTTTATACAGTACTGCTGTGTTCTGTTTTGTAACTAATAAAAAAATAGTGCTTGGTTTGTTGCCATGGAAACAAACTTTTTACTAACTAACTAATTAAGAAGTGCTGCATGTGTCATCTCCGACTCACTAATTCATTCTCTTGTAGCCGGAGGTGGCAAATCCAGGTCCACAAAGTAAAAACCCTGCAACACAGGTTGGCTTTAGCCTCAGGTGCTAGCTAGCTAGCTCCCTTGCTAGGGTGCTTGTTTACCTGCTAGGGAGCTAGCTAGGTAGCACGAGGGGGCTAAAGCCGAACGGCAGCAGGGTTTTTACTTTCTGGACCTGGATTTGCCATCTTTGCTTGTTTCAACTGTTATCTTAAGTCAGAAAGGCTTCATTTTTGTTGGTAGTGTCATTTTCAATGAAAATGAAATGGAATTTACTTTTTGTGCATGCCACTGAAATGGTGATAAACTCCCTGATGTTATGTGTTCAAATCTAACTTTACAGCAAACAGTTTCACTGTATGTGGCGAAAGAGGTGCTGGAAATGAGTGGTCCTTTTGTTCCCCAGAGGTGGCAAACCCAGGTCCAGAAAGTAAAAACCCCTGCCACAGTTTGGCTTTAGCCCCAGGTGCTAGCTAGTGAGCTCCCTAGCTAGCTCCCCGGGTGTTCGGTTACCTGCTTAGGGAGCTAGCTCGCTAGCACCTGGGGCTAAAGCCAAACTGTGGCAGGGTTTTTACTTTCTGGACCTGGATTTGCCACCCCTGTTGTTCTCCAACCGACCTTAAGCGCAGATCATTTATCGAGCCGGCTGCTAGCTTAGAAGTGGAGTATATTGTTTGTAACATGTTTTGTATACAGTGCCTTTGTCAAAAAAGAGGTCATGACTGTGCTGTGACGATTTCAATCATACACACGTGTAGAGCTTGTGATGAGCCGCTGTCCGTTTCCGTATTCTACGCTATACATTACTCATCGTAACCTGTCGATGTGAAACTTGTACGTGCATAACTGTCTGATTTACTTTTGTACTTCTTCAGCTTCATGTTTCATAACATTCGGTGGTAACAACATACATGGGAACAGAAGAATATGTAGCTGCAGGATTTAGACTTAATTGTTGCTTCTTTTTTTTAACAATTTTATTCATATCAGCACTTGTTTGTATTACATTATTTTTATTCGGTGCATAAAAAAATATTGCAGCTGTTACTACTCCAAGTAGAATTTTGAAGACCATGCGGATGAAGACCAAATCTTAGACCTACGCCTTAAAAACATATTTCATTTGTTTGTCATAGAAGAAAAAGAGTCTCTATTATTACTTAGGTTTCTAGTTAAGCTTCTAACGCTAAACTTTTGTCAAAATGATGCAGCATGGCATTTGAAGCACGTGTTCATGTTACTCTGTGTTGTGCGCCATCCTCTATTAAAATATATACATACCACAACACTGAATCCTTCTTGTGTGCGTGTGAGGAAATCTTTTAAAAGACAAAAAGTCACAACAGAATGAGTATTTTGGTATTATGTTGCAAATGATACACCACTTGGAATTTATAGTAAAACTAAACACAAAGAATTACATTATATAGTTAAAGACATAATTGGTTTTATTTGTCTGAAGAAACCCAGTTGGAACATTTGGCCATAATTTCAAAATGTGTTTGTCACCAAAAGAACATATGCCAAAAAATTGCACCACAGGGGTTATTATATATTATTACCAAAACAATGACAGTTTTCCCATAATTGCATTTTTTCCCCCAAAAAAACAATTCCCATTTATTCTCAATGGCACATTCAACATCAAATGTCTCACTGTTCATCTTATTTAATTCACCTTTAATAATTTTCAACATGCCGAAAATTCCCACATACCCAACTTTCCATAATTTTCACCAATAAATTTCACATTTTCCACTAATACGATGCTATATTCTTCCATGTCATTAAAAATCATTCCACATCAATTCCATATCATTCCATGTCATTCCACATTTTTCACAAATATCATTAGATGTCATTCCACAACATTACACATCTTTCAAAATCAGTCCACATCATTCACCATTATCATTCTATAACATCTATACCATTCAATATCATTCATTGTCATTCTAAATCATTCGAACATCAGTCTACATTTCCATATTTTTTCATTCAGCATTCACATACAATTTCTCCAGAAACAGTTTTGTAACTTCGCAACTGCCATGATATTTAACACTGCTCAGGATAAATTATGCAACTGATGGTTGGATAGTTTAACTTCATTTTACTTTCGTAAACTTAACAAAAATGTGTCTCTACGTCTACATAGACTTTAAAAATGCTCCAATAAGTTCCACTAATAGATCAAATTAACGGTTGTGGAAATGTGATGGTGGCGGGGGGCGGCAAGCCTTTCTGAGCAGATAAGTTAGCCAAAGACCAAACCACCCTGATAGGCTGACATCTTTCTTTATCAGGGCCTGCAGATCCACTAAAGCGGGTGTCACACCCTACCTAGTGCGTTTGTTACCATGGAAACAGTCAGGGAGGAACCACGTCCCGGCTAAGGTCAATGAAACATAAGGGAAATATGATTTAATGTATGTACTCACATTTCTTCATTTTTACAAAAAGTCACCGACAAAGTTTATCATTTAACTTTTGAGCTGTCTATCGTATGAATGAGAATATGATGCGTGACATATCCAGTACAAATCTAAATCCTCGAATTTCAGGGGGTAAATCCATTAAGTATAAAAAGTCAGATAAGACATCATTATCTGACATATCGTAGTATTACATTTTTATCTCCTAAAGTATCAGGCATTAATCCGTGGGGGTGTCAGATTGCGATCGTGTGTTAGAAATTGAACTTTATTAAAGCATAAAACTGTATTTTTGAATAGTTTGCGACAAAATACTCTTTCGAGGCAACTCTAGTGTTGAACGGAAAACAGAGGGTATTCCCCCAAAACGGACATTTTGGAGTCTAATCACATACATATTAGCTTGTGTTCGAACTACATGTGTAAAAAAATTACCAAGTATGATGGCAGTTCTTATTCAAAGTGAAAATGACAAGCAATGAAAAGGCATTTTATGTTATGATGATGTGTTTTTTAGGCTGTATGCGATCAGTATTTTTTGGGGGCAAATCATCGCTCGGCAAGTTTGAAAATAATAATAATAATAAAGATAAACCGATCACTGATTCGCTCAGGAGATGGAGCAATGTATCTATTTAAATAACTTTTATTTATATTGGTTACATTTATATACCGGGTATATTTATATTTTATTTATGTTTATTCTACAGTTGAGCAAACATTTGCAGAGGGTAGAGACTGGCTCGTCTACGAATAGTGAAAAACACGGATGCAAATTGAAATGCACGGGGGGAAATTCAAACCCACAAAATACAAAAAAAAAAAAAACACTGATAAAAATTTAATGTGACGTCATTCATCGATTGAGCAGCTGATCACCAATTTTGCATAAAGTACAAAATATTTGGCTGATCAGATTAGTGTACAGTTAAATAAAATAAAAAATTCAATTACAGTACATTTTTTGTATTAAGAACTCCTAGGGTTTTGAAAATGTATTTAAGTACAATTTTAATTAAGTCTCATGTACAACGCGTTTTTATTGTATCATTACATAAGTCTTTTTTTATTTATTTACTTGTTTTTCAAACGATACATTACTGATTGGTTCATTTTTAATAATTGGACAACAAAAAAGTTCGAGATGACAGATGATGTGCATTTTTTGGGGACACCCTGAACTGTACATGGACAGGGTGTGGACAGACTTGGCAAGCAGGTCGGGACGAGATTAGACCCAAAAAAAAAAAGAAGTCCAACCCTCATGTGAACACGGTATGCTAATGAGCTTTTGGCAGCCTTCTAATAGGGAGGAATCATGCAGGGGGGGCCACAGATACAAGCATGAAGATGCTGCCTGCGCAAACGAGTGAGTATGGGACACACCAAGACTTTGTGAAATATTTGACAAACATTTGTTAGTCTCAAAAGAACCTTGTGCCCCGGACAGGATATCATCTTATACTGTAAGTTTAATGAAAAGACACTACAGTATAGATGATGTACTATCCAGGGGGTCATTCCCTCCTGCGCTGGGATGCACGCTGGACAACCTCAGAGAGACACGGAGGAGGGCCGTCAAACCGTTACCATTACTGAGTTTTAGCAATGGTAAGGGTTCTACGGCTCTCGCTCATTATATCAGCTGGACCTGGAAAAGATACTGGCGTGATTTTTTGGTGTTTTTTAACTAAATCAAATAAAGTTTTGGAGCTTGATTGCCATGTGTTTTCTGTCATCATGAAGCGTTTAATTATTATTAATTTTATTGTTTTGTATTAGATTCGTGAATTGTGCAAGGACGTTATTCAATTTAACAACACAAAAATGATTATTACCCTTTTATAAATAAAGAGAATATTTAAATGTAACTGAATTTCAACTCACATTTTAGAATAAACTAAATGTTTTAAGTGGGCACCGCTACGAAGCTCCGGTACTTCTCAACGTACTGTCAGCGTTCCGGTGTAGGCTTGACAATGCATGTTTTCTAATCCCCCCCAAAAAATGTTCTGGTGATCGCCGCGGCTTTACATATAGAGGGAAATCCTGCGCTCATTAACGCCATCATGCTTAATCCAGTTACCATATAGATCTGTGCTTGACAAGAGAAGCGTGCATACGTCATTCAAACCGGCCACTGTAAACGTGATGCTAGCGGCTAGCCCAATGCTAGCAGACCCTCACGCGTGTGTAGTCATAACTCGAGTTAAGAAAGTGAAAATAAAAACGCTACCATGCCGTGTATATATATATATTTTTTTCACTTAAAACACTGAATAAACTGCAACTGTGCTCATTTTTAACCCATTCCCGTTAACTGAAACGGTTTTCCTCGTGTTTGTTAGCATTAGTAGGCGGCGTCAGGAGTGAAACCTCCTGACAGCCACTGATAAACCATCAGCTCGCCAAAACCCCGCCTGCTGTGAACATGATATCAAACTATTGTCGAAAACAAATGCTCACCGCAGCTCATTTTGAAGCCATTTTAATATTTGTTGCTTAAAGTCATTTAACAATACACATATTAACAAGTCATAATATCAGCATCCAAACAACCATTCAGTCCGCCGATGAGCGTGTCTGCAGTTTCCGTCACTCATTTTGCCATCTTGACCGAGAGCATAAGCTTGACCCGTTTGAGGAAGATGCGCATGAGCTGCTCGCTCGTCTCTTGGGCGATGCGTGCTATCATCTGGCCTGACGTGCCGATCACCAACTTCTGCTCGTGCAAAAAAACAAAATTTACACTTAAAATAATAAAAGTTGAAAATAATCTACCATACTGCAAGGGACAATTCCAACCATTGTAAGCATCATGGCATCTTAAATAAATTTAAAAAAAAGATTATTCCCCCCCATGAATATAGACAAGAGTGACCTACCTTGTGAGTTTCTTTCGTGGTGTGAATTTTCACCATGATGTTGAGCTCTCCGTTCTCATCCTCTTCCCAAAACTCGACTGACTGTAAGCAGAAAGAGATTCATGTCCAAATTAAATACTTAGCATAGGTCAAAGTTGACTATACCATAAGTGCATATTTGACAGCAGTCCGCAGTTTGGATGACTGAGCGTCCCTTCATGACTCACCTGCGTCACTGAATACGGCACCTCCTGGGGTAGGTGCTCCAAAAGCTGCTCTCTGATCATGCTGATGCACAATTCCTCTGGACTTTGGTCTGTCAATACCTCGCTGTGGTACTGCCAGGCTCCAGGCTTGGCAGCGACCATCAGGTAGCGCTGTGGTGGAAAAATAAGAGCTAATGAACAGACGTGAAGGAAATGTTGACCTACTTTTTCAACATGCCTTTAAAAGGGGTAGTCAACAACAACAAAAAAAAAAAACAATTTATAGACAATAATATGTTCTATGCAGCCCCACCAGTCTAAATATGGTATTCTGGTTAAAGGGATACTTGACACGTTGAGCCATTTTCAGCAGTAAGTTAATATTTTGTCCAGAATTAACGTGATAACTTCAGTATTTTTCATGAACCATTTATACATTTTCCACTCGCTGTCCACTGAAGATGACATAACTCGTGCTGAGGTAACGACCAATCTTGGCTCAGTTTGCTGACCAAACCCAGAAAACAGGTCAGCCATGATTGGTGGTTACCTACTTCCTCAGCACAGGTGAGGTCATCTTCAGTTGACAGCAAGTGGGAAAAATTAGCTTTTAAAAGGTATTAATTGTATAAGAAAAATAATGAAGTTAGCAAATTCATTCTGGACAAAATATTAACTTTTTACTGCTGAAAATGGCTCAATGAGTCAAATATCCCTTTAAGTTTGCATTACAAGAATATGAGTTCAGCAGCAAAATCCAGCAGTTTTTGTCAATATCAGAAGGCGGCCATTTTGCCACTTGTGAAAATGACATCACAGTTGCTCAGGTCTCAGGCAACAACCAATCACAGCTCAGCTACAGAAAACAGGTGAGCTGTGATTGGTCATTGCCAGAGCCTTGAGCAACTGTGGTGTCATCTTATGTCGACAGCAAGTGGCAAAATGGCCGCCCCCTGAGATGGATAAAAACGGCTGGATTTTGCTTTATAACTCATGTTCGACAAATGTAATATTAATCAGAATGTCGTGTTTAGTCTAGTGAGATCCCATATAACATATTGTCAAGAAATGTTTAAGGTTGACTTCCCTTTAAGAAACTAGTGGCGGTGTTCCCCAAGACTCCATCCTTAGCCCCCCTTTTGTTCCTCTTTTCCTCTCTAACATAGATTTCTCTCTCAAACTACAGATGCAAATAAGCAACTGCTGCTAGAATCTGGCATATTTACAACTTAATGTGTTGTTCATCAATGTGCATTGTTCCTTTCAAATACAATGAAATACAACATCAGCTACACTCAACTTTTAACAGTCTACATTTTTCCAAACCTTGAGCGTCTCCACGTCCTCTCTATCCAGAGAAGATAGCATGAAGACATCCTTGAAGCGAGGCCATCCCTTCTGGCCCCTGAGCGTCTTCAGCTGCTCTTTGGAGAGCACAGACTCATCTCCATCATCGGCGGCGTCCCGGTCCTGCGGCTCCTCAGAATCCCTCTCCGGCATCTTCTCCGCCCTCGGGGGCTTGATCACTGGTCGGATTCGCATTTTGCGGCCGTTCACGACCCCGCATGTCAGCTCCGCTGTGACATCCAGCAGCTTGTCCTTCATCTTTACTTCGTCGACCTTAAGGGACAAAATATCAGGGAATATATCAGAGCATTATGTGTCGCCAAGAGTATTTGAGGATATATGGACCAGTGTTTGTGATTCTAGGAGCGATTACCTTATTGAAGACAAGTACCGCCGGGACGTCGGGGTGGCGCGCCAGACATTTGAGCACTTCAAAGTCCAGCCTCCTGCACATCCATCTGTCCGACACGTCAACCATGACCACCACTGTGAATAGACGGTTACTATTATTAAACTTGAACATCCAGCTACAATATTCCAATATTTGAAGAATAAAAAATACAGCCCTACTTAGGTCGGCCTCCGCCACCGTGCTCCAAGGATCCAAAAGCAAAGACTTCTCGAGATGGTGTCTGTCAATGTGCACGTTTGTAATCATTTACACAAACACAGAGTGAGCAAAAAAAAAAAAAAAAAGGAGCTAAGGTACCTTTTGACTTTTGATGATGTGATAAAGCCTGGCGTGTCCAGTAAAATCTAAAATAGAAGGTGTCAGTTTCAGCACTGAGCTTCAACGGATTTGATAGGAATAGATGAACAGACTTACAATCTGCGTGTCATCCTCTGTGAGGACTCCCAAGGCTCGTTTCCGTGTAGTGTGTACTTTCTTGGAGACAGCAAACACCTTCAAGGTGACAAGATTTAAGTAGATTTAAAAAGTAGAACATACTACTTCACTGTAGGGGTGAAACGTTGGGAGTAAAAAGGCTGCTTTGCTTCACCAGAGCCTGGCTTGGAATCAGCAATGGCTATGTTATTATTTTTGTTTATATTTTATTATTCTTATTATTTGTCAGTACACTTGCCTTGTATTGATGAAAATCAGATGATATTTTATGACAAATTTATTGAGAAAACCATGAAATTACAAAAGGTTAATATACTTTTTCAAAATAAAGAGTTATATAATGAAAAGTAGAGACCTTTCTGCCAAGAAGCTGGTTGGACAAAGTAGACTTCCCAGCATTCGGCGCACCAATTATTGCCACTTTCAAAACTTTTGCATGTTCAGGTTGATCGGGATGTTTCAGGAGTAATGACATTTGGTCACCTATCATGAACACACAAACACATGCATGAGTCAATAAATATGCTGATGGCCTCACTATCCATGAAGGATATGATGTTCATCTTGGATACATTGGGCAAATCACCGCTGTATGAAGGAACGGCGGTGGGAAGGCGGTCACGTGTGTTGTCTGCCTCCGCAGTGTTGCCTTTCAGCAAACTGCTCACAAATGTGTCTGATGTTATTGAACAGGCTGGAACAAAGGACGGATTTGTTCTTCCACAGCTACACACCGAATTTCCTGCAAAAAACATGAGGCTCTCCATTACAGCACTGCCAAGTTGGTATTTGCAAATTCAGCATTACTGTATAAATAGAGCAATGTGTGTAAATGATGTTACTGGAAAATCAAGCTGCTTGGGGATGGTCTTATAGAATTTACCTGTTTGTCATTGGTTGAAATGAGCATGCACATATGGTCATGATCTTTTCGAGGGCAGCCATCATTTTTGTTCAGGCCTGTTATATGAGTTCGTTATTTTCAAATAGCTCTGTTGAACCAAAATTCAATGTCTGACTTTCACTAGTTCCTTTTCACTTAATTGTCATTTATTATTACTATTGTTCGATTCCTAGTTATTTCTGTGACCACTGTGTGTTTTTCCTACATTAAGAGAGCGAGGTGCCAACAACTTTGTCCACGTGTTCTAGATTAAATTTGAGCTCAATTGTTAAGTAAACACAGACTCGCGTTAAAAATCTTAAGAATATGCAATGACGTTTGAAGGCTACCTGAAGCGAGACTCCATTGCGCATGTTCCAGTCGAGCAGACACGACGAGTCGTCTGGAGAGGACAGCCGAGTCCCTGAAAAAACGTCTGCACACTGTGAGAGCCATTACATCAACAACGGATCCACTTAACTAAATATGATTAAACGTATCATTAAAAATCCACGTCGCTGTTACAACAGCGCGTCAACAGGGCACCGCCATGTTTGTTTGACCAACGAGGCAACACTTCCGCTTTCAGACTAGTCTTCGCATTAACGACACTGCCTCCTAGCGGTACTCTTTAAATTGCAAAAAAAAAGTGGTTTCAGAATGTGTACAAATTTGAATAAATATGTATTTACTTCTATGTTGGGATAAGGCTGTAACATACAGAAGCATGGAAGCATATTGCATTCTCTAGGGGGGGGAACATCTCAGGGAGAGGAGCAGGCTTAGTACTACAGCAACAAATATTGGTCCATCAATTTACTTTGCTTGTTCTCATTAAGATTGCAGGTGAGCTAGAGCTCATCCTAACTGACTTTAGGTGTAAGGTGGGTTACACCTTGGACTGTTCATCAGCTATTCATACTGTAAACATTGTCATAAACATTGACAGATATAAATAAGATATATTTGACATGAATCATTTGACCTAAAAATATACTTTGTGTGTATTGATTGATGAAGTTAACATGTTTCAGTTGCTTTGCTCAAAGCACGCCGAGCAGATGTCTCATCATCGTCCAAACACGCTGGCTGTTTGTTAGTCCTAGAGGACTCGCTCAGGGTGAAGCACACACCTCCGGTGGGGAAGGATGATGAAGGATATCAGGTAGCTCACAATCTGTCATCATCAAACACTAAAAGCTCTTCAACTGCCGACGAGCAAGACAAAAAAGGAGCTTTTACCTGACACGTTACTGCAGGACTCAAAGTGTAGCAGACACCAAAAGGATATTTGAGGATCTGTAAACTTTTCCCCCTTCTGCCTTCCTCCCACTCTCTCCCTCACTTCATTCAAGGACTGCTCCCCCCTCAGGGCTTTCCTCACATGGCCGTTTCACGTGGGCGTGTATCAGACTGCTCTCTATGACTGCATTAACTTTGGCCTTCAGGAAGAGCACTCTCGCTAAAAAAGGCTTTGCCCGCAGACCATTTAATCATAAGCTGTAGCCCACATTGCCATTTGAAGAGCACTTGCCAATGAGGCTTCACGTATTCCGACGAAAACCTCTCCCTGCTGCGACATTTCAGTCAATTCGCTATAATTAACACGCTGCATGTGACGGACCTGAGAGGTGACGTCAGGTATCAGATTTTATGCTCCAGTGCTAACACTAGCTTGGATTAGACATGCAATAACTGGCAGTGCTCTCTACTAATAAAACATGACTGCTCATGAGGAATAACGAAGTTCACGGAATAATAAGCACATAAGCCACGGGGGCATGTCAATGGGGAAGAGAGGTGGGGAAAAAAAAACGTGTCAGTGCATCAGAGCATCCATCACGCCGTGATTGCATCGAGAGGCGTGATGGCGCACAGCTGGCTGGCTGCAAGGAGGCCCTTCCTCCCTTGTCACACGTTCTTAACAGATTAATGAACCAGTATGTGACTTTTGACTGCTTATCAATCAGACGTGGCTCAACATCACGATCGACTTATGCGACAGACCCCCAAGGTCCCTGGACCCAGCAATCACTGCTCTGTCCTTGCTCCGGCTGCCTTTTTTTTTTTTTTTGAAAGAGGCAATTTAACCCCCAAACTAACCATATAGGTCACATTCACTCTCTGATTGTACAATCTCTTTCACAGTAGGGGAGATCAAGTAAAGACTTCCAATCGATGGAACTTGTCTGCCGAGGGAATCAATAACGCCTCCCTTTGAAATCATCACTCATGCCGTCGATGAATATAAAAAAACATAATTGGGAACAGCGTTCTTTTAACATCCCGTATTGACGTCGTCTTCGCTGCGGAGAAAGTGGGCACCATTCTGCATCATTAACTTTGTATTATTTCTTGATGGAGCCTGCTGCTACTGCTGCTTCCCCACCTGCTGAACTTTAAGCGCTGCATGTGATTGGGCTTTCATGCCGCATTTTCCCTTCTTTCACTCACTGATGTGGAGAGTGAGGCTTGCGGGATGAGTTGAGCAGGAGCATTATAATACATGTAGTGCAACCCGGGTGATGGGAGTGAGTATTTGCAATGGTTTATTTCAGGAATGTCGGGCCGAAAGCTGGCCGAAAGTCCCTCCTTCCTTCCATCCATCCAGTCAATCGCAGCGTACATACAGTCTTTGGACACTTCAATGACAAAAAGCATGATTCACAGATCTCCAAAATAACAGACTTTTTTGAAAACATCATCAGGGACCTCAAAAAGACAGTTGACAAAAACTAGGAAAAAAGGCAGCGACTACATTTCTTATAGCAAAGCTGGAATAAACAAACTCACAAAGAACAAGAAACAAAAGCATGAACTCCAGTAACATGAATTTATAGTTCTTAAAATGATAGATCGGGGTCACCAACATGGCGTCCGCAAGGACCATATGAGTAGTAGCCTGTGGGCCTGGTCTAAAACGAGCTCACCAATGAGATGCGTGGAATTTTCTTTGTGTTTGCTGTTCTTTTTTAAATCACACGTGCTTCTGTATACAACAAAAAAAAAGTTCAAAGGTCAGTTTTGTAGTGCATGACCAAATGTGGAGGTTTCAGCAGGCGCCACGACGATGATGATGAGGATTTGGCGTTATGATCAGTCTTACCACTAGGAGTCGCTGCTGTCAATGACTGTTGGAATGATTCATTAGTAGAACAAGAATCTCGTTGTATAGAAATATATTAACACGAGACTGCATGTGCACAATACGACTAATGAAATAAATGTTCACTTGAAGCAACAGCAAACATCCTCATCATTATTAACAACACAAACACAACATTCGGAAGTGTGTATTTAACTGGTAGCTATTCACATTTACAGCTTTTGATGGGACAACACTGAAGAAATGACACTTTGGAAAATGAAAGCTTATTTAAGAGTGTAAATGTGTTGTTTCCTCAAATTAACTCAATATACAGCCATTAATAGCTAAACCACTGGCAAAAAAAAGTGAGTGCACCCCTACGGGAAACTGCGCAGAATGTCAAAATTTTTGTGTGGCCACCATTAATTTCCAGCGCTGCCTTAACTCTCTTGAGCATGGCGTTTACCAAAGCTTCACACATTGCCACTGGAATCTTCTTCACACATGCTGGACACCATCTGAACTTATATAAGTTTATCTTGATCTCATCAGACCATAGGACATAGTTGTGGTAATCCATGTCCTGTTTGCAGGCTTTCCTGTGAACCGTCTTTAGATGGAACTTCCTTCTGGGTCGACAGCCATGCAGGAAGACCCAAGCCAAAATTTGAACCCAGAGCATCAGAAGTGTGAGGCAGATGTGATAACCACCATGTTGTTTCTCTTTCCAATATCGCTTTTTGGTAGGAGTGCAAACCTATCTTTTCTTTTTGATAATGAACTGGCGTCAATACTTTGGAGGGGACAAATATACCTCTTTGATGAAATGGATTCGTACGCATGAGCATACACAAACACAACCTTTAATCAAATCGCCGAGCATGTGACACAATTGATTTTGAAGGCTTTCCAATAGTCAAACACTCATGTAAACACAAAGAATAGGCCTACTTATAGGCATATATTCTTTATCCATAGCTTAGGTAGGCCTATATATAATTTATCAACAGCTTTTTCTGGAGTGATGCACACCTCTAGCTGATGCCTTTGGCCCTTAATGGGCATGCCACATCACAAATCTGTGCTACCTAAATTAAGCCCCTGTTATATCTATACCTACCTATCTATATGTGGCTATTGACAATTCAGGACATCCGGGCATTTCTGATATTTCCGCAATGCGACGCAATGCAAATGTGTATTTTACACAGTGTAAGCAAACAGTATTGCGTTTGCCTGTGACTAGCATAGAAACCAAGCAGATTGTTAAAGTAGTCAAACGACATTTCATTACATGTTGAAATCAAAATGATAAAATTACAACGATCGAAAGTGCAATGCTTTTCAATTAGCAGAGAGCTTCATTTCACCGAGTTGAATGTCATTTTGACATGTGACGTAAGCTCAGAATTGTCAATACATCCATTTATTGGGTTGTCCTCATAAAAGTTACAGGGAAACTGGAGCCAAAACCCTGTTGACTTTTGTCACTCTCCTAAAGCAATGGCATATGATACCCCCCCCCCCCCATCCACAGTTTAACTAGAAAGTACGATGGAGCTAAAGGAGGGATAATAATTTATAAATATATTTTAGAATATCAAATACATTTTGAAGGCGCGTAACTAGAGCTAGTGGCCACACCGATTAATGACGGGGCTATAGCCCGCCTAGCCCCAGTGTAGCGCCAAATAATAATAATAATAATATAAATAATAATATTATTAATAATAATAATAATAAAAAAATTGTCAAAATATGACTTAGGCCACTATTTTAAGATGGTGACAATATGACGTCAGGATTTCTTTTTTTATGTTTACTTAAGTACAGATGTTGAGTCAATACTTTCACCTTTATTTTACAAATGTTTTAGTACTTCTATAAGTACAACGTTGTTGGTGCTTTTGCCACTGAGCGTGACAACGTATTTTACGCCGCTGCTTCGTACGTAACCTCGAAATGTATGTCGAGACCGTCGTAAGAGTAAGACCCCTGGCCTGTATGCACTTGTTATAAACCGACTGTACCTTTAACTACTAGAGTAGACGTCGAGTTGTAGCGCGCATGCGCCGGAAGTTGCCTGCCGCAGACAGCAGAGGCAGCAGCAGCAGCAGCAGCAGCAGTGATTCGGCAGCGCAGAGTGACGGGAGTAAATCTGTCCGTTTTGAACCATGGCGACCAACTAAACGATGCCTTTCGCAGAGGTTGACGGAGAGTAAGTAGTCGTGCCTTTGCTGCGCGCCATTCGTGCTCCCTTCCCGGTGACACCTCCGCCACATTTGCTCGCACGTATTTTGGGAAAAGGCGAGGAGGAGGAGAGGGCAACAATGGGACTGTGTATGTTTGAGACGTGCTAGGAGGTTAGCTAGCCTGGAGCTGGCCACTCAGCTGGCAGTGCACTCTTATTACTAGCAACCTGCGGCTTTGTAGCTCCTCTGTCTCTACGTCTAGAACCAAGCGGACGGCTTCACGGTAATTTTCAGCTCGCAGTGCAAAGGAGTATTGAATGAAACCGGTTCTTTATTGGTACTATTCAGACGCCTAGCTAGTTCTTGTGACAACAGTTGTGAATTTACAACCATTTCCGTGCGAAATTATTTTCATATTCATTGAGTTGTGCCCCCCCCCCCCCCCCCCCCCCGTGTCTTGTGTGGTTAAAGTTGCTTACGCTATTCCTGTCAAGGCTTAACTTAATCATAATTAAGTTATCTCCTCATGGAGCTGTTTAATTCCGTTTTGACGTTGGCTGAAATTATGTTGATGGTGTTTGAGAAGGCTTGTTATCCACCTGCAAAGGCAAGTGTTAAAGGTGATAACAAAAGGTTGACGTCACCGGGCCGCACATCGACCTCGGATGAAAAGGAGTGATGAAGAAGAAGAAGAAGAAGAAGAAGAAGAAGAAGAGATAGTTTGTGAGGTGCAGCCCTTTTTTCACCACAGCGTCTAATGGTTCGTGTCTGGACAGAAGCGGTCTGTCTCTGATCAAATTCGGGTATCCTAAGGGCGCACTTAACTAATGGGATCCTATCGATGTTTGTTTCTGCCCCCTCAGAGTCTGATCTTTGCACGGCGGAATTTTAATGCCACCGCTGTTGTTTTTTGGGGCTGCTCTGCGTCACGTTTTATTGTAATGTCACGGGGAGGAATTATTCCCAAGACTGGACTATGGCTGGAGAATGCAGAGGACCGCTTGAACTATATGCATTGAGCTAAAAATAATGCCTTGATATAGAATGACAGAGGTCAATTGTTTGACTCGATGACAAGCTCGGATGTGGCCAGAGATTGAGCCTGACCTTGCTTTTCCAAAAGTAGACTTTTGCAACATAGCTTTCTTCACTTACATTTTCCAAAGCGCCGATAATTAAATTTCAGAGCGTGTCGTCGGGGAAACTCAGGCCCCCGGACTCTGTGCAATTATCGAGTAGAAGGAAGCCTTTTTGCAACGGGGCGCTATGTTTCCCAGCGCAATGAAGATTAATTAGGCCTTAGAAACAAATGACTGTAAGGCCTCTCCCATCTGTAAAGTGCTCTCGTGTCACCTCTACCAGAATAAAGCCTTTATAGTATATACTCAGGGATATTGTGATGCAAACAACCTTGTGTAGTGAACCCCTGCGTATTTGCAGGTCAGCATTTGCAAATTAGCATTTTCCCAGATGGTTTTTTTTTAACCACTGTTGTCTGGAAAACTTACCTAATCGCTGTAAGGGTTTCAGGTCAAAGCAACTACAGTTTGACTTTTGGTGTCTTGGTGCTTAAATGGGATAAGGCAATTAATTACTTGCAGATTTGTGCTATTTATGGCAGGGCTTGCCCAGGCCAGGTTGAACATGAGCGATTTCAGGAGCCTCCAATTGAATTTCAAAACAAAATTTTCAGTGGAAAGTTGTTGTAGAGTCGGCCTGTCAGCGCCATAAAATCAGGTAATACTGGAAATAACACATTTAACGCATATAAGCTACCGAATGCAGAAAATACTATGGCTAAACTTTAGTTATAACTATTGTAAATATTTGTATGGACAAAAATCTAGATACCAAATATAAAACCATTAAATGAAAACCAGGAAGTGAGTATAATCGAGCGTCTTCTGGTGCTGCGTTTGCCATTTGTAACTTTAAAATGTTGTGTAACGGTAACATGCTCAAGTTACAATGGAAGCTAGCCCGTCAGTGGCTACCTAGCTAGCAGGCGATCTAGCACTTAGTGTTAGCAGTCATCTCTGCTGCTTGGATATCATTGTGACTTCATTAGCTATATGTCTACTTAACCCAAATCCTGATGAATAGTCTTCACAAAACAATGCTGTAAATAAACGGACTTGGCGCTTGACCGTTTGGTCATGAATGATGATGTTTTGTGTGAGCTCACCCCCAAATTTTGGTCGGCTTCCGCGTGCGGCAGTGAGTGTTTTCCGACTCGGGCTTGAGTCTGAAAGTGATCCGTGAATTTTGCTTGTCAGGATCACTTGGTTCATTTGTTCGCGTCGCGCTGGTCAGCACGCTTGAAAATGAGTGCTCTCCACCAAAGGGAAATGCCACTCGTTCATGAGTCATGCGCTGACTCTTTGACCTGTCACCACAAAAACGAGAGTCTTTGCTTGAGGGCAGAAAAGCAAGTTTGCTTTTAGGCTTTGCTGCCAGCTGCTGACAAATGTGTTGGAATGTATTGATTTACAGTGGAGGCAGAAGAGGCCTGTTTGCTTTTTAAAGTGCAGCATCTTGGCTTTTTTTTGGCCTTCGGTGTGTGTGTGTGTGTGAGTGTGTGTGTGTGTGCATGCATACAAGGCTTAGTAGAAATAAAAATAAATATGAACAGCATGCCAAGGTTTAAAACATCCGTCATGCCAAATCTTATCGGCACCAGAAATTTGTGTTACCTTGGATCCAAACAGAATGAACTATGATGAACTTTTAGCCTCTTGTACTTATTAAGATAAGCATAACAACATGAACTTAGCAGTTTTGAAAGTGATTTTTTTGTTTTTGTTTCATTAAAACATGCAAGTTTGGACAAAAGAATAGCATATATATATATATATATATATATATATATATATATATATATATATAAAATCTCTCATTTGGGAAACATTCTATAGAAAATCATAAAATGAAATTAATTCAAATATAACATTCTTAAACCAGTTAACCACTGCAATAGTCACATTGTAAAATAACAAAATACGTATTTATTTATTTTACAATGTGTGTACTTTCTTAAAAGAAGAACAAGTTTTAGAACTAGGGATGTTCGATACGATACCAATTTTTTTCAGACCGAATTTTTCAGTACGAATACTCAACACCAATAGCAAGTACCTATGCCATTATTTCTTTTGATACATCAAATTTCCCCAAAAACAATGACAGATAAAAACAGATAATTTTAGAGATTTAGAGATGTGTCCTTAAAATTGCATGAAATTAGTGTCAATTTTCTATTCTTCTCATTTCTAGTTCCTAAAAGGCTAAAAGAGGGCAGCCAATGTCACAAGCACCAATACCTTGAAAAAAAGGCCGGGTATCGGCCCGATACAATACCTAGTATCGGTAGTCGCTCATACCTTGTTTTAATCGCATCATCAGTCAGCAGATTTTCACCAGATTTAATATAACTATCCTTTAAATAAAACATATTACAAATCAAACTAGGTTTCTGTATGAAAAACAGTAGACAAGAAGGGTAACAAACAACCACCAAAAAAAAAAAAACATGCTTATGAACAGCCTCCTTGGCAGAGGTAAATATTGGGTATGGGTTAGCCACTTCTTCAGCTCACTTGAGTGGAATCCTCGCAGTGAGCGGAGCACAATGTGAACCCGCATCCTTCCGCGCACAGCCTTCCAAATGCTAAATTGACCGGATTAAACTAGGAGCGACCTTTGATTGGTCTCGCAAAGTAAAAGCAATTGTTCTTGAGTGGCTCCCATTGAGGCCCACATGCTTTATGTTGCACAAGGTCCTGCACTTGTCAGCAGAACAATCTGCCAGCAATAAGAGGACAATATCAAAGCCCTACTTTATGTCTCCGACATCACCGTTTGTGCAGCTGTGACGAAGAACTTGCAGGCACTCTGCGCTCATTAAATACCAACGATTAGTCTTTCGTCATTTTTTCCCCCTCCCCTGTTATTGTTGATTGAAACAGCCCGGCTAACTAGCGCATGTTTTCTGGATCAAGCCTGATTAAAAGTGGTATTTGAATTGGAAATGTGCAGCCCGGGCTCTTTCCCCAAACCTAATTTCCCTGCAGGGCCCAGTGGATGTTAAATCTCCAGCAGGTGTTGCCTGTGAATTTTATGTGCATATATAGGAGATTTTTTATTTTCTGCACCTTGGTAGTTTTTCAAGTGCGGGTTGTCCCCATATTCCCTTTTTCCTGTGTGCTCTCTGCGGTAGAGTGAAGTATCAGGCACGAAGCAGATGTTTGGTGGTTTCTTTAGTGCGAGGGTCAAAAATAGGTCGAGTGAGAAAAAAAAAAGTGGGAGCCAATGGTCTTTGCAAATGGGGTGTTGTGGACAAGGTGGCCCAGGAAATGACCTGCAGGGGTCATATGGCATTTGCTTTGTACGAGGTATTTAGCCAAATGACTTCAGGCACTGTGCTTTCCTTTGCATGCATGTTAGTGCTTTTTTATTCCGTTTTGTGAGGATTTGCATGTTAGCGCTGACAAAAAATAAAATAAAAAATCTCTTGGTTCAAACTGAAAGCCCCAAGCCAGACAAGGCTGCAACCAAACACCCAATACCAAAGAGGGCTTTTTAGCAATTGTTGTGTCTTCATCTGGAGGGCAATCGTGGCAGAATGCATGCCTCACTGCGACATTCACGGCAGAAACAAGCGACATAGCAGCGGGAGGGAGACACGAGGGCATCTCGGTGTGATCAGCCTCGACGGAGTCACTGGAGACAACAGAGCTGTTTATCCGCCTCCATCAGCAGCAGAGGAGCAGGCCAGATGCGGCGTTCCCTTTATGGCTCAAGATAAGGCAGTCTCAATCAGATCACTGAGCCTCTCCACCCCCCCAAAATACGCTCTCGCTCTAATAAGAGACGGCAAGGCCAGCCACATATTACATCCTAGGCAATGCTAATAAATGTCATTATCGTGTCGGTTGCGGTCGTTCCCCCCCAATGTTCTTGCCAAGCGTACATATCAGGGCATCATTAGCTGGAGCTACAGAGTGCTCTGAGGGTGACCCAGTCTGCGGGGTCACAAACAATGCACCAGTAAAGCCGCTGCTGGTGAAGCTTTACGTATACGCTCACACTCGCAGTGAGTTCAATGTGTCATACTTGGCACAAACGTTAGATAAGGCTTCCAGAGGATTAGAAGAGGGGGGGAGGAAATGTAAAAGGCTGTCGGCTAATTGGGCTTTATTTTTTAATATTTCAAACGCTTCATTAGAGAGTGAATTTCTCCTCTGTTTGAAATCCTTTTTTCGGGACAGGCCTCACAAGGGGAATAACAAATGATGTCAGGATGCGTCACAAGATTGAGCTTTATTTGTCTAATGGAAGGCTTGAGTTGCGTGACATTTGATTACTATTTAGATATTTTTTTTCCCCATTATCTCAAATTCACATGTGATAGCAATTAGCCTGAGGTATTGACATCATTTATTTTTGTAGCTAAATTTCCGAGACTCGTAATTAGCGATGACAATTTGGCTAAATTTCCTTCATTGACTAATTTGACTATGAGGAAGATAATTTCAATTGACAGAAACAAATTTTTTTTAAAATACATTTTTCCAACTGACATCACATGCCCCGGAACAAAAAGCAGATATGAAAAACAGTCAAATGTTCTTGGTCAGCATCAATGCAGTTTTGAGACAGCCGGAAACATGGACATATATTAGCATGCGGTGTAAAAATGTCTACTATACAATATAACCATCTATCGTTTGTCTTACAAATGCACTGAAAATTTCCATCCAAAATTGGCCCAAAAGTGCATTTTCAGTTACGGTCCTCACAATACATTTACCGGTACTTATTTCTCCAGTCAAAGCGCTTGTGGAAGCTAACCAGAGAATATTATATACGTTTGCTATTTACTGGCAACATACGAAAGTGCGTCACGGTCGTCGTAGCATAGCTACCGTCATTGCAAGATCAATTATCAAATCTTCACAGCTTGCCAACCGCCACTGTCTGAACTTCCTGTTCGGAACTGTCGGTCGGGTTTGGTAAGTGTGGTATTCTCAAGAATCAGTCTTGTAGTTTATTTATTTATTTATTTATTTATTTTCCACTGATCTGAATATATGACTGGATAGCCCATACACGCCCCGTGCAAGCAATTGAAGCGACAGGGCGGCCATCTTGCTCCTCCCATCTCACGAGCAGACGACTGTATAAATGATACGGTATATGTACAGATTAGACATATACAGCTCGTCTGCAGTTAGTATAGGGCTGGGGGCGTTCCTAAAACTCAACCTTTGTTTTTAACACTGGTTAAATGGTAGGCATATTTGAATTTTACTTAAAGCACTTTATTTTTTATATTTAATTCTTTGCACTAAAATCTGGTTGTCGGGCCAAATATTTTGAGTGGTATTTATTTATTTGGCCACTGGCTGTTTGTTTTGTTTTTATTCATGACAATTTATTTATTTTTTGTGTTGAAAGTGTTTTATAAATGAACAGAGGAAAAAATAATTTAGCATTCATTTCATGTAATTTTAACCAAAAACACTGTTTCAGGTTGTTAGGTTATACAATTGTGTCCATATTGCACAGCACGACAGCCAAGTATTTTGCTCTATTTTGCCTTGATGCTTTTCATCCTCCTGTTTGCTATGACGAAATAACCCATACAAGTATGGTATGTAATCATGGGAAGTCTCAAAAGGTCTGACTGGTGGAGGAGGCTATACTGTAGCTGTGCCAGGAAGCTGTGGAGGCTCCTTTGACAGAGCTGCAGAGGTGAGGAGTCAGTTGGCCCTTTTCCGTGACCCTTCCCCAGGCCCGAGTGCGTGGGTGTGTTTTTATTTTTCTGTGTGCGTGCAGCGCGCTGGATAGCAGGCGACACTTAGAATGGGGCTCTTTATAACCTCCTCACCCTCTGGTCCTGTTTGCACCCATTGTTGGCCATAGTGAATGGTATCGCCGTGCCTTGAAAAGTAACCAGATGACATTCTTCCTGTTGTTGGAAAGGGCCCGGGGTTGTGTTGTGAAAAGCAGCTGAAAGGATAGGCTAAGATTGTGACCTTCACAGGCTAATCTCTGCCATGTCATTCAATGGGCTGCTCGAAGCAAATGCAGAGCTCTTTTCTCTCTGATAGCCGTGAACCTAGCCAATCCACGTCCAAATCCCTACGTCGTGTTCAACAGTTCCGCTACACAAGTCGATAGGTTTTTTATTTAAAGGAACTTAAAGAGATGGCCCAATTTTCACTCAACAATTCTTTATGCAGAATCGTTATTCCAGACAGGCAGTGCTTCTGACACCTACATTTTCCAGACAGTCTATCCAGCGTATGAGTGAGACTTGTGGCATCAGCAGCGTCCCCCCCCCCCCCCCCTTCTCAATGCCCTTCTGAAATACTACCACTGCCGTGAATTGAAAAGCACTTAGCGAGGCTGTAAGCATCAGTCCAGCCCTTCAACTAGCCCAAGTTGTTTATGTCTTCAGCAAGTGGCGTTTCCTGGAATGTCCAGTGGCGCAGTTGTCACCCTGGGGGGTGGGGGGGGGGGGATGCTGGCTCTAATCACGGTTCATAGTTCAACTCTTGTTATTGTCTTAAAAGCAGAGGGCCACACTTGATACCAACATTAACAGGATGTTCTGCTGCAGCATAAAAGGATATTTGTTACATGTACTTAAAGATGGTTTAAAATGTGAACCTAGAGTGACTTATTGTTCAAACTTTAAAGGGACCGTTGAATGGGCTGAACATTGGCACTCATGGACTGTATGTAAAAAATAATGCCAAGTCAAATTTTGGTAGTGATTAAATTTTAAAAGTTGCAATGCCTATCATTTATGGCCGGGGTCATGCTATTATTTCCTGGCTTGCTAGACGTCGCCTAGTGTCCAAAAACCATAACCAACACTTCAAAAACAATTGGGTCAAAAATAACCCAATTGCGGGTCAAAAAATGGACCAATCCTCTTCTTGGGCCTATTTGACCCAACGTCTTTTATTGTAAAACAACTCATAAATATTGGTCAGATCTTTTACAATTTAAAATTTTGTAATTTTCTATAAAACAACCCAGAAAGTTAGCGGATCGGTCCATTTTTGATCCATGTTTGGGTTACTTTTGACCCAACTGTTTTTAGAGTTAATTGTCACAAAAATCCATATGCACAGCCCTACTCATGTCCACTTCAACCTGTGAAAATAGAAAAGCCATTGGCACAATATTTTGGATTTTTTTTACTTTAAATATGAGCTGCTATGAAGGAAAGCCATTATCCCCTCCACCAAATCGAAACTATTGTTGTGCCGATTGGTTTTTACAGGTTGAAGTGGACTAGAGAAGGGGTGTGCATTAATTTTTGTGATGATTGATATATGTGCAATAATATTGCAAAGGAAATAGAGGATTTACAGAATTGTTGTTTACTGAGTTCTCCAAAATATTGATCAAATTAAAAATGCAAGCTCGTTTCATGATCTTGATCAAAATACACGTAAAGACCGTTTTGAGTGAAAAAATGGGCAATCGTGGCTTAACATCCTTTACTAGATGCTCTTATACTAACCGTGGCTATTTTATTGCGTTCATCTGGTTGACTTTTTGTAGGAGATGAAATGCACTGCCTTTTTTTTTCTTTCTTTTTTGTTATATTCACCCTTAAAGAGCTTTTCTCACTCGGGGCTCTTGAAAGACATGCAGGCTTCCTGTGTCAAGGATGTGCCACCTGTATAGGGTTAAGATTTGGGTCAGATCTCTCACAGGAGTCTCCGGGGCCCCTTTTTTTTTTTCATGGCAGAAGGGACTGACATGGAACATGCCACAGAAAGAAAAGCTGTCAGGTTCTTAGGGCGTCTTTTGTCTGACATCTTTCAACGATGAATGATTGGCATATCTCCTGCCATTTCCCCCTTTTGTTTGCACCCTTTCAGTTTCAGCGCAGATAATAAAATTGACCACTATGTGTAATGTGCTCACAGCCGGCAAACACACAAAACCACACGGTTGTTTACAAAGGAAGCATTGCGTTAGAAAAGGAAAATGTCAACTTTTATCACGCCACTGCACAACCATTTTGCATTAGTCAGAAAACATCCCCTGAAGTAGCGCTACATCCGTAGAATGAGACGAGGATGGAAGTGGGGTGGGGGCCCAATTTGAAAAGACATTCTTGTAAGTATTCATGTGTAAGGAGTCCCGAGGCAGGTCATGTTGCTGTGTGACAGGCAAGCATTCGTCTTGCTGAGTAGCTCACTTCCCAGGTCTCATTGCAGGGATTTGAGTGTCGGCTTTCTGTAATTAATAGCCAGTAGCCCCGCGACACCCCATCACTAGACCAGGTGCTGCTCGGATCAGGTCTGGTCTGGTCTGGTAGGTGCACCTCACCAACGTCTTTCTCCTTGTGTACATATCGGCTGACTGTGTACATAGAAACGCGCAGGCCGGAGCCAAAACAAAGAGAGCTTTAATCATTCCTATGAATTTGAATGCTGCACCGCTGATGGAAAGCTTAGCGGTAAAGGAACGTGGTTCGTTTAGTCGACTTTGTCAAGCACCATTCCGCTCATGTCCTGTGCTGTTTAGCACAGCTCGCGGCTCTGACAGATTGCTGTCCCGATGGGGAGATTTATCCAGCCAGTACTGCCAAAGGCACTGACACCATCATTAGGCTTTGATCAGCTTGCAGACTGCGAGAGGAAGAGGAGAGAGTAATATTCTTGATCTAATTACTCTGAGACATTTCAGGCAATGTAATATGTGATTTAACCTCTTCTCAGAGGCTATAAAAGGAAGCTGGGTTAATCTTCCCGGCAACCTCGTTTCCACGCAGGGGAGAGTGCCTTAAATTTCCCTTTCCCACGAAGCCGGTAAAAGCCAGTGTGACGGTACAGTTTGTGCTGCGAGTGCTTCAGCGTTGCTCTGACCTTTCTTTTAATGCTGGCAGCGGCGCTGTGTGCATTTTGATGCTAAAAAAGCATCCTCCAAATAGATTGTTTTGTTTCCCCGCTCCTCTCTCTTCATGCTGCAGAGTGATGACTTGCGAAGATTTGATTGGACAAATAGATTGCAACTGGAATGGAGGGCTTTGGCTTAATCAGTCAAACATAGTTAAACAATTCTTCGGACATGAAGAGATTAGTCTTGCTTGCCCTGAGCTCATCAGAGACCTTTCTCTCAAGCGCCGGCTAGGCTTTTAGGGCCAAAGGGCCACGGGCTGTGGCCTGGCCTGCTCCATGGAGAACCACACACACTCAGCCCTCAGCATGCTCCATTGCTTCTGAATGCCCCCCCCGACTCTTTTCTCCGTCTTTGTTACCCAGCACAATTGCAGTGATGGATTAGCAAATTAAATGCAGACCTTTCTATTCATGGCCACCCTCTTCGCAAAATCTTCTCGGGATCTATCCCACACCTATTTATTCTCAGCTCATTAACTGTGTTTATTTTAACGGTACCTTTTTTATTGTCAAAACGATTCCACTGAGCCTTGGCCGCCTTTTAAGCCTCTGGGCATCTTTTGTACTCTTGGACTTTGTCTTCCATTTTTTATGAGTAAGCGTTGATCACACTGATGGATTGTGACCATGACGTGATGATAAGTGACTTCTGTCATTTCTTCCTCCATAACTGTAATGACACGAGGATAATATTAATATGCATCTGCCTTACTCAAGGCCCCTTTCGGCGACCTAAACTGGTCTTGCAGTTGTTTTCTTTCTTTGCTTAGAAAGGTGTACTTTCTTGTCAACCGATCTTGCCTTAACATATTGATACACTTGTAGCCAGTCAAAAATAGAGCAGACCAATGAACAAACTTATATAAAATACAGGCAGAAGCTTGGGCTTGTGGTTTCGCTGCCTCAAAGTAAAAGTATAAAGAGATTGTATTACAAACAAACGAGCGCCCCTAAGTGATTACAATGCATTTTGCAGTGGCAGCGTTTGTATCAAAAATGGAGTAATGATGGCACTTTTAAGTTCTTCTTAATACAAAGCATGTATTCACTCATTTGACCCTCCTTTGGGAGACAGTCAAGCTAGTGCTACGTAGTTCTCTCTTCCACTTAATGATCTGATTGACTTGAATGGATGGTGCAAACAACCTTCCAGGGGTGGGCATTCCGTCAATATTGTTGGAAGGTCCGTCAATGACGGAAGGCCAATTTTGTTGACGATTGACGGGAAACTTCGAAAAATGTACAAATGACAAATTTTTGTCCGCCAATGTAATCATTAATCCGTCAATAAATTCGGCAATCTGTCAATGACAGACGTCCCATTTTGGTGATGGAGTGATTAATGATGATTGACGGAACATTGACGGATGGCCACCTCGAATGATGGAAACATTAGCGGACGCTCATTTTGCTGCGCAATCTAATGTCGGATTGACGGTTCGGCTTGAAATACTGACGGATTGACGATGACGCAATTTGCTTTTCGCTCGCGTTTAAATTTTCCATATCTTGCCACAGATTCGTCGGACTGTATCGCAATGGCCTATCGAGTTGTGGGCAGTCAGTGTGTGTGCAGCTGGAACTTTCTGGTGTGTACACAACAACCACGACCAAACTCAGGTGTGTAACACAAGATGAAAGTTTAGTTCACTTCTGGTGTCAACACACCATAACCGATTGCACAAACTGCTGGCGGGCGTGTTGCATGTGATCTACCATGATTGCAATCTTAATATTGTCTCCAATAGCGGCTACTAAATTGTATGTTTTCTCCATCTAAAAGATTGAGTGCTGTTGGCAGCAGCTGTCAAAGCGGTGGAGACTGCTGTCTTTATTGATTTTTTTTTTTCCCTTGTGATGTGACGTGTTCCTCCTTGTGACTGACTCCCAAGTTCGATCATTCAGAAACTCCAAAATTGCATTGCTGATTTGCTGAATTTTTAGTTTGTGTTTGAATTTTGATCAATCAAATTGCACGTGCTAAATGGATGCTTACACTCCTCTCACATACTACTAAATAAACGGCGTGGCAGTTTTGCTGTTTTTGCAGGCACAATTCAGTGTGTTGCCAATTAGTAGATTAGTTTCCACACGTTTGTGTGATGAGTCAACTTGGGCCTGTTTTTGCATTGGCAAACTTTTACGTAAATCCCAAAATATTTTGGCAACATACAAAAAAGAAGTCTGGTGACATGACCTGCATTGAGGGAGTTTGTGATGCACACAAGCATTTGACAATACTCGTCAGAGCCGTAGCCGCAAATGTGTTTATGCACATGGTAGTACAAAGTCTGCGATTGGCTGGCAACCAGTTCAGGGTGTACCCCGCCTACTGCCCGAAGCCAGCTGGGATAGGCTCCAGCGCCCCCCGTGACCCTTGTGAGGACAAACGGTTAAGAAAATGGATGGATGGATAGTACAAAGTTAGGCATTCATCTTCCATTTTCAATAAATTCCATGTTCTAAATAGAGAGATGAGATAAGCAACAAGAATAAGTGACTTTCAGCTTTTCCCTGCTCTGGCTTGCCTCAGCAAGTCTTTTGTATGGTTTGTTTGGTACAGTTTTTATGCTGGATGCAGTTTGATTATTAAAGTAGTTACTGTGTCATGATTTTCCCCAAACGGGCAACTTGCATCCCGCTGATACATAAAAAAAAAAAAAAAAAGGTCACTACCATATTTGCATGAGTTTCCTGCCATATTTTCCCAATGAGTTTAAAACATGCTTTTTGGCTGTTTCCTGCATGCAGTTAGCACAGGCCAATCCTCTCTCACTCTCTCTATCCCCTCGGTCCCTCCTCCACTCTTGTTTGGAGGGTCGACCACTGTGCTCTGAAGAGACCCCAATTAGCAGGACTAGTGGGCCTCCTGAAGGTCACTCCAAAAGCATTGGTGTGAGAACAGAAGGCTTCTGGGAGGGTCAGGAACCGTCCCGAGTAAGATCCCTGAGAGTCTCAGCTGGATTTAGAACACAATAAGCGCTCTTTCTTGATGTAGCAAGTGCTGTTTTTTGTTTTTATTTTTCCATGTTAAGGAGGCTGACACGTTACAATATATACAAGGTCCATTTGTCATTAGCTCCAAAGTCTCCTGCTTTATCAACCCCCGCCTGGTGTCGGCTATCTCAGCCTGATTGATGGTGCTGTCCTTATTGCAAGGAACGGGGGTCGATGGCAGAAATTTGCTGCTGGGTGCATTAATGCTCTGTTCAATGGCATAGACCTTTGAGCATGCCTCATCAGTCTTGAGTCACTGGATGGCCGCTGGAGATCTGTGTGATGCAAGAAAGTGGGAGAGCGAGATATGTAAAGGAGTTTTATTAGCTGAGCTAACTCTATTATTCAAATGACTATCCCTCTCACAGGGGAGAGGGGTTTTATTAGTTAGGCTTTGTCTATTCTATTCAGCCCCCAACAAATAATGAGGTGTACTTTTTCTGTACTAGACCTATTGCATACTCTCAAAAAATAAGACAAAGTTTGATTCATCGTCAAACCTTGAATTAAAAAGCAAAAGGCAAAGGTTGTGCATTTGACTGGTTTGACATTTCAGAGGCCAAAAAATGGCGCTGTGTTCTCACGTTAAGTGATTATTAAAGCAGTGCATGTGAAGGAGTCATTCTGGTGCCATGACAACGCCAGTACACAACTGAGCACTTGTGTGGGCCCATAGTTCAACAGACTGAGGGTCCTTGAGAGGACCAGATGTTCCCATGCAGACACAGAGGTGAGATGTTTGCAATGCTTGGCTTGTGTTTGACTGGCTTTCTCATTAGTGGGCTGACCGTTGCCTGATGCCCACAACCACTGTCTGTTGGCGGAAGAACCAAGGGCTGAGAGGCACCCATAAACAAATGGGAGGTGGGAGGAGATAACCACAAATGTCCTGTGATACACCACGGGCAGAGGGAACACATCTCGCATACAGGCACACAGAAACATTCCATGCATGGAAAAACTGGTTTGTTCTGGCTGCAGGCGAGACTGAATGTCAGAGCTGCCACGGAGGCGGCTGACCTTACCAACCTTATGTAGGCCCAGGAAGGAGGCGGATCAGCCTCTATTGAACACACACAGAACAGGATTTTGAATCAGCATGGACGGATTTGTGCTTTTATAACGGCAGTTCCCAGTGTAGCAAAGTTCTCAGTGAAAATCCACCTGACCTGTCAGCTGTTAAAGGGCAGCTCAGCTACATATAGCAAAGAGCCTGAAGCCTTATAAATGTCCCTATTAACGTATTAAAGACCAGAAGTGTTTTTGTGTGTGTTAAGAGCCCCTTTTAGGATAATTTGTCTTCAGTGCTTGTCCATTTATACCTCGCAGAGTTGCTACGTAAGATCAGCCCAGCTGTGGTCACAGGCAGATCAGGGTTGGACTTGAGGCTGGGGAGGACATTTTCCCCTGTTAAATAAGTGAGCGCGTCAGTAGGAAAGAACTGGAAATAGAGGTGGTCTATGGAGCATTTGCCTGTGTGGGAGAGAGACTTGTGAGAACAGCTGCTTTGATACCGTTTTGTTTATGGAGCACTCAAAGCTGAGACATAAGCCGTGGGAACACCTGGATAGAGGGGAAATGGTAAAGGAGGCAATGGTGGTGTCAGTTCTGCTTTTGGATCTGTACCAAGCGAAACACACACACACAGTCTCTCTCACTTCTGATGTGTGAGCGTCGCCCCAAATCCCAATCAACAGCACTTAACAAAGATTTCCTGTTTCTCCCTCTAATCGCAGGCTCAATTTGTCACCGGGGTGTCCAATTTCTCATAAGCGCTTTGACTGAGCAAGGCGAAGCATGTGTGAGGAGGACCACAAAATGGATGCACCTGCTAACAAATGGAAACCTCTCCATCCTAATTTGGCTTTACTCTGCCACCTGGGAAAATTCTACAGCTCTTTAGCTGTCAGCACGTTACTTCCCACAAACGGGAGGAAGCTTGTTGGCTCATTGGAACAGGCTGTGAAGTTTGGGCCCACTTCAGGGGGTGACACCATTTATTATAGGTGGAACACTTACTAAGTTTGTATCAACGTGTCACTCAAGTTCCGTAAAAACACTTTCCACTGTAGCTGGGACAAAAGTTCCAAAATCATGTAGCATGTCTTCTCAGAAGGGTTGAATCTATTCTACAGCAAGGAGTGGAATCAAGACCACATGTTCTTCTATTTTCACTTCCTGTAGGTCTAAAGGCCAGATGTCCCAATACTTGTTCATAAAGTATGTTCGCGCTATGTATTTTGGCTGTGAATTTGTTTAGATATTTTCCTTCTGCCTGCATTGCAATTATGCAATCCGTAATAGTACATTCACATTGTGAACAAGTATCCGTCCGAAGTGTCGCGATTATATCGCACAGACCGCTGCGCGCAGATTTATATACACGACGGCAGCGTAACATCTGTTTGTCAATGTTGTTCTGAGCATGCCCTTACCAAACCGCCTCGGTCTGGTATCTGACACCATGTGACTCAGCTCATTGTTGTCTGGTCTGACTCTGGTATATGTGATGGAAACTTTGAAGTAGAGATAGTCAGAGCTATTTACTGTTTAACGGATACATTGTTTAAAATGTCAAAACCGGTAGTATTACAGCTTCCAATTTTAATCATCACCAATGTTGTCAAAACAGCTCTGTAGCCAACTTTTCTTGTGTGCCGTAGCGCCACAATTCACTGATGTTCAAGACAAATTTCCCCGGAATAACAATAAAGTTGATCCTGATCCTGATTGTTAGTAATAGCGTCAACAGCTAGCAGGATGGAGAGGGTTCTTATTGATATGCTCCCACCGTGCTTAAATCATGGTGACATACAACTAGATTAGACTGTTGACTTTATGGATGTCTTCCGGTTAGCATGCTAGCAGTTTGCATTCTCATACATGCGCAGTATTTGGTGCCTTGCTTTTAGATGTCTGATAGGTGGTGGATATTGTTCATGTTTGAATTGCGATAATACCTTTGAGCAATGCTTTTCAAGTGTAGTCTGTTTGTGTGTGTTGTAACGTGCTAGATTTTCCAGATAGTTATCATCAAATTCTGGTTTTTGTATACCTTTTTTATTACGGGTTTTCCAGCCTGTGACCAATAACAGACGAGCGCGATATGACGTTCTTCTCTGAAAGTACACATTTTTTTTGTACAATCTGTGTGGATTTATAATTTTATGAACACGATTGTTTTGGTTGAAGCTATTTAGTACAATTCCATGCAAGTATTACACTTTTTTTTGTCTACCAAATTTACGTAACCGATCTGTAATTTTATGGTTGGGTTAGTAGTGTTAGGGTTTGTTTGTTGTTTCTTTGGCAATATTTCTAATGCTGATAGCTATGTTAATTATTGTCACTATAATCTTGACATGAACATTTCATAACATTTTATCCTCACTGTGATCTGGCTGCGCCACCAAGCAGATTACTGTTTACTGACATGTGTCAGATCTGACATCTGCTGGTTACCAGAAGGTGGAAGATTCGCTACAAATCATCTCCCTGCCTTCGTATCATTATTCTGCCACTCTGTCTCCATATTTAGTGGAATTTGGTGAATTCATGTATCACCACTGCTCATCGTTATGTTACAGTAAATGTCTGCTTTTTGGAATAAGCTAACTCATCATTGAGCAACACAAACACAACAGCCCTGTAGTCCATTTGGCTTCTGTGGTACCGACACGTCAACACTGAACACTTAACAGGCATAAGCATGTGCACGGGTTTTTGAAGAAAACTATTTCGTTGTTTACATACAAACGAGACACCCCCCCTTTCAGATGTGTGTGCTTTCAGGCTACAAATGGAATGTCTCTTCAGTCAGTTGTAAACTGACCCTCAGTGTGATGTGGGCAACTTGGTAACTATTTTTTGCACAGCATCATTTCAGGCGTTAGTCAATGTTTGATTCCCTCCTATCTTTTTCTTGGTAGTCACATTTTCTCCTGCTAGAGTGGATTCGAGTCGAGCGACTGTTCAATGAGCTCCCGGCTGCACTCTGGATGGATTTGCAGACAACTATTCGGCTGGTAGCCCTCACTTTGGATCCCTAGATTTCATCAGGTGTAAACGTGTGTCAAACTCTAGAACCTTGCCCACAATTTGAGTCTGTCCACCTGACCTTGACCAGACTATGCCAGGCTGAGCACACTTTCTTCACCTTGTGCATTTTTAGAACACTTTAGGAAGTGAAGCGGGGGCTTAAGTGGCTATACGTGCATCTAGGCCTACGCTGAAGAGAGCCCCTCGCCGTCGAGGGGGTCGGTTAATGGTCTGAAAATGGACCTGGCCTTGATAGAAAAGCTGGGCCAAGCCCCTCACTGACGCACTATCTTCCAATCCTCTCCTTTCGCCACCGCAACTCATCTTTTCTTATTTTGGAGAGTGATCAATGCTGTCCAAATGTTGGCGGTCGCTGGATTTTAAAAGACATTTCAGACTCCTCTTCAGAGACTGCTTAATTAGATTTCTTGAACGCAGCCATCCAAATATGGCATGTTCAGCTGCGGAAGACACATTACTTTGCCTCCCCTTTTTTTGTTGTCAGCTCCTCATCAACTAGTTACTGGCTGAAGCCGTTTCACAGCACAGCTGTTCTGTTACTCGCTCAATGTGGTGGACCCGAGTGCCTCAATGTTATTTCACAGCCTCTGAATTTTACATAGTTGTTTTGAATTGGTTTTCATCTGTTTGCTCTACCCCGTGTCATGGTTATTTACAACTCTTTAGAGTGCCAGTTTCAGGATTAAGAGGGTCTCTTTAAAAGCAAAGCCCCGTAGTCCAGGATGCCTCAAGTCTGAACGTGCTCGCGTCCTCCAAATGTCTTAGTGATTTTATTTTATTTTTTTCAGATTCAGAAAACTTGTGATAACTTTACACTTGCAGTGGCCTTCTACTAGCGCCTATAAATCCTTCTGTTTGCAAAAGCCTGACAAAGGTCATGGTAGTGTTTTCATTTCTTGTTAACATACTCAAGAGCCCTTTCCCCTTTCTTTTGACTGAATGCTTGAGAATTTTAGAGAGGAGAGAGAAAAAAAACTCTTCCTCCTGCTCCCTTTCTTTCTATACTTCCTATTCACACAGCCGGCTGGCAAGAAAAGTACTGTAATTTCTCTCTCTGCCCCTGAGAGAATCAACACACTGTAGTTGCATTGAAGTTCAGCTTTTTTTTTTCTTGGCTCTATTTCAGACCTATAACCTGGGGGTAAACATGCAATTAAAATAACATCAGCCTGCTTCCCCTAGCACTCTCCTCTCCTGCAGCAGCACAAGCACTGAACAACATGGTGACTTGGTTCTCCTAATTGCTTTTGCGTTTAATTGGCATAGAAAGCTGCAAATATTGCTCCACTGTTAAGTTCTCATCTTTTGTTGTTTTTATCTATTTATATAGCTGTATGTCTACTTGGAATGAGCTTCTTTGGCTTTTCATTATTTATAAATGCTGATGAATTTCATCAGTTTGATTTCCTCTGTAATGAATATCAAAGTTGGTTCCCTAAATGTTTTCCACATCAGCTGTTCTCTTTATAAACTTCTACTTTGTTCTTTATATTGCTCAAATAAGGCAAAATATAGGTCAGCTTCCATGGGAACAATTTGACACAACACACGACTTCCCTTGCTCAAGCCCTGCTCTTTTTTTTTTTTTGTGGCATTATTGAAAATGCAAGCCTCAGTTATTCGCACGTTTGTGTTTTTGTAAGCAGCCAGTGGCGACTTGCCGAGTCACAATACTCCGAAAACCCTGCGTCGGCGGTCTGCGCGGGGCTGATAGTGGGAGATGTCTGGCTAAACTCCACTGAACCGATGCCTGCTCTGTTGGCTGGGACGCCGTCCTACACGGATGAAATTCGGTTTCCACGCAGGGCAGAGCGAGCTGTGTCCCTGCATCACAAAGGCCACTAAGCCCCCCCTGTTTGTCTGGAGGGGATGATGGCTGGAGGCTTCAGACCAGACAGAGCCCCCTGCCTGGTGGTCATAGGGCAATCCAGAAGAAGAAGAAGCCCGCAGCCAAGCCAGTCAAATGCTGACTACCACCTGCAGAGTGGTGCCAGAGACAGCTCAGTCCCTGTCTGGGTCGTCTGGGTCGTAGCATTAGGGACGGCTCTCACTATAACCTGGTAAAGTTCAATAGCACTCTGTGATCTGTTTGTTTACTTATTTGTTTGGTATTTATTTTTATGTACTGCAATTTGTTTTGGCTGCAGTTGTTTTTTTGTGTAAGTGCGCTATGAATAGTTAAGTTAAGCAAAGGTTTGCAAGCCTAAAGTATTGCCAGTGAGCTAAAGTACTGGGCGGCCGAGGCTCAGGAAGTGAGGTATGTAAAAAAAGCTGACCTACATTTCTTTAAAAAAAATATATATATATATATATTATATATATATTATTTTTTTTTATACCACCCTCAGACCCGCATTTTTTTATACTGGACAGTTTGTTTTTTTACTGATTTTAACTATTTTCCCACATAAGAACATCATGGAATTTTGGGGGGGGGAGGCTATCTCATGTTTTCATTTGTTATAGTGGACGCCAGGATAGTATGACTGTAACGTGTTGTAAACTTACCAAACATATGTAACATTTTTAACATGAACATCATTCAAATCAACTTGCGATTGGGATTGGTTAAGCTAGGATCCAATCATGAACGTGTTGACATCATCCAAATTATGCGTTTTTTTTTATTGATTTAGACACAAAAATAGAGGTGAAAACACAAAGACACACACGTATGCAAAACCCCACTTTTTTCCCTACCTGCACCCCTCGCGATCAACTTGGGAACAGTCCGTGGCGCTAACAACATGGTGCACTCCGCCTCCTATTTGTCCCGCAATGAAAAGCGGACATTTGCATACATTTCTCAACTGGCCCACCCAGCCCTAATAGAGACCGAAAATAACATGAAACCGCTAAGGACAAATCAATGGCGAGTAGCAACGTAAGATGGCCGCCACGCATACAAGTAGTTCCTGTACGCCCAAGATTTCTTGCGAATAGAGCATGCGCAGAACATAAACCAAGGTTCCTTTCAAAGGAGGTACCCCGGTCACGTTTACATGACCAAACATTCGGGATGGAAAAGGGGTAACCCAGGGGTCTCATTCATATCCGGGTTTTTGTACATGTTTATGTTGCCTTTCAAAACCCGACGATTGTATAGTGAATATTCGGGTTTTGCTAGGCACACTCGTGTCCACCGCAGACAGAATTCCAATCAACCAATCATTTCTAGTCGCCACTTATGCAACACGTAAGCGAGACCAAAATGCTTCATGTCCTCCACCGTTGTCCCTTTTCGTTGCTCTGTTGCACTGATAAAGATGTCATGCTATCTTTGTAGCACCAGCTTACCCTTGACAAGCTGCAGTGAAATGAAAGCCGTTCCGAGCGCTACCCTGGCAAGGAAGGGCTTGGTGGAAATGTGACATGGAGTAGATCCACATGTAAATGTCCAAGTTGCTGAGGCAGTGGTGCTGATCCTGACGGCTGGCTCCCCCCCCCCCCCCCCCCATTCCTCCTCGCCCAGCGCTGTAAGGCGGCGTGTCAGCTGGGGCATTACCATAGGCTGACCTTTGCCGCCGCCGCTCCCCACTGCAGCGTTTTCTGACATTCAGGGGCGCTGTGGGGGAGACAGGAAGGGGGTGGACTGATGGCCTAGTGGCTGTTTCTCGCCTGTCGTGGGCCGGTGTCTGCGTGTCCTTTTAACAGACTCAGTGCTGCCTTGCGCTGGCATTTTATTTCCCGCGGCATCAATCAAAGCGGCTTGTCACCGTTTTGGGCTTTGAAAGCCCAGGCAAAGGCGGCGCTGTATTTGATACGTGTTTTTCTTCCAACCCGGGCGCTGCTTGTTGTCAGAAAGATTGCTGTTATCTTTATGTGAAATCTTGGCACCCCGATAAATGAGAGCTGGAAATCCTGCCTACTGACATCAAGGCGCTGTGTACCTAAACTCCTTCCAAGGCTGTGGGGGGGGGGGGAATAACATATCAGACCAATTAAAGTTAATGCATGGTGACACAGTGAATCGAGAGCAGGGATTGCTGCCATATGGTGGTCCGGGGCTGTAAATCAGAAATCGAGGGAAGTGAGGAAGGAATGTGCATGCAGCGTCAAACAAACACGTCGATCACTTGACACCCACCAATCCAGCCTCTTTTTTCCCCCCCTACTCCCTCGACCCCTTACCAACGCTGCCACCGCGGCCCTGCAGCACCCCAAGGTGCAACGCTCTCAGGTATCTGTGTAAAAGTGGCAGCTTCATTAAGGCTTGTTTTTTTTCCTCCTCTCGCCAGGAGGATTTAAATGAGCTGTCGTCCTGACCTTTTTGAGCTCCTGCTTTATAAAGCAGGTTCACTGCCCCCCCCCCCCCCACCCCAAACCTGCCACCTGCCCTTTCTATCTTTCCACCTCATCTTTGTCACCCTTTCCTATACTTGTCTCTTTTCCCTGCAGGAGGGAGAGGCACCTTTTAAGCCATCACAGGCATGCCAAGGTTGTTTTGTGCGTAATTGCCTCCCTCATAAGACCGTGTTTGTCTGCACACACTTGCCACACTCGGTTGATGCCATGCAGTAAAAGGAGAGAGGGCACCAACTCTTTATAACTTAATTTGCTCCCTGACTGTTCTTTAGTGCTGATTAAGCAAGCATCTGTGTTGTTTGGAATCCAGCAGTAAGCCAAGTGGAGCATGGCTAACGTTTTCTCCCTCTCTATTACATCAGGGTTATTGCGCAGAGTGGCGGGCATTTATTGGAGCTGCAGCCTCATTTATTCATTTCTTTTCACCCCATCCCGGACCGGGCCCCCTTTGTCTAATGTCTCCAAAACAAACGCCGGCCGCAGTATTGATAAGAGATTAGCTTGTCAGCGTCGGGCGTCTGGAGTGTGTCCTTTTCAAATGTATGCGACTCACCAATTTGCAATGCGGTGCTCTTGCGGGAAGGAAGAGGTGTAAAGTGCAGGTAAATGGGTCTTACAAGCAGACGGACATGTAGGGCGAGGAAGTAGAGGGACTCCATTTAAGCGCTGCTAACCCCTCAGGCTCATTTTACTTCAGAGGTTTGATGTTTAATTCAAGTTGTTAACAGCATCAAATGTCACCTTACCTGACGCTCCAGGTGCGAATCAGTGTGTAATTCAACAGACTTCCCAAGGTGTCCGCCTGTGGGGATAAGTTCTTTTAATCAGCACCGCTTCGATTGCTAAGCAACCTAACCGACACCCACTTTTTTTTTCCTTCTTCTTCCTTTCCACAGTGTGAGGAGAAGTGCGTGCCCCATGTTGCATTAGCGTCCGTGTGAAATGCTGGCCTGTCTGCCAGGGCCAGGTGACCTCCCCCTCCAGCTTCTCCCCCACACGCAGATGAACACTGGACTTCAGAAATGTAAGTCGTGATGAACGACCGGCAGCATCATCCCACACAGCAGGCCAGTCTGTTCCAAACGTGCCAGCATACGTAGAGCCATGCCAGTAGCAGCCTGGTTCATGATTCGAGCTGTGGGAAAAAAAAGTTAAGACACAAATAGAGCAAATGTTGAGTGTTGTCAAATGTGTTTCCCAAGTCAAGTCAGTCTAGGGTGCGACCGATTAATCGGCCGATTATCAGAAGTTCAGACATCGGCCACAATAAGCAGCCAAATGGCTGATGTTTGCCGATTGTTTTTATTTTTATGTACTCTAAACATTTAGAGTGTGGTACACAAGTAACAATGATTTCATTATTCATTAAAAGGGAAGTCAACCCCCCAAAAAATCTTGACAATAATATGTTCTATGCAGCCCCACTAGCCTAAATGCAGTATTTTGGCTAATATTGTGTTAGTGGAATATGAGTTCGGCATCAAAACCCAGCAGTATTTATCATTATCAGAAGGCGGCCATTTTGCCACTTGCTGTCGAGTGAAAATGACATCACAGTTGCTGAGGTCTCAGGTAACAACCAATCACAGCTCAGCTTCAGAAAACAGGTGAACTGTGATTGCTCATTGCCTGAGCCTTGAAGCAACTATGATGTCATCTTCAGTCGACGGCAAGTGGCAAAATGGCCGCCCCCTGAGATGGATAAAAATGTCTGGATTTTACTGCTTCACTCATATTCCATAAATGTAATATTAATTAGAATGGCATGTTTAGACTAGTGAGGTCACAAATTATTTTCAAGTCATGTTTAAGGTTGCCTTCCCCTTTAAACATAAATCTGTACAATAACATTGTATCCTTAAATATGCAGTACATATTTTGTTGTTAAGATCATTCTATGGAGCTGTCTTTCAAAACAAAACAAATCTTAATTTTTAAAAGCAATACTTAGGTGGGAAATGAAAGCTGTGCAAGGAATTGACCATGATGTCACTATCTTACGCACCTGTAGTCATGGTTTGTTAAAATAATAATAATAATAATAATAAACATTGTGCATGATATATCAAACATGAATATGACACACATTCAAATGCATGATCTATTTTTTTAATTAATTGGCTGATTAATCTGTTATCAGTATTCAATATCAGTCATAAAATCAGTATCGGCATCGGGCTCGAAAAATATTGGTTGGCTCCGATCATTCACAACTATAAAATGAGAAGTAGAACAGTTTGCTACTGTAGCGTAGTTACCAATATAAGCCAAGAATTAGTTACATTACATGCCAAAAAGTAGTTACATTCCCATTAAACAGCAAGAGGACAAACCAAATTTATTTGCATTTTGTCAAAATAACACCTGTGTTTTCATGGGCATGGCCTTAGCTTCGCTAATCCCAATCATAAAAGGAACTGTAGTAGTGCGCGGTGCTTTTCAAATCACCCACATAAATCAGTCGCTTGTCAGACATGGATTACAGCTCACGCCGTGCTCCATTCAATCCTAAAAAATACCTCGCTTCCTTTTTTCCCCCCCTTCAGTAAAAACTCTGCGTGACCCATTTATATAGCACTTTTTTTTGTCGCAAAAAGCTCCAGCTCATCAGGACTGTAATTTCACAATCCCCGTAATCAGCCAACCCCCTGGGAGATCAGCAAGCATGAGGGAGTCTGCTAAGTGCCAGCGTCTGTTGCCTCACTCAGGCGGGCTTGTGACATGGTGCCGCCACCAGCAGGACTCTTTCCCCGCTAACCCCTTTGGTGCCGCTCACCGAGATGCATCCAAACTCACGGGGCGAAAATGAAATTCGCTTTGTTTTTGCCGTCCAATTCTGTGATCCCTGGATGTGTAATTCCAAGCCTCTTTTTTTTTTTTTTTTATCCCATCATCATATTTCTCATACTGTCTGTCCGGCTTGTGCTCTTAACTAAATCAAACCCCGAAACATATAAATAAGTTTTTTAATACTTTGTCCTTGACTCCCAAAAACGTATTTATAGTTTTTTTATTTTATGCTAGAGCATACGGAAGCCTTTGATGCAGCTTCTGACATGAAGAATTTGCTTAAAGCAATGGTAGTTATTACAAAAAAAATGGCCAGCAGGTGGCAACAGAGTATAAGAGATCAGCCAGGGCCATTTTGCAACAAGCTCTTTTTGCCATTGTTTTCAACAAGTATGCGAATAATGATGAAACTTAGCTACATTCTAATGCTAATTGCTGCAAAACGGAAAACGATACAAATATACTTAGAAGAGACTCTAATCATTCTTTTGGCAGGTTCCATGTTTTTATAGCAATAGAACAGAATATTCTGTGGACCTTGCAAAATCTGTCAAAATCCAGTAAAACAGCCGGGAGTGATGGGGGTTGCTTCAGTGAAAATGGCTTTGAGTGCATTCAGTTAAAAGTGTCATTAGTAGTCATGCTTCAAAAAAATGCGGGGCTCATTTAGACTTAAATCATTTTGCGACAGGGCTTTGACATTCCTGGCCTGGAACATCTGCTTAACCACACTGAGTTAGCCGTCACTTGAAATTAAGTTAATGAGCTCCTATTTTTGTTGCTATTTGAGCACTATCCTTCCGCTATAATCCCGCAGAGGCCTGGATCTTGTCTTTCACACTTTCCCCATCCCTCTATTTTTGCCAATAGCTCCCGACCACCAAGCTCGCTGCGCTTTGCCGTTCTGTGCATAAAGAGAAGTCGTTTAAAAGTTACGAGCTGGCAGGTTGCTGTCAGAGGCAAGGCCGGAGCAGCTGCTCTATTTATCATCGGGGAGCGCCTGTTCGCAGAAGATGGCTGTGAAAAGCAAAGGGAGACCCGAGGAGTATATCAGGTGCACAAAGATACAACGGGGGTCTCTACGAGGGCTCATCCTGCCGGCAGGATGTCTCAAATACCAGGAAATGGCCCTTGGTCCTCCATTCTTCCAAGCAGAACAAACACGAAGCCTGGCGAGGCCACTGGGCAGATTTTTATTGTTTTTTTTTTTTCATCTCACAGAGATCAAAAGCAGCCATCTTTCTCCTGCTCCTTATGTTATTTTCCTCTTTGAATGTCTTCCTCTCTGGCCCCGTCAGCACGACATGCTGTGTTCAGCTGCTTTTGAAGGAGGTCGGCCACATGCGTGTAACTGAATTCAACAGTCTTAATTCGACACTGAAGCTTCAGACTCAATTTCCTGAGTGGAAATTTGCAATTTACAGCAGCGGGAGCGCCCCGGCCCCCCCGCCGCTTAAACCATGTTCAATAAAAACAGTAGTTTGAATAAAAGAAGCCCTAATTAGAGCCTGCTGACTGTGCACTTGTGTGCCAACAGCGGCGTAATTAACAGATGGCCAAACTGGCCCCTTTCCCCTGCTCTCTGTTGGAGAAGGTGCTTAGTTGGAGATCTTAGATGATGCGCCCGTCGCCACCAGCAAACTTCACTCATATCCTCATTAACCCTCCCTTGATACTTTAAGCTCTTCAATTAATCCAGGTTTGAGGTCAAGGTTAAAATGCTAATAAGCCAACATTAAGCGTATACATCAGCATCTTGGCCTTTTTTCTTTTCATTTTTTAATATGGCCAAAGAAGTCAACCCATACATTTTCCTTACAATAATACGTTGTATTCACCCCCACTAATCTAAACACGGCCTTCTGATTAATATTGCGTTTCTGGAATATGAATTAAGCAGCAAAATCCACTCGGTTTTTATCCATCTCAGGGGGGCGGTCATTTTGCTCCTTGCTGTCGACTGAAAATGACATCACAGTTGCTCGGGGCTCCGATAACAACCAATCATTGCTCACCTGTTTTCCGAGTTTGGTCATGTGACATTCGCAAGATGAGTCATTCGACAACAAATGGCGAAATGGCCGCCCCCTGAGATGGATAAAAATGGGTGCATTTTGCTGCTTATTAAAGGGATACTTGACTCATTCAGCCATTTTCAGCAGTAGAAAGTTAATATTTGATCCAGAATTAATTTGATGACGTCATTATTTTTCATGTACAATTAATACCTTTAAAAACAAATTTTTCCACTTCCTGCAGACTGAAGATGACATCACCTGTGCTCAGGAAACAGGTAACGACCAATCATGGCTCACCTGTTTTCTGGCTTTGGCCATGATTGTGCCATGATTGGTCGTTATCTGTTTCCTGAGCACAGGTGATGTCATCTTCAGCACTTGGCAAAATTTATTTTTAAAGTTATTAATTGTTCATTAAAAATAATGAAGTTATCACATGAATTATAGACAAAATATGATCTTCTTGATGAGTCACATATCTCTTTAATTCATATTCCAGATTCTTGTGAGAAATCTTGTGAGACCAGTCCAGTCCAGACATCTTGTATGTCTGATACAAAAAGGAATACAAACCAAAAAAAAACACATCCTTTTTTTTGTAAGCAACAAAAACAATAAAAAGATGTGGCAGCATTGAGTTTGCTTTTTCACGTCTAATTTGGGTTTTATTGCCAAGTCCGGCATGTTCTGTATGTTGACACCGTGAATAATGAGAATACCATTTAGTCTTTCTGCAGTCAGCTTTGATGTCACAAAGGTCATTTATCATTAGCAGTGGTTGACAGGTGAAGTCCATCCTCGCCTTGTGTGTGTGCGTCTGTCCGCGTTTGCTTACGCTGGCATTTATTCAGTGACACGTCTTAGGCCTACGTGATGGCGGGTGTCGGCTCTAGCGCCTTGGCCCGGACCCCGGCATTAATGAGGCTGCCATCAGCGGGCTGGACATTTAAGTCACGGCAGCCCAAACAACCACCCCCCCCCCCCCCCCCCCCCCCCGGGGGGCCGCCCTATGCAGGCCCTGCACATTGCTGCCCATTGTTTCCCATTCCCAAATAAAAGGGGAATTAATTAGCCAGTTGGCACAGTTGGTCGGTGCAGACGGTTCCGAGCTCCCGTGCCTCATCCCTCAAGCCTCGTCAGCTCACTGTGAGAGTGGAACAGCCAAGAGTTGCTGCCTGCAACTGAGACATTTCACATCGCCGCCCCATCAACTCGCTGTAAACTGCTTTCGCTATCGACGTTACATTAACTGAAAAGGCCAGTCTAATAGTAATAAATGTAAAGTCAGTTCACTTCAATTTGCCTTGGTACAGTTTAGAACGGTTAACTGCTGATCTAATGACTTAATTTTCCACTGCGGAGCCTGCCAGGGTGAGGCTGGCTTCATTCCAGCATGAAGCACTGGCCGGGTTTACGTGGAGACTTATGTCATACCGATTGAAATCATTCCATATCCAATACCATTTAATCAAGTCGCACATAATGTGACAATGTGTCGTTTTGTTTCCTCAACTTTGGCATGAAGAATGTAAACAGGGGCATCCAGACAGAAAACACAACACATTAGCAAACATCTACATTTTCTTTTTCTTTAAAAAAAAGAAAAATATCAATTTAAAATGCGCTCATAAATGAACCGCCTTCACACTCAGTCAGGTACAAACACCATCATGTTCACACTGTCACTTTGGGAGGTTAAATTTAGCCCGGATGCTTAGCAGGTGTAACAAATGTCTGCGAACAGGAGCCGACAAAGTCTCCCCGCAGATCAGAGCCTGTCTGATTACTCGTCTGCTGTCATGTCGCGCTCGCCGCGTTGTTTTCCTTCTCCCCGACGCAGCCACGGGGGAGCGTCATTGCCACGTAGCCACTTTTTTTTTTTTACCTCAGCCCCAAAGAGGTTATTTTTCACCCGTGTCTGTTGCATTGTTTGTTTGCCACGCGGGTATATGTGACAAAAAAAGCTACCAGGATGGTTCTCCTAAAAAAGCGGCAGGATGTCCTTAAATATGTGGGACGGGGATTGTGTCAGCTGCAGTGTGATCGATTGGGGAACTTATTTTTTCTTAATTATGTTGAGTTGCTGGATTAAACAAAATTTTGTATGCCTATTCCAAAATTGCAGTCTTTGTTTTTTCTAGCACATCAATTTTTTTTCTCCACAGTTTCCTCTCCAGATGAGCAAAATTCAACATATTAGCTGTAGTAAGACTGTAGTAAGACAAAGCATAATTCAATTGATTCGCTGTAGGAAGACTTTAGTAAGAAACAGGGTTATTATAGTTTGGGAATTTTTCATTTTAGTTAGTTTTGATTTCGTTTTGAGTTCTGGTTTTGAAATGTAGTTGGTTTAAAAAAAAAAATTCAAGGTGGTTGTGTTAGTTTTTATTAGTTTTAGTTATTTCATAAATGCTTAGTTTTTGTTTAGTTTTAATTAGTTTATTAGTTTTAGTTAAAAAAAAAAGTGTATTACTTGTAATTAAAAAAACAAAACATGGGAGTGACGTCATCTGAAGGGGCTTTTCTATTGGCTGCTCCGAGATGACGTCACTTTTGTGTGACACACTTTCAAACGTCCTTATTGCGGTTAATATAAAAATAAATCTACTTAAAATCATTCCCAGAGACTCATGCATTACATTTATTACCAAAGCCTAACTATAATTATAGTTTTGTAAACATAAAATGTCGTTTCATTTCGTTTTTGTTGTTTAAAAAGCATTTCCGTTTTTATTGTATTTCTTTAACGATTTTTTATTTTTTTATTTTAGTTTTATTTTTTTATTTTATTTTTTTCGTTAGTTTTAATTAACTAAAATAACCTTGGTAAGAAAAAGCTAAATGCTACTGATTAGCTGCAGAAAGACGGGCACATAAGACAGTAAACAGAAAGGTAGCATAGTAGGAATTTAAAAGTATTAGCCATATCCTTTGTAAAAGGTAAAAGTCATGCCTGTTTCTTTAATTATTCATTGTCAATATTTATCTAACAAATAAAGTATTTTTCATATTTTTTAAGAAAACGGGGCGCTATAGTTCACAAACATGATGTGAGAGAAAAAAACTGAGACCCGTTTTGGATTTGGCACCCAAAAATGAATTAAAAACCCCAAACATTTCTTCTTAAATAACAGCTTTTCCACTCATTGATATTTTTTCCCTCTCTTTTTCTCCATCATAGGGGACACCACACAAAGGATGAGATCTACTCCTTTCCCAACCCCTGCAGAATTGGATGCCTATGCTAAGAAAGTTGCCAACAACCCCCTGACCATCAAAATATTTCCCAACAGTGTCAAAGTCCCGCAACGGAATCACGTCCGGCGTACCGTCAACGGTCTGGACACCTCGGGCCAGCGCTACAGTCCTTACCCTTCGTCTCAGGCCAGCGCCAAGGCTGGCCTCCTCGCCGTCGTCAACGTGCCCGCCGTCAAGGGCATCCTCAAAGATTTCGCCGGCGGCCGGGCTCGCTTTCACCCCGAAGTCATCATGAACCACCTGAGGGGCCCTTACCAAGTGACTTCGACCAGCACTTTAAACCCCCACCACCAGACTCTGCCCAACCTTCCCCAACCTCAGCAGAGCTTAGCCCAGGACGCACCTCAGACTCTACAGATGCCACTGGCTCCGCAGCAGAGCCTCAGACACGCTCTCCCCGTCACCCAGCACTCTCAGGGCCCACCTAGACTGCACCCGGCCCTCGGCCACCCGCAGGTCCCTTCTGCTGTCCTCCTCCAGCAGCAGCAGCAGCAGCACCTTCAGCAGCAGTTCCAGGAAGGGAGCCGCAAGCTGACAGATGGCGACGCACCACCTAACGTGACCATCTCTACCTCAACCATTCCACTCCCCATGGCCACGGGGCTGCACCAGGGCCGCCAGCCCGACCTGAGCACCATCGTGCACCAGATCAACCAATTCTGCCAAGCTCGGGCCCAAGGCGCCGGATCGGCTTCCATGTGCGAGGGCCAGATCGCCAACCCCAGCCCCATCAGTCGCAACCTGCTTATCAGCGCTTGCTCCAGGGTCTCCATGCACCACAACCCCGCCGGCGGATTCCCCCCGCACAACTGCATCCTCGGCCCTCAAGAGAAAGCAACCATCCCGGTGGGGGTCCACCCTTTACCCAGCGTGACCATGAACCACTTGCCTTCCAACCACACAGATCTCAAGCAGCAACAGCACCCTCAGCAGCACCTGCACCCAAAACCCAATCAGCAGTTGCAAGCTAACCCCCAACACCAGAAGATGTGCTCTTGGAATCCGCATCAGTTGACCCACGTGCCCCAAATTCCCAACGGTTGCAAGCAACCGAGCAGGGACGCCACCTTCCACTTTAAGGGACTGAACTACCCTGCAGATATGTGCGTGGGGCAGCCGTACATGCTGAAACCCCCTATAGAGAGGCCCACCCCCTCTCCGCCCGTCAACAACAACTGCATGCCGGGCCCCGTGGCCCACTACCCAAACGGTCCCTACTTCCAATCCCACATTTGGAACAGCGGCATCCTCCCCACACCCAACAGTGACAGCTCCGGCTCTCAGGATGTAGCCATGCCATTCCACGGGGCGGTCCCGGGGGGGTGCGCCGCACTCGAATGCGGGCCCCCGGGGGCGCCTCATTATAGGCTACCGGCAAGCTCCTCCACCTCCTCTGCCCAGACTAATCTGATGCAAAGCGCAGATTACATGGGTGGGGACTTCCAGACTCCCTACTTCCGCGATCAGAATCTGGGGTTAATGGGCAAGATGCACAGGCCCCCTGTGAGCAGGGTGGGGCCGGAGGTGGCGGATGGTAGAAGCGCTCTCATCCAGCATCCAGGGTACAGATAAGCTATGGCCTTGTCTCCGAAAGTTATCAGACCCCCCCCCCCCCCACCCCCTTTTTTTGTTTGTTTAGTCTTAAGAAAACAGGATAACTTGACAAAACTGCAAATCTTAAAGAGGGTATATGAATATATTTAATTCATGAAGAACAGTAGGTTTTTTTTTGGTTATAAATCTTGCAAGTGATCAATTATTATTATTATTAATTTTTTTTAATGCTTCTACCTGGAACATTTAGGAATCATGTTCCCAAGCGTGTTCACGCGTCTACTGTGTGTCATTCCTGCTTTTCGCTCCACCATACAGGTGTGTGTGTGCCTGGGTCTCCACAGATCCTGTGTTCGTTCAACGTTTGTAAGGCCTTTCTCAAGCGCCAATGCAAGTCAATTCCTCGCCGGAGAAAAAAAAAAGTGGCAACATCTTTTGTCGGATTTGCTGTGAGGAACTTAAAGACAAGGAAAGACTTTTTTTCTGTGTGTAATAATCTTGTTTGAAACAGCAACCAGAAATGTGTGTGTGTGTGTGTGAGTGTGAGTATGTACGCAGAGTTTTTACTATTTTCAGATGTCATTATTTATTTGTGTAATAGGACTATTGAAACTTGATTCCTTACTGTCACGTACAGACAAACGCAATCAGGTTGTTTGTACATAGCAAGGACCCAGCAGGGAGCAAGCGTACCTGTTGCCGAGGCGACGTGCTCTGTCCTGCTTCAAATGCTGCAATGAATTCAGGTGTTAAAGAAAAAAAGAAAAGAAAAAAAACTTAGCGGCCAGGCCGGGGAAGGCTTCGGCTGTGAAAAGTTTTGAGCGGAAAGGTCATAAGATGGCCGGAGTCCAACGAAGACTTTCTACAGCGCTCAACATAAATGAGAACACTCCCGGAAAATGTGTTACAAAACTCCATTTTCATCCTCCTATTGACGATGGATGGATGGAGTATACGCCATAGGAACTCTAGCAGTAGATTAGCACAAAATATTTAACAATAAATAATTTTAAAAAATCCACATTCATTCAACTACAGGGGTGTTGTTGTCACAATTCTTAAGGGGGGGAAGTCAACCCCCCAAAAATTATTGACAATAATATGTTCAGTGAATCCCCACGAGTCTAAATACAGTATTCTCGTTAATATTGCGTTATGGAATATGAGTTAAGCAGCAAAATCCAGCTTTTTTTTATTTTTTTTTATATAACAATATCAGAAAGTCGGCCATTTTGCCACTTGCTGTCGAGTGAAAATTACATCTCAGGTAACAACCAATCACAGCTCGGCTTAAAAAAAACAGGTGAGCTGTGATTGGTCGTCTGATCCCTGAGCAACTGTGATGACATCTTCAGGTGACAGCAAGTGACAAAATGGCCGCCCCCTGAGATGGATTTAAAAAAAAAAAAACGGCTGGATTTTGCTGCTTAACTCATATTCCACAAATGTAATATCGAACAGAATGTCATGTTTAGACTTGTGAGGTCACATATAACATGTTATTGTCAAGAAATGTTTATGGTTGACTTCCTTTCCAAAGGTCGTGTAGCCATTTATATTGAGCACTGTATTAGGGAGAGGTGCCATTTTCTTTTACAAAGCATTTTTTCCCCCCGTAACGCTGGCAAATGTCTTACTTGAATGTGGCGATGATTCACGTTGAAGGCGACACAATAGACGCGAGCAGTACAGTGTCACGAATGCCACGCGGGCTCAAACTCAGCGCGGTCGGAATCCCGAGTGAAAGCGCGGTTGCTACTGATTGTGATGTGAAGACCAAATTGATCACTTGCAAGATGACGCGGACGGAAACAGCAAACGCATTGTTTATTTTATTGTACACTGGCTTACCTACTAGACTACTGTAACATTTAAACTTTAATGATTGTGTGAGTGTTGCTGGGTCATGTGTGCGCGTGCGTGCGTGCGTGCGAGATGACGATGACGCCCATGTTTTGTTCACCTACCAACCCCTAAGAAGCCTTAATTGTTTGGTCCTTGGACTTTCCTTGAGCATGGTTTTAATGAAAACCCCAAATAATAAGGAGAAGGAAGATGGTAAGAATACACAGACACAGCGGTTTTGCTTTGGGTGGGGTGGTTTTGGTTTGTTTTTTCCCCCCCTCCCTGGTCCTTTAAAAAAAAAAAATGTTTTTATTGTACTGACTAGACAGAGCAATTCCTTGATATTTGTTTTGGGAAGCAAGAAAAAGAGCGATATGTTAATTATACAGTATATTTTAGAAATGTGTAGTTACTGAGCTGTAAACCCCCCCCAGTTTCAAAGCTTCAGTTTTGCAGTTGTGACTATTTATAATACTTGATTTGCTTATTATTTAAGCCCCCCCCCACCTCCTGTTCTATTGCTGTGAAAAGGAAGAAGGTCCATAGCCTATCTTTAGTCATCTTTCAAGACGGATAAGAAGCAAGCGCGTGAGAGTTGTGCTACTCTTTTTGTAATATTGTAATAATAAAATAAAATTCTAATTTATGCTTTCACATGGGTCTGAGCCACTGTGTGGACATATATGGTGTATTTATTTACAAACAAGATCAATGGCATGACAAATTCAGTATACAAGTATTGCACTCAATTGTAGGCACCAAATGTGTTGTTGTTTTTTTGTCACACTAATTGTGGCGACAGTCTCACGCCATTGTATGAGCGAGCGTTTGTTAAATTAAGCTTGTCTGGCTGTGATGAAATGGAACTTGCAATAAAAGATGGGGTGAAGACCTTTGTGATCACTGATGATGATCACAGTGCAACTCCAACCAAGATACTGTATACAATTAGCCGATTTGAAATGAAGGATGTGCATTGTTACATGCAAACTAAAACACTAGCTGCTGCTATTTTCCAGATATTGTCTTTTTAAATCAAGTCACATTTACTGATCTGTCAATTTCCTGTGTATTCATGCTGGAAAGTTGCACATCTCAGTGGCTTGTGGTCCTCTTCTGCTCTCTCCAAATAAGCCTCTCCAGCTCCTCCCTGTGGAGCAAAGAGGAATTGAAGGAGATCAAACTAGTCATCGTCTTCGACGTTAGAAAAATCTCACGACACGAAACAAAACGTTTGTTTTTGTGCACCTCTGTTTGTCCGAATCGGTGTGTTGTCTGACGTCAGCCGCCGCCTTCGGTCCCAGTAGCCGGGCTCCTCTTGGATTTTGCCCAGGTGGATGTTCCATTTGTTCCAGTTGACTTCCTCCACTCTGCCAATGACAGGAGGGTACATGCCCCAATTAGACTAGAGGCCAGTTGTTGCTACTGACTACAGCATCACAAGATGCAATCGACTTTTCAATATTGATCGACACGGCTGCAACAGGTAAATGTGTGATTCATTTGGGGGCAAGTGGCTAGCTAGCATGTGTGCTTTACAGTTCTCATTTTAAGCCAATGAAAAGCACGAGTCAATCTAATATTTTTGCTTGAATATAAATAAATACAGCAACAGTATATCAAAATTTGAATCAAGGGAACAATTTTGAAAAACACCCGAAAGGAACTAATCAACGTGTAATAATTTGGCTTTGTTTGTGCTCCTCCAATCTCCACAAGGGGGCGCAAATTCCCCATACAAGCGGCAATGATTGACAGCCATTAGTCTACACAACAGAAAAACGTTTTCACGCATTTTGTCAACATTATTTTGGGGTACGTTGCCTCATAGGGCTCCAACCTTTTTAAGTTAACATCTCGAACTCAGGTTCATAAAAAAACTAAAAACACTAATTGTGACTGACTGGCTCACCGGTGACCCTAATGAAGACAAGACCTATGAAAATTGATGGATACAGCTTTAGTGTGGGATATCTGGCGGAACTCACTGTTGAGTCAAAATAAGGCAGTACTATATTCACATTTACACCTATAATTTGAATCTAACTTGACACTCCTGTTGTGGTTGTTTCTTAACAATATTCATGGGTCAATGTGACCCCGTTAAATGTTTAATCTTTAAAAAAATATCACATAACACAATACAATGTTTTTAATATTTAAAAAAAAAAAACATTTTAAAAATTAATGTCAGCAGACAAAGCTGAACCTAAGTTGAGTTTTTTTCTCCTAGATTTTCAACGAGGTCAATTTGACCCGCAGCATAACAGGAGGGTTGACATGCATGTTTTTAGAATGTGGGAGTAAGCTGGAGTACCTGGACAAACTTGCAAAAGTTGCTGCAAAGTGGTTCGCACGCCAAACCTCAGAATTGTTAGCCATGCGTGCTAACCACTAGTCAATTGTGTTGCCTTGGACATCAGCTTTTCCCCCCCAAAATCTATACTGTATGTAAAAAATGTTTCATGCTTGTTAAATTATCATGAGTTTTTTTTCCAGGTTCATTCTTTGCCCCCCTTTTAAAGGGTCAGAACTTGAGCCGTGTTTTTCCACCCTCCCCACCCCTTACTTGTTTTTTTCATCTAATAACTTTTAGCAACAAATAATGTCATCCGAATCATTGTTTTCTAGCCTGTTCCTGTGTAACTCATCCTATATGAATTCAATTTGGCATTCAAGTGTTTCTTCGTCACAAAATGAATCTGACCTGAAACAGCGACGGCAATCTTGTTCAGAGGGTGTGCCCAGATTTTTGTCCAGCCCGCAGCGGAGCCGCTTCCTCGCGAAGAACGGCAGCCTTTTCTCCATATCCATGATGGTGATGGCCCTCTAACAAAACAAAACAAAACAAAAGACGTCAACGCAGAGTTGCCGAGGCCACCAACGGTGTGGCTGACCTGTAGCTTCCAGATGCTCGCGCTCTCCTTGGTGATCTTCTCCACGGTGCGGTTCATGAGGGCGATGAGCATGTTGAGCAGCAGGATGTAAGTGAGGATGATGTAGGAGATGAGCAGCATGTAGAAGACCTCCTTGTACTGGTAGTGGTCGGTGAACTCCATGTCACCCATGCCGATGGTGAACTTGAAGAGCTGCATCGTGGTGTAGGAGATGTTGCGGAAGGTGGGCTTGATGCACTCGGAGTCGGGGGAGAGCGGTCCGAAGAGGCGGCCCTTCTCATTGGTGGTGTTTTTCACGTGGGGCTCAATGAGCAGCGTGACTACAGCTGTGACAGATGATACGACGTCAACCACGAGATTAGGACAAAAGTGTTACGATACAGGCCCAAGTGTTTATCAAAATGAAAGGTTTTATTCTTAAAAAGAAAACGCATGGAAGAGTAAGTAGCCTTACCTGCTGAGAATCCAAAGAGGAAGATGACGTAGACAAACAGGAAGCGGAGCATATCGCTGAGGATCATCTGCGAAGAGCCAAAGCCATCGAGCCTCAAGGATCCAAAATGGCCGACGAGGGGATTTGCAGTACTGTACTTGATGTACCTTCTGTATCATGACGCTGTAGATGCCCATGTGTTTGCTGCCCCGCGCAAAGTAGAGCAGGTTGACCCAGCTGAGAGCAAGACACAACACCAGGAAGCCCAGATACGCTTGTCTCCCAAAGAGATAGAGGCCGGCGGCGGCCAGGAAGAGGATGGCCTGCACAAAGCTGGAAATGGCCACAGAATAATGTAGACATTAACAGCAACACTAGGGAACTTTCAGTTTATGTTGATTATGGCGACGCCATGTGGACAAAGGCGGTATTTTTTTTTTTTATGTCTGAGGCACTGCATCGTTTTTGAGCTCACGCCAGCGAGCGTTGACGTTCAAATTGACTTCTGTCTTTGTAACGAGTGGGGAAAGGGGGAAGTGACGTATGCCAAAATGCAACCCCCGGAGAGAGAGAGAAAAAAACTGGAGCTGCACTTAGAAGGACCACTTCCACTCATCGCCATTCATTTAGCTTTATATACTTTTTGTGACATTTTGATTCGGTTCACCAAAAATCCTCGTGTTTGGTTGTGTGCCACTAAATGTTGCCGAGTTAAAAAAATGCCTTGGCTCAATAAAGGTTGAGAAACCTCTGTCGGCCATCCTCAATGACCCAGGAAGTAGCCTGCTGCTCACCACCTTTAGTATTCAGTAGATATGCTTTTGGCTGCTAACCAGACAGATCTAGGATAATCCTTATAGAAAATGAGCGCTAATGACGTTAGCATAACATAATGATCACACAGGCCATCGGCATTAGATCAGTGTGTTACTTACAAAAGAATATCGTAATATCCATCAATCAGCAAGGACTGCAGCTTCGGTCGTTTCCTCTTCATATCTAATAACTACAAATAAAAGATTGATTATTCACATTGAGGCCGATAGGATGTTATGTATGGCGAAAATGCGCATGTAAGGTTACGTACCCCCATAAAAAAAAAATAGAGGTTTGCCACTGTTAATAGTATCTGTCCTGAAAGATACAGGTAACCCATAGTGCTGTGCTCCAGAGGGAATGGTGTCTGTAGACAAGAAAATAGGAAACATGAGTGAAGTTTGATTTGCAACATGAGCCGAAACAGTTTTCAGCGTCCACCTTTCCACTCTTCCTGTTGTAGGCCACCGCCGTGAACACGAGCAGGTACCCGAAGTAGACCAGGAAGTTGAGACAAAACATTCGGCCCGCAAATCTCTTCCACTTGTCTTCCAGCAGTTGGCGCAGAGGTTCCGTCTGGAGCATCTCATGGCGGTTCTGGGGTTCACACGCGCAACTTAACAGCAGTCCACACTCTGGTGGATACACTTCAACGCGGGGACTCACGGGGATGTCACTGCCGTAGACCAGTATTTCCAGGACCGACTTGTTGTCGGCGGAGTCCACTGAGGCCAAGTCGTACAAGGAGCTCTGGACTGGCCCGTAAACCCACTCGGTGAATTTACGAGACAAATGTTTGGTGTGGCTCTCTTGGAACTCGTGCTTCAGGATGTGTGCGAAAACCTACAAAGAGGCAAACACGACATGTTTGTGAAGGCTCACCAAATTCATGTGGACTATTAAATGTTAGATTGCTGTGCTGCCTTGGTCACTATAAAACTTGTTACTGTAAAAATTTGGATTTTACTGTAATTCTACTGTATTTTATTGTATTTTTTATTTTTTATTATTTACCTGGAAATGTTTTCATCACTGTTTACAGTATTTTATTGTATAACTGCTGCCAGTAAAATACCGTAATTTTTGGTAAACCAGTAAATATAGTAATTTTTAATAAAACATATGTATGTTAACTATTATTTTATAAATATTAAAAAATCTCTTTTATTATTTTTTATAAAATATTTTTTATTTTATTTAATGTATTTTAAATTATTGGCAATAATAATTTTAATATTGTTTTATGTTAGGGATGTTCGATACCACTTCATTGCTATACCAGTTATGAGTAATCAACTGACATGAAGTACAGATACCACTAGTACTTTTGATACATTGTTATTGCGAGTACCGATACCTTGAAGTAAATATAAAAATACCTGGTATAACCTTATCCATAATTATTATTATGCTAATCACATCACCATCATGAAATACTTTAATTTTTGTCAGTATGTTGACTGTATTGTTACATTTTATTATTTTAAATAAAATATAATACTTGATTATTTAATGAATTAGATTTTTAATAAAGATGATATAAAATATCAAAGTGCTATAATTGATTGTTGCTTGCATGTGTCATTGCGTTTACAATAAGACTACAGGGGATAACAAAATACTGTACACAATTTAACAAAAAAATAACGATTATATAGCACAATGCACTTAATGTCATCATATCATACCCTTAATGGTGCACTGATGTGTGTAAAATAACTTCATTCGGGTCACGAATTGGACCACCACTCTCTGATTTGTTTTGTTAAGCCTTACCCCACTTTTTCCGGTCTTGGCAGCCAATTTGAGAGGCGTCAGGCCGTTGTTGTTTTCGATCTCCTCCAAATTGAGTTTGGGCCTCAGCCTCGCCGTGGTGGTCAGAACGCGGTCGTACATGCTGGTGATGAATAAGTCGGTGTTCTCCTTGGTGTTGTCGGCCACGCGCACCAGGGCGTGCAGCACCGTGTTGCCCTGAGAGTCGGGCGCGTTCGCGTACGCTTGCATGTGCTCGTTGTCCAAGAGGTACTCCACCACGTCAGGCTGATTCGTGCATGCTGCCAGGGACAGTGGAAGCTCACCTGGGGATACAAAAGAAACTCTTGTGATTCTTGGGGTATTTTGACGGCGGTTGAAATGCGCCAACGAATGTGCGTAGACAATCGTTGTCTTTGCTGCCATCTAGTGGCTTGTTGTTGCCAAGGAAGTATGATGACGTGAGGTGAGCAGATTGACTTGAAGCAGTGACTCGCTCACCCCGCACGCTGCAAACTGAATTCTCGCGGTATTTGTGAGTTCACAAACTCCCGAGAAAACATCTTTCTTTCTTTTGTTTTGTTTTGACTTTATTATACATTTCTATTAACATGCACTCGGATAAGATGCAACGCCTGGACATGGCAACAATATATAAAAAAAAACTAAATTGAACATTAAAATAAACAAACTGGGGATTCTTACACATCACGTCACTTAAGATAAAAAAAGAGCGTACACGTAAAAAAATCAAAATAATAAATACTGCTTAATATTGGCACTTATTATTCTTGCATAAGCATACAAAAATAATTTAATATCAGCAATAAATCCTTGCAATGAGGGCTTACAGTTCTTCCACTTAGCACAGTCAATATGATATTTGCCCATTCGAAAATACATCTTGTACCAAGTCCGTTAATATTCACCGATCCGAACCACCAATCACAGAGCGACATTGTGTTCGGGTGCGGGACACCGTGGGAAACAAACCAATATAACTTACAAATGTATTTTGGACACTATCTTTTGTAATTTTGAGCTTTCCTTACCGAATGTTTTGTTTGGATTTTTGAACTATGACAATTCATTGAAAAAATAATATTATTTGATTAATCTTTTAATTTATCTTGCTTAGTTTTAGATTCATTAATATTTACATTAATGAATCTAAAACTTGTAAACTTGACTTGTAAAGTCGAAACCTAATTTTTTTTTCTGCTTTTGAAAGAGATGGATGTATATTTAAAATAAGAATGCTATCAAGACCTCAAATTTGTGTTCTCATTTTGGTGTTTTTAATATTTCTTAGTTTAAGACCCCCTATATATATTTTTTATTATATATATATATATATTTTTTTTTCCCTTTTCTGTTATTGTGAGATTGTTGTGTACTGTGATGATGTTTGTTTGCTTAATGTTTGCCATGTTTGGCTTTTGATTTCAATTTGTTAAATAAAGCAATAAAAAAAAAACACAATATAACGTGGCTGAATGGACGCTGCAATTAATTCTGTTCTTGCAGAATTACTCACCGTTTTCTTGTTGAATGTAGAACAGCGGCGCTTCGTGCATTTTTATCTGGTAAAGATGTCCGTGTTTTTTTTTTTTTTTGTTTTGTTTTGTTTTTCGAAGACAAACCGAAATCCGAAGACAACATATTCATTCGTTGCCATGATTGGTCAAAACAAATGCTCACAAAGATGCCGCGTCATCCAATCAGCTCGAAGTATTGTACAGAATGTCCCGCCTTTTTCCGAGCAAATCACCGCGGAGCAGTCCCAGATTGATATTGTGGAGAACTTTCTTGAGTGAACCACAATTATCAATCTGGCTATTGCCAGGTTACTCTTCTCACGCACTCACCAAAGTAGAAGTTGGGGCCGTCGTGTGGCTGGAAGAATTTCCCACAGGCTTTAGCATGGACGTCGGCTCCTTTACTGAGCAGCAGCTTGACGTAGCTCAGACTCCTGCGCTCAATTGCGATGTGCAGTGCCGTCTGCCCTGTTGATTCATATACAAATGAGCAATTGTACGTATATTATTATTGTGGTTTTAGTTTGTTTCCAGTCACAGAGCGACACTTAACTGCGTGGGTTCAGTTACCACTCAGTGACTTCATTTGAAGTACACAATTTGCCCAAAGTAGCTTTGGAAGCACTATCAAAAATGGAAGTCCCAATTTACCTTTATAGTAACTGTCAGTGTAAGCTGCGTTGACAAACTCTTTCATGTCACCCGTCCTCTCTGAGATGTCCAACAATAATTCAACAGTCGGGTTTTTGCCATCTCGCAGGTGCAGGAGGGCTTTCATCAGGGCAGTTTTACCGTACGACTGATCTGCAAGTGAAAAACCCCCACTCGCGTTATTTTTGTTGTTGTTGTCGTGAAAATTGCGGTGAGCGACCAATCACACTCACACAGTGAGTCTGTGAGTTTCTTCATGTTTTGGTGCAGGTACAGGGACAGGCCTTCCAATCTGGCGACGTCGCCGCTGGCCGCCGCTTCAAACAGCCTGTTGATGTCAAATGTCCGACTGTCTCTCTTGCCGGTGTCCTGATCCGCGCCTCGGATCCCCCTGGCGGAAACGCAACACGTTTCAAGTTAGCAACGGCGGCTTCGTGAGTTGCTATTTTCCTTTCTGAGAGTTTTTGTTGACTAAATCGGATGTTGGCGAATATTGTTATAGTTTTGTTAAAAACAATACATTCAATAGTGACCACAGCACAACAAGCATATATATTATAACCACAAAAACAACTTTAATTCATTCACTGCCATTGACGGCTATAGACGTCATAAATTAATTTGAACTATTTCTATTAGTTGAACATTTTTTTCCACTTTTGTTAAGAAGAGTATGAAAACCTAGATTTTTTTTGTGTACGTTTAGAACAGATATAAAATTTGTGATTAATCGTGAGTTAACTAGTGAAGTCATGCGATTAATTACGATTAAAAATTTTAATCACCTGACACCACTCATTTTTAATAATCTTTTCTTTTAAAAATAAATACAAATAAATTAATTGTAATAGTTTTTTTCCAATATTTAATCAACTTTTTTTTTTTAAGAAAAGATTATTAAAAATTTGGGGTGTCAGGCGATTACCATTTTTAATCGTAATTAATCGCATGACTTCACTGGTTAATTCATGATTAGTCAAAACTTTTATATCTGTTCTAATACAATTGAAAAAACCTAGGTTTTCACACTCTTGTTAACATAAGTGGGAAAAATGTTAAACTAATATAAAATAGTTCAAATTAATTTTTGACGTCTATAGCCGTCAATGGCAGTGAATGAGTTGGACAGGAAGGAGAGTCTCACTTGTCAAAATTGAGGTTGAATCGTATTTTAGGTGTGTCGGCCTCCATTTCCTCCTGGTAGTTCGTGTCCATGGGGGCTTTGGGTGCCTCGAGACCCGCACTTAAAAGGCATTCTAGAACGTCTTGTTTTGGCGCTTTGCGTTGAGACTTCTCAGCCTCTGTCCTGTCGTCAGCCTCCAGAAGGAAGTCGTTCTTCCCTGACTTCTTCATCTCTGCGCCCGGAGGTCTGCGACAAGCACAAATTTAAAAATATTTCAAATTCAAGTGTTGGGAGGTGCTTAAGGGAGTATTCACGATAAGCTTGTTTATATGTGCATTTTAAATGCAGAGGTTGCAGTCAGGATGGGGTCAAATTCATGCATAAAACATGTCAGGTCCGGCAACATTCGGCGGCAGTTAGCCAAGAGGTTAGCGCATCCGCCTCACAGTTCTGAGGTTGAGGGTTTGAATCTGGGCTCCCGCCTTTATATGTGGAGTTAGCATGTTGTTCCTATGCTTGCGTGGGGGTTCTCTGGCCGATCTGCATCTTGCCGTTACACCCACCTAATGCATTTTGCAATTTAATACTGAACTCAAAACTTGGTTACAAATATTCCTGCTATTGTCGTCATATTTGGTTTAAACGTTTTAATCACCAGTTTAGAATTCTTACCCTCGGATGAAAATCGACTATTTTCACATGTACACATCGGGCAAGATCTTCCTAAGCCTCAGGAAAGACAAAACAAATCTTGGCACCACGTGTGTGTGGGGGGGGGGGGATGTGTTTGTGTGCGTGTTATTATTGTCCATCCATCAATTTTCTGCCACTTATCTGAGTGTTATTATTATTATATAAAAAAGTTTTTTTTTTTTTTTTAAGAAAAATGTATGTGGCGGTCCAGACTCCAGGGGTTTAGCTCACTGGTAGGGCTCTGCACTCCCAAACCGGAGACATGGTCATTATGCGAGTTCAATACCCCCTTTCCCACCACCCATAAAAAAATAAAATAAAATAAAATAAAAAAAGCTTGAGCTTATAACAATATGTCACCATTCATTTTGTCAAGTACAACCAAAAGAAAATCCATAGAGAGGAGCCATACATTAAAATAGTTACAATGTATATGGCACCTGTCAGTAAACTTCTCTTTTTTGGAAATCTAAATATGATCGCATAATGAATAACATAGTGAAATAACGGATAGATAATGGATGTATATTTTTACTACACTTAAAATGGCAAAAGTGATTAGTTACCCTCTCACTTCATTGGGAGGACATGTGAACATTGTGGTTAAACATTCAGCTTTTAAAACTGTAACAAGAGACCTCCTACGCATTAATGGATCACCCTTAGCGCAGATAGCATCCATTTGCTACCTCTATAGATTTGTTGGTATTTTTGTACATCGGAGTCACAGTATACATCACTGTAGTTGTATTGCATTGTATGACAAAATGATCAACTCGTAAGACTGAGATTTTCAAGGAAATGAAAAATACATGCTCTGCCATTCTTAACAAAGAAGTTGAATTGTTGGTGTGGAATGTGGGAAAAGCGCACAGTGACGTTACCATGACCACACGGAATCACCTCTGCAGCAGACATGTGATGTTTGTCTGCCACTGACTAACAAAGAGTTTGTTTATATATATAAAAAATACAAATAAATGCCAATGACTGCTCCACGCAGCCTTCTCTTTTAGCACATCAAATTAATGGGGGGAAAAAATCCTTTAAAATGACTCAGACTAGTTAAAAATATATTTTCTTCACAGCAAAAAAATTAAACGATTATAAACAATAATGGGAAGTAATATTCTTGTTCCCATTTTCAGTTTTAAAGTGGAGGAAAAGATGACTCAGCACGGAAACTGAGAGACGCATTAGAGGAACACTATAGCTGGCAAGGTTTAAAAGCGGCGAGCGATTCAAACATTGTAATGAAATTTACATCTGTAACCATTTGTTCATAAACCATAAATGCACAATGAGTAGATTTGACTTTGTTTACTGTTGTTGTTTTATTCATTCATTCACACAATAATTATATCTGAAATGAGGAGGAGGAGTGGGGCTAAATATAAATAGGATGGCATCTACTAGAAAACTAAGTATTATGACAATAACAATAATAGCAGTACGTACTCTCCAAAAACAATTTGAATATTTTGAAGAAAAAAAATGAGAAGACTCCACTTACCACAAGGGATCCAAAATTCAGCTTCCAGATGATCGTTTTCATTCGCATGAAAACACAATGGAATCACAGCTGGGTCTGCTGCAGACAATCGGGCGTGTATTGTGTCCTAAGATGCTCGCTGAACGTAACAGACAAGATGAGCACGAGGAGGATGTGGTTGGGGGGGGGGGGGGGGGGGCAGCGACCCGCCCTGGAGAATATCAGAGCACATTAGTGTGGCGCTGTAAGTGCTCGAAATGAGGCTGTATTGACCAGCTGTATCCAAGCCCACACACGCACACACATCACATCTGACTTCAGCTGGAACCACTGAAGCCCACGCACGCATGCACACTAAAAAGAAGAAAAAAACGTACATTTAACATATAAACACCCAAACTCTACAGCGCGTATTGACGGCCCCAAACGCTTTGGAGGCTGGTAGCCCGCGAAATCACAAGCTGGAATTTATTTGACAGAAGTTCCCGTTTAGTTCAATATTGGGTGTCCTGTGGGTGGTGAAGTGCAACCGTCATTTTCCTTTGGTGCAGGTGGCGTGTTGTTGTTTTTTTGTGCCCAATGTGTTTAACTCTTTAACCGCCAAAAACGTTTAATGACGTATAGTAAAATCCAAATGAATGCTGCCAAAAACGTGTTGTGCAGCCTGTTCAATGGATTTGTGAAATCACAAACACCCACTAACTATGGCCAGCAGATGGCAGCATTGTATCTCTTTTTAATGGGCTCCCATTAGTATGGAATTACACTGAAACATGACCGCAGAAAATGTATCTTTTCACAAAAAGCTTGTTTTCTCCTCAATTTCAAATTACCTATTTACAAATGGTGATTACTAAAGAACGGAATAAGGTAGAAACATATTTTTTTTTTCCAATGAAAGAATGGAACAATCTTTTATTTGGTAGCCACCATGTGTATGTAGTCAAAGTACACAATATTCTGTTTGCCTTGAAAGATGAGTAAAATTGCTCGAAATTGGCTGGCACTGTCGGGGGTTGTTTTTTGGATAACGTGTGGCAGTAAAAGAGTTCAAGTTCCTGTGTGTTTGGTTTCACTTCAGTGTGTGCATGCGTGTGTGATCACTAGTCCTGTGATCACTGAGTGATATTTTCTGCCACGCTATGTGGCAACAGCCTACTTCCTGTCTCAAGATGATTTGACTTGAGACATTAACTCATTCACTCGCAGCCATTTTCACTGAAGCAACCCCCTTCGCACCCGGCTGTTTTACTGGATTTTGACTGATTTTGCAAGGCCCACAGAATATTGTGTTCTATTGCTGTAAAAACACGGAACCTACCAAAAAAAAGATTAGTGTCTCTTCTTTCATCAGGAAAAAAATATAGATTTGTATCTCTTTCCATTTTTCAGCAATTAGCATTAGAATATAGCTAACTTTCATCATTATTCGCAAATCTGTTGAAAACACTGGGGAAAAGAGGTTTGTTGCAACATGGCCCTGGTTGATCTCTTACACTCTGCTGCCACCTGCTGGCCGTTTTTGTGTGATAACCACCATTGCTTTAAGCGACCTCTTCAGGTCAGAAACTACATCAAAGCCTTCTGTATGCTCTAGCATAAAAAAACAACAACAACATAAAAAGGTATAAATATGTTTTTGGGAGCATGACAATATTTAAACGTTACGTTTTTATACGATTTTGGGAGCAAATGAGTTAATTAACAGGATTCCCCAGCCATTGCACAACACTAATGGCACTTTGGCTGAAAGTAGTGATTCGAGTTGTGATAAGTAATGACGGCTAGGGCACATTCATAAGAATGCTAAAGCTAATAGAAATCGTCTTTGAATAATGTCCGTAACGGCACGTACACACTCTAAAAACAGTTGGGTCAAAAATAAACCAACTATGTATTAAAAATGGACCGATCCTCTACTTGGGTCAACTTGACCCAACTTTGAGTCAAGAAATGGTTCTTTTAGTGTAAAACAACTCATAAATATTGGTCAGATCCTTTACTTGGATCCAAAAATGGGGTCATTTTGTATAAAACAACCCAGAAAGTGGATCGGTCCATTTTTATATAAAGTCCCACGTAGCTGGAAAATCAAAATCAAAACATTGTATAACTTCTATAATGTGTTTTTAATGCGTTTTTGACTGACATTCTGTCAATTACAATAATCCATAAACAAGCATAAAAATTCAAATTTCTTTACAATTGACCAAACTTCCAAATTCAGTAGAGGATGAAATAATTACACCCTCCCTTGTGCAAGTATTTATATTAGCTGTTTGCTCTCTGCTCACTTCGGTGAGAGAATAAATTAATTTCTGCTTTTGTCCTTTGATCCATAAAAATAGAACCCATGCTATAAAGAAAAAGTAGAATAAAGCATTTCACTCAAATGTGTCAGGCAGGCATTTCCATTCAGTTAACTGTTCAAAACGGTCACTTAGCCACAGAAGAAGCGTCCTCGGTGGACATGAGTCGGTCGCAGAGGACGGACGCAACGCCGACAGCAGAGTCTGCATTCTGCCCGTATATCACCGGCTGAGCAAACACCCTCTCCACTTCCTGTCTCAGCACCGCATTACGCGCCAGGGCGCTCCCGCTACCCACGATCCTGTTGACCCCCGCCTGCTGCAGGCGCTCAGGGGGCATCATGGAGGCCAGGTTCTCCAGGATCCCGCGGCACAGCGCTCTGGTCACGTGACCCAGCGAGAGATTACGAGCGGAGATGTTGGTCACCTGACCCAGAGTGAAAGGGTCGTGTCTCTCTCCCAGGATGGTCGGACTCACTGTGAGGTCGCTGATTTCCTGGTTCAGAGCGCAGCTGATCATCTTCTCGTATAGAGATTGCTCGCTCAGCTCCACGCCTGCGATATAGGAGTTACTTTGAACAAACTGAATTACATTCGGATTTTTTTATTTTAGGGGTGTCAAAATTAGGGCGTTCATTTAAAGTTCCTTTAACGCCACAAATTTTTTCAACACGTGAATAATGACCACCCTTACTTGGAAAACCTGTACTGAGAACGCAGACGACAAAATAAAAAATGTTTGCAGTAATAAATTTAATTAAAAATAATACATATATTTGTGGAGACTGGGGTCAAGTTGTATTTTACAATTTTAAAAATGTGCAGAATGTCACTAGTTACTTCATGTTAAAGGATTAGTTAGCTCTTAATATGAAAAGAAAAATGCACTGAGCTGTCACCAATGTCCCACAAATGCAATTATGCCATCTAGTGGCAGAAAAATGACCTCAAAACAAATCAATATCACACTCGTTTTTACTTATTAAATTTTAACTCAATCTTATGACTTATTATGAAATTACTGTATCAATGACTAAAAGATGCAGCCATAGTACTATTAAAATGTTTTCCCACTTTTATGTTGACAATAGTATGAAAACGTAAAATAATTTATTGTACATTTTAAACAGGTATAAAATGTGTGAGTTAACTATTGAAGTCATGCAATTGATTACGATTAAAAATTGTAATCGCCTGAAACCCCTTTTTAATTTATATGATTTTTAAAAGACAATTTCATTAATGTGCTATATAAACTTTAATAAGCTTTCATGGAAGAGAGAAGGGATGTAACGGTATCCAGTACCACGCATCACGATACGATAAATATCACGATATAAACCTCACAATATGATAATTATCCCAATATTGTGGGAAAGTTGGCAATATAAAAAAGCCCATAATAATGTGTAAAAAGTCACAATATTGTAAAAATAATAATAATAATAATTAAACAAAAAAAGAGCTCATATCGTGTTTGGCTGAAGCGGGCCTAAAGTAATGGTTTTTTTTGTTTTGTTTTTACTGAGGTATTTAAAAATTCTTGCTGAGTTGCTGGTATGACTGATTTATAGCAGTGATAACTACTTCCGTGGCCAACACATTCCTGTTTAAAATTAAACTGCACGAATGAGCTAACCACCAAAGGGTGCTAGAACTGCCCAAATGTAATACAAACTTGCCTTTTAAACGGATGGTGCTGCTTTTAATATCGTGACATAACGACGGCAATATTGTAGCACTTTAAATATCACGATATTGCCATTATCGTTACCTATAAGAGAGTAAATGTGTTTTTAAACTGAGCGAAGGTGCGTGAGTCTGCGAAAATACCAAAATAAAGTCTACCCCACCCCTGTGCTGATTTACACTGTGCCTCATGCCAGATGTGCTCTGGGCACAAAAGGAGAGGCTTTTAAATCTTTCCACAAAAATCATCATAGGAGTAAAAAAAAAAATGACACAATTATTGTCAGCCACAAAATACACAAAATATTTTTGTTCATGTAATCAAACAAGTTAATCATGCCAACTAAAAGTCCTGTTATTTGGCATTACATTTCATAACTTCATCAAAATTGTCATTTGTTTTGCTGTATTGAGATCTAAATTACTACAAAATAATTGGAAGAAATTCTAAATAAAGCTGACCTGAATCTCAGTTATGAATTGAACCTAACCCATCAGAGGAATACAATTGACCCTACATGGAGATGCACGTGCGGATAACATATATCAATAAAAGTACGCACCGAGTTCTCTCATCCAGCCAGTGAGCATTTCCACAAAAGTGGCCAGCACGTTCCCTCCGTTGAGCGCCGCCGCCACCGCCAAGTATGAAGAGCCAAAGTAGGGGAAGAAGGCGACGGAGGATTCAGGCTGAGGAGAGTCGGGAGGTTTGAAGTCAGCTGGCATGGCCAAGCTCAGCTGGGCTGACGTGCTTATGTTAAGAACTAGGATGTTAAGAGCATAAAACATGCAGTTGCAAGTATGTGAGTTGTGGGTTAAAACAATTGACCAATCACAGGTTGAAGGGGAAGTCGACCCCAAAAATATTTTTTGACAACAATATGTTCTAAGCAGTAGGGGTGTGCCAAAAAATCGATTCTCATTTACTGCGATTTGATATAAAATGTCCCAAAATCGTTTTTTTTTTAATACTGCCTTGCCCTTGTTTGTGTGTGCCTTTATTGGGAGCGCTGTTTATGTTGTACACGATTTGGCCACTTAGAGGCAGTGTGGTTCCACGCGTTCTGATGCACTGTTAAGTTGTAGCCACATTAGGCAGTAGAGGGAAAAAGTCACGATCAAGTTATGCCATTAAAAGTGTGGTTTTTTTTGCAGCGTAGGAAGAGCATTTGTCAGTCAGTAATGTCAAGATGCTTCTCTGTACACATTGCTGAAGCGTTTTGTATGAAAAGCCATTCTTTTGAGTGATAAAAGTGCCGCGAGTAGCGCGCTAATTAGCATTAGCGAGTCCATGGCACTTTCAGATGTGCGTTAGCCTTCAGCTACAGCTACGTTCGGGAAACAAGATAAACAAAGTGGAGTGGAACAAATGGCTTGATACTGTAACAATGGAATTGTTAGTGTGAGTTTGTGTTGTTGGGGGGACTGATTAGAGTGAGGGAACACACTACAGGAAGTGAGGTAGACCTATAGATTGAAGCAGAAATCATTGTCAAAAATAGTTTTGAATCGAAAATCGATTCTTTGCAGACCCAAAAATCTGAATCGAATCGAATCGTAAGACAGTCAAAGATTCCCACGCCTACTACGCAGCCTTACTAGTCTAAATACGGCATTTTGGTTATTATTGCGTAAGTGGAATTTGAGTTAAGCAGCAAAATCCAGCATTTTTTATCAGTATCAGAAGGCGGCCATTTTGCCACTTGCTGTCGAATATGACATCACAGTTGCTCAGGGCTCAGACAACGGCCAATCACAGTTCAGCGTCAGAAAAAGGTGACCTGTGATTGGCCGTTGCTTGAGCCCCGAGCAACTGTGATGTCATATTCAGTCGACAGCAAGTGGCAAAATGGCCGCCTCCTGAGATGGCTAAAAACGGCTGGATTTTGCTGCGCAACTCATATTCCACAAATGTAATATTAATCAGAATGTCATGTTTAGACTAGTGAGGTCACATATAACATATTATTCTCAACAAATGTTTAAGGTTGACGTCTCCAGTTTTAAAGGCTCCATGCACAGTATGCCCAATCTTGAATAAATTACCTCACTTACAAAATCTGACCAAATGTGTTGGAGCATTGTGGATGTGACATTTTTGCCCAAATTCTTTGGACATGTGCCTGAAAGAGAGGACTTCCTGTTTCACCTGCATCTGTCTGTGCATTTAGGCAGGAGTAGACAGCGCACTGGAAGTCTCCCAGGGCGGCACCTACTGGCGTGCCCGCGGGGATGCCGTGCCAGTCAGAGCGCGTGTGGCCCGCCAGCTCACCTGAGGAAACACACCGAGGAAGCAGGTGCAAAGGGAAGCCGACGCCATTGAGACTAGAACATGCACACACAGAAGAACTGTTATGTAGAACACTCAACTTCAACAGGCTAGCATGCGTTTAGTACAGGGGTCAGCGACCTCATCTAAAAATCTATCTGAAGTCGTAAAAATAAGATTGTGATGAAGGAAATGGTGTGGTATTGTTAGTCTAATGTACTGATGGCACAAGAGCTAATTAGAGCTGCACCACAACACAAAAGTAATATGCAGCATCCAATACATAGAGATTCATTTTTCTTCTACCTGTTTTTTCATACATTTTTAGACTTTTCTGCCTTTCTGTCAAATTTCTGATATTTTTTAGGCAATTTTATGGAAATATTATGGTAATATTCTGCCCCTCTTTTTCCTTTTTTGGGAAATTTTATGGCTATTTGTTGACATTTTTTCTGCCTTTTTTGCTCTTAATTTTCTGATATTTTTGGCAATTTTGTGTAAATGTTATGGTAATTTGGGGGATTTATTTTGTTTTTGAACATTTTCTTTCCTGCCTTTAAAACAAATTAAATGTCTGACTTTTTGGCAATTTTGTGGAGATTTTATGGTAATTTATTTTGTTTTTGGACATGTTTAGTCAATTGTGTGTGTATGTATATATATATATATATATATATATATATATATATATATATATATATGTATATATATATATGTATGTATATATATATACACATTAGCCTTTAATTTATATGACAGCTGAAGAATTTATAGGAAATGGAGAGAGAGGGAATGACCTACAGGAAAATACCACACAGCCCGGAAATCGAAACGGGGTCACCTGCTCCGAGGGCGAGCCTCTACACATGGCGTGGCTGCTCAACACAGTGAGCTAATCATCACCCTGTTTTTGGACATTTTATAGTTACTTTTTAAACATTTTCTTTTCTGCCTTTTTTAAATTAAAATTTCTGACATTTTTGTTTTGCAATTTGTGGTAATTTTCTGCTTTTCCTCTTCTTTGTTTGACATTTTATGGACACTTTTTAGACATTTTGATTCTGGCAATTTTTAAAAACTTGTCATCTACCTTTCGCCTCTGTCTCTCTTTTTTAATCTAAATATTTAATTCATTCAAAGAATATGTTATCTTAATTTTTTATTTTTTTATATTAATTTCTACTAAATTTTTTTAGAGATCCACAGGAGAGGGTCTACTGTAAAGAGTCGCGTGCTCCAGAGCCGCAAGTTGCAGACCCCTAATTTAGTACTAAAGGTGCATAAATTAATATTTGAATATCTTAAGACACCGCTAGCACATAAATCAACAATACAAACTGTTACATACATGTCCACATTCCACTGGTTTGAGGATGTGTTGTAGAATCCCCAACTGGCTGCATTCTGAGGTGTCATGAGACATCGGTCCAACCCACACAACATGGCCACTACATAGTCCTGGATGGTGCCAGCGATCGTAAAGTCCTCCAGGAACTCTGGCCTGCAGAAGAATCACGCCCTTATGAGAGAGCAAAAATAACATTGTCGTACTGTATTGGATATGTGCTTTGCTCACCTGTGTTTCATGTACCAAAATATTGTCGCACAGCCGAATCCTGTGGCTACGCTGAGGTGCGAATCCGGTTTTGGAAGGGAGGACAGGAAGCTGTTGTCGCAGCGGCCATCTTGCCAGGTGATCAGCTGACTGAAGTTGCCTCTGGACCAATCGTAACCTTCAAGCAACAAAATGTTCATACCTTAGCATCCGTCCGAACAAATATTGTTTTTCACTTTTGTATTGATCCAAAGACATCCCTGCCACTTCTGTTGATATGTTTGATAAGGATTGAGAACTGCTATGAATAGTGAAAATCCACAATTGACACCCTCCACAAAAATATTACTGTACTGTGACAGCTCGTTGTCTACGTTTGTCAAAGTAAGATTAACTAATGAAATAAAGCTCAACTGACTTCAGTACCACTATTACACCACTGTGCTAGCTAGCTACTTGATTGTGTGCCGTTGTAAATCACATGATGCTCTGCCACATTTTAATCCAGAGACTTTTGGCAAATAAAAAAAAAAGGTTCTGTCATGGGTAAAACCATTTTAAGTTGTTCAAGGCCATGTGATCAGATTAATCGTTAACTCTTGTCCATGTCAAAGTGCAATTATTGATAGGTACAAGAGGCGATCCGGTTGCAGAAAAGCTGGACTTTCCACCTATAATCATAATAAGGCAATATCACAAACACACTATATGTGATCATAAATTCATTGAGAAATTTTATATTAAATGCATTCAGGATCATTATTATTAGTGGGGTTATTGGGTAATAGTCATATTTACACTTAATGTTCTTGAGTAAACAACTGGCAAAAGTTGCATTATTCTATTGCTAATGTTAAAAACTTAATTGAGTGTAGATCGGCATCTTTTATTCCAATTAGCCAGCCTTGTGTGTCCATGTTTGCCTATATTGACTCCCCACAGTCACGTTACTACACATTTTACAGGCCTAGCTTTATGAAAGATATTAAAGTGTAATTTTTAGGCACTGTTTGGATAATTGTTGTTTATTTATTTGTAGAATTTTGTGAAAAACTAAACAACACCTTCCCATGGATGTAAAGTACAGTATATAATGGCGGAAGCAGCAACCCTTTAGTAGTAGTAAATTCATAACAACTGTAAATATGTGGATTCTTTAGAGGCCAATAAAGGGTAAAACAATACGATGATAACTGAGCTTACCGTTCTCTGCATTCCAAAACAAAACCCCGTGCATCTGTCCAGATACCCCGATGCTGCCCACATGTTGCAGTTTGTCTCTGGGTAGCAGCCCGACGCACCGGTTGAGAGTGTCCAGAATCCGAACGGCATCCTGCTCCTTGGCCTGGATATCGATGCCACGTTTTCCGATAAACAACCAGATGCTTACAGCAGGTGTTTATTTAAAAAATAATAATAATAATAATAATTTACGCCAGTGAAGAGTACGTCGAAAACTTACCTTTATCCCGTTCAAATCAGCTATGTCAGAAGCAGTTTGCAAACTCTGGCTTGCAGCAACACTCCTTGATTCGCTTTCTAATAAAACTGCTTTAATCGATGTAGTGCCCACATCTAAACCCAGAACGTAAATCGGCATAACAGCTGTTACTGACGAACCTCATACAGCAAGCAGTTCAAATTCAACTCACTCTTCTTCTTTGGTGTTTGATTGAGTAACTACACAGTGCATTGCTGCACCCATCTGGAACTTCTCGTTCACTAGGTCATTGTGTTCTTAAAAAATATATATTATTTTACCAATGGAAATGTATTTTTCTTCAGTTGATAACGCGCTTTGAATAGTTCACCAAAAGCCTACGTTTTACTGTGCGACGAAAGCACCATTAATGTCCTAATTTCTGATGACGGTACCCTTTCCACTTAGTTCCCACAATCCATTGCGAATAGCATGGACGGTGACTGACTGGCAAGGACTCTAGTTCGCGATTGATAAAAATGAGTGGGGCTCTTCCTCGACATTTTCGCTAACATCCCTCGTAGCAGCTTCGCGTTCAACTCGGCGGAGTAACATTTTACACACGATGCATTTGTGAGTCCGCTGTGAGGAGCCGAGAAGCCCTACGTTATCTCTACGGTAAGTATCGCGCTGCTGTTAGCACTAGCATTAGCAGCCTTAGCATGAACGCAGCGTTAGCACGGTTGCGCTAGCGATGCTAGGGTGTATGTTGAAAGAAGACGGGGGAAGTCGGCCAGGGCCTGTCACTTATTTGACCACAAAAGTGGCTCTTTTGTTTTGTATTTTTTTAATGGTGTGTTACTACGCAGTTATCTGTTGACGACGACAGAAACATATTTAAATAATCTTACGATCTTTTTACAGCAACGCTAAACTACCCATTGATGTCAAGTGAGTGTCCAATTTAGATGCAGATTCTCCACTGCTGCGGAAAGGATTTTTAGGCATTTATAATTTTATGTCAGGGCTTACACCTTTTGTGCAGTTAGAACTGATTTATGATGGATGATCATATAAAAAATCTACACACCCATATTTAAATGCCTTTTTTAGTGATCTAAGAAACAAGATAATTTTTTACAGCTCAAAAATGTTACATTTGAATAAAGGTATGTTTTTATAACTGCAATCAACATGTGATTGTACATAATTGCTTCAACATTATGATTAAAATAGTAGCGATCTCATCCAGTTTTGGTTGTAAAGTGTCAACACATTGCGTGTTCTCTGCAGAATCTCCCTGTGACCCGCGACCAGAGCCAAGATGGCAGCCGTAGTAGCCAAACGAGAGGGACCGCAGTTCATCAGCGAAGTGGCCGTGAGGGGCAATGCCGCCGTGCTGGACTACTGCCGCACCTCCGTGTCGGCGCTGTCCGGGGCTACCGCAGGTATCATGGGCCTGACTGGACTGTATGGCTTCATTTTTTACTTTTTGGCCTCGTTCCTCCTGTCTTTGCTGCTCATTCTGAAGGCCGGACGACGATGGAAAAAGTGCTTTAAATCCAGGCGGCTGCTCTTCACAGGGGGCCTGGTTGGAGGTCTTTTCACCTACGTCCTCTTCTGGACTTTCCTTTATGGAATGGTGCACGTGTACTAAAATGACCCCGCGTTCTCCTTAAACTAATTGCATTTTGTTTGAGCTGTAGATGAGCCAAAAGTAGATTTTAATGTTATTCCATTATGACCTGCTGACACAACAATTACTTTTCTTCTCACACAATCAATAATGCCTTTTATTAACTCCATGCTTCTCCTCTTTTATGACGCTGCCCAGGATTATTTGGTTTGTAGTGTAACAGACTGTAGCACAACATCCCAAACAAGGTGTAACGACTTGATGTTGCACTTTTCTGTACAGTACTGAAGTTCAATACAAAGAAATGTGATTACTGATTGGAATAAATACCTCCGTACTTACATGCATTTGTCAAATCATTTTTTTTTTCTTTACTCACTGTCAAGATGACATACATTCATTTGCAACAATAAGACCTTTGAAATAAATAGGAATACACACACATTGTAACAGTAGCACACAATACAAGGCAGACAAATTACAAGTTGAATTCATTGAATGAATCTTGCGACACGGTATTGAAGTTGAGGTGGGTACATTTGGTGTTAAAATTGGACAGATGGGACAGGTCATTTGTGGATGAGGTTAAAGTGCGTAAAATAGTTTAGCAAATCATGATCATTTAAAAAAATAATTTTTGCTACCATAATGTTGAATGTTATGTTTACATTTTACTGTGACTTTATTATGATTGTATGGGGGCAAAAATTCAAGCCCCTTGATCATGTAAAGGCTCAGTGTCCCCAGAGTTGTCTGCGTGTGGCCATTTACTGTATTTTCTTTCCCAATTCGTTTTAGAATGGGTCAATTTGACCCACAATTTAACAGTAGCGTTGATACACTTTGAATGACTATTTCTACAGATCAGGTGACTGGCTGCTCAAATCAGTCGTCATTAAAATCAATCAGAATGTCATGTAAATAGAATGTGAGGAGTGATGGGCGAAAACTAAGGGATGTTTCCAGGTCACCGGTTGGATTCATTTTGTCATCCCAAAATATGTCATAATGATGTTGAGATTAGTCCTAAATTCTGTTGCTGACTGTGATTCCATTTTCCATCAGCCGGCAACTGCAGCATTTCTTCCTGTGTATCTTTACAGGTGCAGTTGACAAGGCTGGTCCCTCTGAGCAAGTGGAGAGTTCCACTTGCACCTCTCGAGACCTTCTCTGTGGGTCATTTTTGTTTTGCCCTGGCTTCCATCTTCAGTTGTGTGACGCGAATGTGATATGATGCTTTGATTCCACACTCTGTGGAGAGAGGGTGGCGGTGTAGCGCTGGCCCGTGTTGCGTGGAATGGTGGGACCCCGCTTGTCCTCGGTCGGCTTGTTTTGAGCCTCCATGACATCAATATCTTCTGTATTTTTCATGGAGTTGTCAGACCCCTTTTCTGCTGCTAGTTTCCGGGATTTCCTTTCACGAGTTTTCTTCTCTCTGATTGAGTTCCGCTCTTTCCTAATAATCCGTGAGGGAGAGATGAGCCAATGGATTTACATTTGGAAGAAAATAATTATTTTTTAAGACAGAATCATTTACATTTTTTTACAGCGTTTTTCAAAGTGTGAGGTGGGTGTGTCTCCACTAGGGGCCGCCAGAGAACTTGAATAGGACGAGAGCTTTTTTATTTATTTAATATTTTTATTTTGGAAGAGAGCATTATGGACAGTGCATGAACAGTTTGATGTTTTTTAATTACTGTAACTTCCATGCTAATTTCCATTATCCCGTCTATGATGTTTCACATTATATGTTAGCACTAAGCTAGCAGACTTTTGTTATATTGCGGTTTAGTTGAACATTTGTGTTTAAATATACGTTTAGTTCTATTCCGTTTTATGTGTCAGTATTATCACCGCCCCACACTCTGAAAATAACCACATACCTACATAAATCTTACTTGAAATTGATTATCTCAAATTTCTTGTTTCGATAGAAGGAGCTGGTGTTCATCATGTACAGCAGGATCATATCACACACAAAGGCTCCCTGGAGGAGAATTAGATACTTTTAAAACAATATTGAGGAAGTACTCAGTATCTATTTTTAAATACAGTGCGGCAGTGTAATTCTAACTCAGAAACAATATTTGAGGATAACTCACAATTCCGAGAAGAGCAACACCGGAACCAATGGCAATTATTGTGGGAATAATGTTGAATTTTCCTGCCCGGCCATTGATCATGATGTCAAAGCGAATTCCATATACTTTATACAAAGTGCGAAAGGTTTCCCCATTTTCATCCTTATAGTATCTGGCATATCTGCAAGGCGATGACATCAGATGGTTGAGTGCACAAGAAAAGTGGGAGCACTGAGATCATGATGATGTACCTAAAGTTATATCCTGATGTGACGGAGTTGTTCAAATTTATATCCAAACGGGTGAAGCTGTACTGTGGATTACACTTTGAGTAGTCCTTATCCAAATCACAGTACCACTCAATTAGGATACCAACAGACCCACCCTAAAAGAAAAAGAAAAAAAAACAAGCAGAAGATGGCGGCGTGGGGATATCTTTTTTTCTCTGCTTGTCCTCAGATGACTGCCATTATTATTATTATTATTATTATTATTATTATTATTATTATTATTATACTAAAAAAGAAGGGCATGCAGACAGCTAGGGCTTGAGTAATAGTCAGTTCTGACTTAACTTTAATGTGAAATTACTCAATAAAGTGTCGACAAAACAAGTTGCATTCCAAGATAAATATTTGGCATTTTTCATTAAAAAACAAATTATTTATATCCTTAACCTCCTTAAACAATTGTAGAGGAAATACATAAGTATGATGGTAACGTCAACAATTTGAGCTGCCCCAACCATTTTCTATGGTCCTTAATGGTCTTAAAAAGAGGAGGTGGCATTTTGATTATTTTACCTTACAGCTTCTAAATTCTTTGGATGGTTTACCACCTTGGAAAACCAGCAGTAATTGTTGCATTCTGGCATTTGTACCTTTCCAGCCATGTCCTGGAAGTCGTGTCCCGCCCTTTTGACCAGATCTCCGAGGCGAAAGATGGGACAATAAGGATGGTCCACTTGGTCGTAGGTACATATTTTCAAGTAGCTGTCATCAGCAGTATCAAGAACGTTAGCCCTGTGAAAGTGAAGAAAGCAGTCATGACACCCTAATAATAAGGGTTGTGCATCATTTTTATTTTTTATTTTGGTCTGGCTACAGAGCCCATGTGATGGACAAAAGCAAAAAAAAAAAAAAAGTTTTTAAAATACCATATTAAAATATTGTCATACAAAAAAAGTATACAGTACAGCAAATTTGTTTTCTCTTCTAATAAAAATAATTAATCTGTGAGGCATGCGCCGAGCATCTTAAAAAAAGATTTTACAGCACACAAGCAGTACCGCACGTCTGTCATTCAGCTGTGACCACATCACTGGCGTGCCTGCCTTCGTTTAAAACACATTATGAGAGAGCGTGGCGTTCACCAACAACAGTTAACGATGCTTTATATCACCTACATCCGGTCAGGAAACCGAAGAAAGACGTGTGCTTCATTTCAATGAGCTCACGACGTACGTAATTGCCGCGACTCGTGCCATCTGTCCACAACACTTGAAAGTGGAGAGGGGGGGGGGGGGGGGAGTCCATCTCGTGTGACACCTGTCCACAGTTAGGCTCGCTGTCAAGGGCATCTCGTATGACTGTTTCACTGTCTCGCTGAGGCCGTATTAATAGAAAGCTCTCTGCGCACTAACGCTATTTAAAACATCCATGGGCTACATATATCATCACTTACTGATGGAATGATGCCTTGAAATCCGAAACACGGCACTACTCACCGCCACCTGGATACACTTACTTTGAAAATTCGAACTTTGGAAACCGGATGAAGTTTTTGATATAAATGGTGAAATTTTCAGCTTCGCTCAGTAACGGCACTCTGGGGGAGGGGGTGGGGGGAGGATAGAAAGCAGAACAGTTGTTTAAAAGGAATGGAAGCTTTGTATAGACTGTATAAAAAATAGAACGTGTGAAAATGTCTTGAGGTTCTCACATGGGTCTCTTGCTGTATTCTACAGGACACCAGGCATGAATCTCGCAAGTGCCGGTGCTGTTTATACACAAGCCTGTTTTAATTCCTGGTGGAGAGAGTAAATATTCTTGGCTGAGTGGTGCTTAGAGCAAGGTGACTCCAAAATCAGACACATTGGATCAGTACCGTGTGAATTGTTAGTGATTAATCGGGCATATAGCAGCAAACATGCTAAGGGCGGAACTTCATTTTTTGTATCAGTGGAAGGCTCACTGCTTGTGTTAGCAAGTTTGGCAGGTCGGTCAGAAGAGATGTCTGAGATTCACCTGGTGGAGTGGCCATTTGGTGGAAGTCTATCTCAACCTTATGCCTGCTCAGAACACATCTAAGTGCTGGCATAGGATCGAAAGCAAGTTTAACTCAAGATATTTCATTGATACATATCGTCACCCTCTTAAAATAATTGCCTATGTCTTTTTTTGGGTGCTATTTTTGTGTGTGTCTAAATCATCTCCTAGTGATGCAAATGTTTCATTTTTTTGTGTTTCCTGAAAAATCTGGGAAAAAAATGACTTAGGCAATTATTTTAAGAAGGCATTGCTATGTGAACAGCATGCATCAAACCATCTGAATCTTTTTTTTTTTAATAAATCATCCCACTTCACGACACAGTTATGTAAATGTGAAGTTAGCTAAAAATTTTATATGATTTTAATACTCAATATTTGCACTTTATTGGTATCTTGTTTTATTTAAAATCCATTGTGGTGGTGTATAAAGACAAAATCATGTAATAGTCTGTCATTATGTCATATTCAGTGTGATGATTATATTTCACCCACTGTGTCAGCAAAGGTTAGTGATAGAATGCAGGGCGTTCCAACTTATGTACAAATTCGAGTTATGTGACTACTGTAGGAACGGAACTCCGTCATATACCGAGGGCCCCCCATGCACACTCGTAACTACTGACAATAAATGCTTCTCACCGTGCCCTGCTATGACAGCTTCACCCTCAGTGCAATCGTCATCACTCAGGCATTGGCCATTTGGTACCTTGAAACTCTGTGATGCATAAATGACACGTAAATTAAAATAATGCAAATGCAGAAAGAATGCTATTTAGGCCATTGCAGAAATGTACATTTTCTTGTCTTCCTCATGAAATTTCAAATCATCTATGCACAAAACACAGAAACACACACTTGTTGTGTAAATTATAGTTTTCAAAGACAAAAGTAACTATCTGTAGTGTTTACTAATTGACAATTCCGAACATCCGCCCGGGCATTTCTGATATTTCCGCAATACAACGCAATGCAGTATATTGTGTTGCTTTTGCTTGTGCCTAGCATACAAACCGGGCAGATCGTTCTAGTTAGTAGTGGACATCTCATCACATTTTGAAATCAAAATAATCCTCACAAATCAAATTACAACGATCCAAAGTCCAATGCTTTTCAAAGAGCGGACAGCATCCTATCACCAAGTAAAACAGCCATTTTGACTTGAGCTATGCTTTTCTCTAGTCCCTCTCATTTGTTGACCAATTACATAAAATAGAACAGATAAAATAAGTATGTCTTCCTTAATTGTTGCAATGGTTTTTTTTTTAACCACAGACACTTTTAAAAAGTATGCTCTGAAGTTGTGTCCTTCCACAAATATGCAACCCTGCTCCTGTAACTTAAAACTTATAAGCAACGTCGACGGAGAGAGAGAAATAGCACACTGCATGATTTAGCAGAACATGATCGAGCTAATTACTCAAATTATAGTAGTCCTATAAGGTAAGTCCTCAACTTTTCATATTTTCTCAATGTCACTTAAACCTACAGTACACAATTCATATGACAAAAATACATTTTAATATCAAAGTTTTTCTTTTAACTCAATAGCTAACCAGTTAGCCTTGCAGCTAACAGCTACCAACTACGCTTGATCGAAAATGCTAACATTAGCATTGTTTTTGCAACACAGTTATTCCTAGCCCTGTTACTGTAATTAGTGTGATACTAAAATTAAAGAACTATTTCATTAAAATTCACTTTATTTAATTGTAAAATATTAGTAAGCAATATATATATTTAAATATATGGTTTAAAGGTGCCAGCCAGACTATCTGTAACAGGGCTCCTCATAAATGAAAAAAAATTCGTTTTTCAAACTGTTGCTTCATTCATTGTCCTCCAATTCTGGAATCACCCATTTATTAACATGGATACCGCTCCTGTGTGTACTCACCTCGGCACAGAAGCCCAGCCTCTGATTGGGGGTCTCAATGTAATTTGTTACCACGAAGAAAACCTGCTCTCCCTGCACAATACAATTAAGCTTTCAGTCATTCTGATGAAGAAGCAAAAAGGTTAAATGAATTACACTCTGGAGAAGATCAATACTGTTCAATCGCGTCGCTGCTAATGACATTCACCCAAGTCACAATACCGCCTTGACAAGCGCTACATGAGGAGGATTCTGGTTTTACGCACATTCGGCGGAATGACGTAGTCCTCGGCACTCCACAGGTGAAGGCCGCTCTCAGAGCTGTTGGTCAGTGTGACACCTTTGAGCTTGGTGATGACGGACGACTGGATGGCCTCCTCTTTTTCCTGGTAGCCCTTCTTCATCACAAACACCCACCTAATGCACGGAGCAACAATACTCCAGAAGTGAGCCGGGTGTTTTGCCATCAGGTCTCTTATTAGTTGTAAGTGGTTTACATACAGTAGACAATGCCCTCAGACTTCATACCATGCCATGCTGTGATCCTGAAGATAGGCACGGTATTTATCTGCCTGTTTTGGGGGTCGTTGTTATATTGAGCAGATTAATTCCACCTGGAGGATTTGTGCCATATAAGGCCTGGTTTATTCAACAATGAAGTGCATTGAATTCTTATTAAACCGTTAAATTGATTGACGATTGCTGCATCTCGCCTTTTGCCCAAAGTAAGTGCGTTTGATTTAAAAAGCACTTCACAGAGAGGACAGCGTGCTTTACATACTGTAGGTAATATGCAGCATCACATTTGATATTTTACAAATACAGTAATAAGGCCGGAGCCAAGATTTGGATCCACTTTTTTGTACCCACTTCTCCTTCGTAACAAACTTTGCCAAACACTTTTTAAAGAGCATTCTATTCATTTAGAACATTGATTTTCTGTTTGTATTGTATACTTTGTTATTGTAACCCCTTCAATTTCACTTTCCCATCATTTCCTGACATACTCTGTGGTGACATCACACAGTCTTACGAGTGTCACCTTATCGCTCAGCTATAAGGGTTGCTAAGTATTTGTAATAAAATATCCACACGCGTGCTCTGCCACTTTAACCGAGCAAAGCAAACGCACAGGACTTGCACAAGCATAACTATTTTTAACTTTGTGAATCACTTTGTGGAAGGTTAGTTTATGCAGCAAAGGCACCCTTGGACAGAAATAATGTGGGTGGGGGGCAAAGCAGGATTGCACCTTACCCGATGATGTACCCCAGCACGGCCAGTTGGTAGATTCGAAACAGTATTCCGATCTTTCTGTTCTCAGCAATGACATACTTTTCCGTCTTGTAGTTGAGGAGGGAAAAGAAGAAGGTGCCCCAGCCGGCCATGTCGGTGGTCGTGAGAGGGAGTGAGGGAGCAACACCAGGCAGTGCGTGTCCCCTCCTCAGCTGGTTGACTCGTCAGGACCACTGTCACTTTGCATGCTCCTCTAACATGCCTGAAGGCAACATGAGCACACGTTACATTCAACCGTTCAACAGCCGTTTAAAATGACTTTTGAACATTACTTCAGTGCTTTTTTTGGGGGGCTTCATTTATCAGGGGCACTCAAAAGCAGGTCAGAATAAACTTTTTTTTTTTTAAAGCATAATCAAATCATAATCATAATTAAAACATTAGATTTTAGGGTCCTCCATTTCAGCAGTGCTACACTGTACTCATGTTTTGTTTTGTATCACAACGCTCCAAATGATAATAAGTGCGATACTGTCCATCACCAAACACATCACAAGAACACTTTCACGTTTACAATGTTGACCTGACTGCAGACAGCAGGGAAGAGCAAGGCAAAATCTAAAAGTACACAAACAAAGGACAAATACACAAATTATATTTGTACTATCTATTGCTCTTGCTCTCTCCCAATATGTGTTAAAATGTATTTGAATTGATTCAAAAGAAACTTTGAATAAAATGTAAATTCTGTTTTGTAAATGTTATAAGAAATGCCTCTGTTCTAGGGTATTTCTATTTCTATTTCATGAAATGATGGATGGGTTTTTACTTAATATTGCAGGACGGTCAGGAACGTAACCTACGCGATGGAGGGGGGATTACTACAATTTCAGGAACGACAGAGATATATATAATAGATAGATCTGATTAAAACGACATAGTATACTTTTGGGATTCAGCGCCATCTAACGACTAGAGCGTGTAATTGCGCAGTTTCAGGACCGCACCGATATTGGGCTTTTAGGTTAGGGCTCTTGTTTGTTGTTTTGTTTTTTTGACAGATCACAAGTGCAAATATACAGTCAATAAGAACAGTTGCAAACGCCACAATCCAGATTATTTTTGCTTTAGGGTTGTAGCTGTGTACTTTTTATTTTAAACTACAGAAATGAACAAATATTGTTTGCCAAACATTTTTCCTTCTTATTGCCTAGCAACTATTTAAATCAATGACATTATATATTTTCCATAATTTGCAATTTACCTCATTGTGGGCTCAATGATAATTTTATGTATGAAAGTATAGCCTACTTGTGTTATTATTATTATTTATGTTATTTATTAATTTTTTCGGAATCAATACTGTATTATAAAACCTGTAGAAAACAACCAACAGACTTAAAAACGGACTGAATTCAATTGCCTGCTTTTGCCATGTTTGCCCCCCCCCCCCTCCCCCATTAAAGTAGATAATTTGTTTTTGTTCTAATGTACACGTATGATGTATCCTATGGCGTTTATAGTACCTGCTCCCACCCCCACCAGCTTTGTTGACGATCCTGGTCGACATTTCTTTACTAGTCAGCTACCAATGGCGAGGCAAGCTACGATCCTTTCATCCAATCAAAGTCGGAAGATTCTCGTCGCCAAGGTCCTTCTAGATAATTCCGGCAAGAAGGACCTTAGTGCAATGTAATATTAATCCGCGGAGCAAACCTTCTCAAAATTGTCGTTTTCTAAATACTACATCATTAATATTTGAAAATATATATTCTCAAAACGTACTTTAAGTATAACGTGTGTCAAGGAAATTAAAATAACAGTTTGAAAAGCTATGTGCCAGGGCAAGAAGGAACTATATATATTTTTTAAATACGGATGGATATCACCAATGACGTGGCAGCCCCTAGCTTATAAAAAAGTTGGCCGTGACCGCACAACATAGCTCGTTAGCACTGCAGCAGAAGACTCCCAGCAACCTGCGATCGACAAAAAGAAAGTCTTGAATATCGTCACTTTATTGTAAGTAAACAGCTCTTTTTTGTTCGCGCTATTAAGTCAACTGTCTCTCTTGTATCGTATTTTTTTTTTAAAACGTTTACGCTTATCTAGTCTTCGTAAGCATTGGCGGCTGTTGTGTTTTAATAGTGACGCATTAAAAAAAAAGTGTCACGATACTTGGGTGTTCTCTTTGGATTAACAAACTACTGTATAATAGTTTAATTTACATTCTATCGTCGTTCATTTGATAAATTAGGGAAATTGTTAGCTGTCCAATAACTGACTCGACATTTTCAGTGGTAGCGTCCATTATGGGAGGCAACATCTGAACAAAAGGGAATCAACAAGGTCTCAAAATGGCGCTGTCGACTGGGATGTTAATGGGCGATTACAACCCCCCAATTTCTTTACGTACAATTGGTTGTTACAATTAAACTGCGTTTAATGATTGTATTAACTAATACGTTAAGTAATGTACTCTTACTTTTAAGGTTAAGACTTAAATCTAGTTGTTTTTATTCCTGTTAGGTGCAAACATGCAGATCTTTGTGAAAACCCTCACTGGCAAGACCATCACCCTCGAGGTTGAGCCCAGTGACACCATTGAAAATGTGAAGGCCAAAATCCAAGACAAGGAAGGCATTCCCCCAGACCAGCAGAGGTTGATCTTTGCTGGTAAACAGCTGGAAGATGGCCGCACTCTGTCAGATTACAACATCCAGAAGGAGTCCACTCTCCATCTTGTCCTGCGTCTCCGAGGTGGCATGCAGATCTTCGTGAAAACCCTCACTGGCAAGACCATCACCCTGGAGGTTGAACCTAGTGACACCATTGAGAACGTCAAGGCCAAAATCCAAGACAAGGAAGGCATTCCCCCAGACCAGCAGAGGTTGATCTTTGCTGGTAAACAGCTGGAAGATGGCCGCACCCTGTCAGACTACAACATCCAGAAGGAGTCCACCCTCCATCTTGTCCTGCGTCTACGAGGTGGCATGCAGATCTTTGTGAAGACCCTCACTGGCAAGACCATCACCCTGGAGGTTGAACCAAGTGACACCATTGAGAACGTCAAGGCCAAAATCCAAGACAAGGAAGGCATTCCCCCAGACCAGCAGAGACTCATCTTTGCTGGCAAGCAGCTAGAAGATGGCCGCACTCTGTCAGATTACAACATCCAGAAGGAGTCCACTCTCCATCTTGTCCTGCGTCTCCGAGGTGGCATGCAGATCTTCGTAAAGACCCTCACTGGCAAGACCATCACACTTGAAGTTGAGCCTAGTGACACCATTGAGAACGTCAAGGCCAAAATCCAAGACAAGGAAGGCATTCCCCCAGACCAGCAGAGGTTGATCTTTGCTGGTAAACAGCTGGAAGATGGCCGCACCCTGTCAGACTACAACATCCAGAAGGAGTCCACCCTCCATCTTGTCCTGCGTCTACGAGGTGGCATGCAGATCTTTGTGAAGACCCTCACTGGCAAGACCATCACCCTCGAGGTTGAGCCTAGTGACACCATTGAAAATGTCAAGGCCAAAATCCAAGACAAGGAAGGCATTCCCCCAGACCAGCAGAGGTTGATCTTTGCTGGTAAACAGCTGGAAGATGGCCGCACCCTGTCAGACTACAACATCCAGAAGGAGTCCACCCTCCATCTTGTCCTGCGTCTCCGAGGTGGCATGCAGATCTTCGTAAAGACCCTCACTGGCAAGACCATCACCCTGGAGGTTGAACCAAGTGACACCATTGAGAACGTCAAGGCCAAAATCCAGGACAAGGAAGGCATTCCCCCAGACCAGCAGAGGTTGATCTTTGCTGGCAAGCAGCTGGAAGATGGCCGCACCCTGTCAGACTACAACATCCAGAAGGAGTCCACCCTCCATCTTGTCCTGCGCCTGAGGGGTGGCCAGTAATCAATCAATTCCATTTGTTAATCCTAAAGTGATTTATGCTGTTAATTTCACAGGCACATTGCCATGATGACCAAATGTTCAGTGCATATTGTTCGAATAAATTATCAAAGTTCTGGCTCTTGTGATGTTTTTAACTTTTTATTTTACTTGATGGACCTCGCACACTACTCTGCCAAAGGTGATACGTGTCCCTGGATCCCGATCACCCAGCTCACTTTGCATATCATACAAGTGTTGTTTAACTTGTAATATATATTTTTAAATTGGACCAAATTTTTTGAAAAGTAAAATCTATTTTTTAACTCTAGCAGTAAGTGGCATACTAACCATGAAGGCCTACTAAAAGTAACATGTCACTTTTTCTTTCAACGTGAAAACATAATTTGTAATGCTATGATGAAGTGTAACAGTTGGAATTTGCTGAAATACACAATATTGTCTCACAAGTGCACTTGACACAAGAACAATTTCTCATTTACAATGTCAGCCTGACTGCAGACAGCAGGGAAAAGCAGGTACAAGAAAGCAAGTACACAATTTTTTGTCTATTGCACTTTATCTCAATATATGCAGCTGAAGATTAAGTTGTTTCCAAACAAACTTTCTAAAATACGTTTCGTTAATATTACAAAAACTTGTCAGCATTGTATTTAAATAGGTAATTTCGATATGACGGGATTTTCATTGCTGGGCCCTTGTGCCATCTAGTGACTAGAGCTTGTAATTGCACCGAAGTTTTAGGACCGCATTTTGCTTGTTTGCCTTCCATTCAGTGCCACACACAAATATGTTCTCCGGGAAGGAGCGAACCCGCGCCACCTGCACCGAGGCCCAGCGATGGCACCACCTCGCCTCGCACTTAAGGAACCTTGTTTTTCTGTAAACATACAGTACGGTGGGTGAGAGGTCATGACAAATGTAAATATTTTTGTGTGTGTAAAAAATGTGACCAACTGTTTTTGCATTTTACATTTTGCATAATTATGCCAAACATTACGTTGCTGTATGGTAAATCAGTTTGACTGTCATGTAATTTGCATAATATGTAATTCTCCCTATTGTGGGACTATTAAATATATGTATGGAAGTATTCATACATATGTCTACAAAGCTAAAAAAATCTGTTAAGAATAGTTAATTACACTGCCCTCCGTACTTATTGGCTCCTGTGGTTAAAATGTATTTAAGACACAGATAGCCTCTTAAAAAAAAATATACATTTTGTCTCCTTTTGAACCATTGAATATATTTGTACATGCTATGTTAAATTCAAGATGGGTATTATTTCTATGAAACAGTACTAAATTGTTTTACCACTTACCAGTAGGTGTCACCACCACCACCTAATGCTTTGACGTTGCTACGTGCCCACGGTTTTAGTCAATCATATAAAGAAGTTTCATGGTGGAAACGAGCAATTTATATGTAATTAGCAATTAAGCTTTCCGACCAAATTTACCTTCACCTCAACCAGCTCATTTTTATTTGATTCAAAGAAATAACACCACAATATAGGTTTAACCATTTATTTCAACAATGTGCACTTAACTTGCAAATGCATTTAAAATTAACAGGAATATTTGAACAGGTTTAACATGGAATTGTTGACTTGATTAGTTGCCACCCCTCAGACGGAGGACAAGATGGAGGGTGGACTCTTTCTGGATGTTGTAGTCTGACAGAGTGCGGCCATCTTCTAGCTGCTTGCCAGCAAAGATGAGCCTCTGCTGGTCTGGGGGAATGCCCTCCTTATCTTGGATTTTGGCCTTGACGTTCTCAATGGTGTCACTGGGCTCAACTTCAAGTGTGATGGTCTTGCCAGTGAGGGTCTTTACGAAGATCTGCATGCCACCTCGTAGACGGAGGACAAGATGGAGGGTGGACTCCTTCTGGATGTTGTAGTCGGACAGGGTGCGGCCATCTTCCAGCTGTTTACCAGCAAAGATCAACCTCTGCTGGTCTGGGGGAATGCCTTCCTTGTCTTGGATTTTGGCCTTGACGTTCTCAATAGTGTCACTTGGTTCAACCTCCAGGGTGATGGTCTTGCCAGTTAGGGTTTTTACGAAGATCTGCATGCCACCTCGTAGACGCAGGACAAGATGGAGGGTGGACTCCTTCTGGATGTTGTAATCTGACAGAGTGCGGCCATCTTCAAGCTGCTTGCCAGCAAAGATCAACCTCTGCTGGTCTGGGGGAATGCCTTCCTTGTCCTGGATTTTGGCCTTGACATTTTCAATGGTGTCACTAGGCTCAACCTCTAGTGTAATGGTCTTGCCAGTGAGGGTCTTTACGAAGATCTGCATGCCACCTCGTAGACGGAGGACAAGATGGAGGGTGGACTCTTTCTGGATGTTGTAATCTGACAGAGTGCGGCCATCTTCTAGCTGCTTGCCAGCAAAGATGAGTCTCTGCTGGTCTGGGGGAATGCCTTCCTTGTCTTGGATTTTGGCCTTTACGTTCTCAATGGTGTCACTAGGTTCAACCTCCAGGGTGATGGTCTTGCCAGTGAGGGTTTTTACGAAGATCTGCATGCCACCTCGTAGACGCAGGACAAGATGGAGGGTGGACTCTTTCTGGATGTTGTAATCTGACAGAGTGCGGCCATCTTCAAGCTGCTTGCCAGCAAAGATCAACCTCTGCTGGTCTGGGGGAATGCCTTCCTTGTCCTGGATTTTGGCCTTGACGTTCTCAATGGTGTCACTGGGCTCAACTTCAAGTGTGATGGTCTTGCCAGTGAGGGTCTTTACGAAGATCTGCATGCCACCTCGTAGACGGAGGACAAGATGGAGGGTGGACTCCTTCTGGATGTTGTAGTCGGAAAGGGTGCGGCCATCTTCCAGCTGTTTACCAGCAAAGATGAGCCTCTGCTGGTCTGGGGGAATGCCTTCCTTGTCTTGGATTTTGGCCTTGACATTCTCAATAGTGTCACTTGGTTCAACCTCCAGGGTGATGGTCTTGCCAGTTAGGGTTTTTACAAAGATCTGCATGCCACCTCGTAGACGCAGGACAAGATGGAGGGTGGACTCCTTCTGGATGTTGTAATCTGACAGAGTGCGGCCATCTTCAAGCTGCTTGCCAGCAAAGATCAACCTCTGCTGGTCTGGGGGAATGCCTTCCTTGTCTTGGATTTTGGCCTTAACATTTTCAATGGTGTCACTAGGCTCAACTTCGAGGGTAATGGTCTTGCCAGTGAGGGTCTTCACAAAGATCTGCATGCCACCTCGTAGACGCAGGACAAGATGGAGGGTGGACTCCTTCTGGATGTTGTAATCTGAAAGAGTGCGGCCATCTTCAAGCTGCTTGCCAGCAAAGATCAACCTCTGCTGGTCTGGGGGAATGCCTTCCTTGTCCTGGATTTTGGCCTTGACATTTTCAATGGTGTCACTAGGCTCAACCTCTAGTGTAATGGTCTTGCCAGTGAGGGTCTTTACGAAGATCTGCATGCCACCTCGTAGACGGAGGACAAGATGGAGGGTGGACTCTTTCTGGATGTTGTAATCTGACAGAGTGCGGCCATCTTCTAGCTGCTTGCCAGCAAAGATGAGTCTCTGCTGGTCTGGGGGAATGCCTTCCTTGTCTTGGATTTTGGCCTTTACGTTCTCAATGGTGTCACTTGGTTCAACCTCCAGGGTGATGGTCTTGCCAGTGAGGGTTTTTACAAAGATCTGCATGCCACCTCGTAGACGCAGGACAAGATGGAGGGTGGACTCCTTCTGGATGTTGTAGTCTGACAGAGTGCGGCCATCTTCTAGCTGCTTGCCAGCAAAGATGAGCCTCTGCTGGTCTGGGGGAATGCCTTCCTTGTCCTGGATTTTGGCCTTGACATTTTCAATGGTGTCACTAGGCTCAACCTCTAGGGTAATGGTCTTGCCAGTGAGTGTCTTCACAAAGATCTGCATCTTTTCACCTAAGATGAATAAAAAGGCTATAGGTTAAAACTCCTAAACAGTTAAATATGAGTATTATTTAAGTTAGTTAAACATCTAATCCATTGAATATTTATAAACATTTCACTAAAAACTATATTTTAACTATTGTAATGATTGTATGTTAATGAGCCTTGAAAAAAACAAAAACGTTTAACACGCCAGCCGACAGCGCCATTTTGAGACTGTCGACTCCCTTTTGTTCAGCTGCCGTCGCCCATAATGGAAGCGGCCACCGAAAATGTTGAGTCACTGCTAACAGCTATTCATTGTCCTAAACCATTACACCAAAGACGATGGAACGTAGCAGAAAAACGTTTAAGATAGTTCGTAAAACCGAAGCGTAAAGCTAAGTATCGCAGAACCATTTAAAAATAAAATATATACAAAAAACCAAAAAGCCTCAACGTTTGTTACAACAGCCACCACCGCTTACGAAGACCAGGTAGGTAAGCTCAAGTGTATACCCTCCGCAAAACCAATACAATTCACGCTAACGACCGTTGACTGAAACAAAAATATATTTACTTACTATTTAGAAGTGGCTATATTGAATATCTTATCCGTCGTTCAAGATTCTTGCGAGTCTTCTGCTGACGATCTGAATAGCGCCTTCAGAAAACCTCTTTAAATACTACTGAGGCTGCCACGTCATTGACAATATCCATCCGCACCAAAAAATAGTTCCCTCCTTTCCCGACACACTGCATTTAAACTATTAGAGTTTATTTCGTTGATACCCATAACACTTAAAGTAAAATTTATGAATACATACAATTTATTGCCAATTATATAGTTGTTTTATTTATTTAAGTAAAACACTTGGGTAGCCCCGCGGAATAATATCACATGGCACGAAGGTCCTTCTAGCTGGAATTTTCTAGAAGGCTCTTCAGTTTCTCGAATCCTCTTGCTTTGATTGGATGGAAGGATTGTTTGTTTGGATTGCCATTGGTTGCTGAGCAGTAAGTAACGTGGACGCGTGTCCTAATGACAACAAACAGCTAAACAAGACCTTGTTATACAAGGCCTTTATTTTTGTGTTTTGTCTTGCCTTGGCGTGTGTATTTGTTTTTGCGTAGTCTAAACTTGCTTGCTATGTAAAAGTGTACCTGACTAAATGGCACTGAGGTGAGATGCCAAATGTTGGGGATTCATTTCAGCACAAATGTACTGTATTTGTTAGTTGATGGAAACGTGACTTGTAAATGCTACCAGGCACCAGCTGTTGCAATACCGACTTGTGTTATTTTAGGCATGAAGGGCGGGGGCTAGCACAGTTGGCCTCACCTAAACTTAAACGTCATGTATCATAGCTCCCTACTAAAAAACACATTTGTGCATGAAAATAAATGAGGTAAGTAGGCCCTACTACAATAGTTTATTTGTTTTTAGTACTTGTGGTAAAACATAAATAAATAAATAACATTGGTTAGTAGCAGTACTGATGCACAACCCATTTTGATAATTGGGCACAACGAACAAATAAACTGCATGCAATAGTTTTCTGATATAATTAACATAAACAAAATACAAAATTTTAAATGTATTTTATTCATCCACAGAGGTTAAAAAAATTAACAAGCCTATTTTGACACAGTAAGCTAGTGATTTGTTTTCAGATGTTTGCCGTAAAAGTAAAAAGTTGTGAGAAAAAGAAATATCTTCGCCTGAAAAATCTACACATGACCACATTTTTGTAGTATAACTAGCTTTCTCCAACATTTCAAAAACAAGTGTGTTGGGTTCATTGAAGCTCCTATATTTTTCATAAATATGAATGCAAATGATCACTTGTGTACCATCCACGACCCCACGGATAAGCAATATAGACATGACATATGAATGGATGAAAATGAGTAAATTACATTATAATTGGCAGCAAGGATGGATGTAGTGCACAATATCAATATCTAAGTGTGTCTCGTGTGCATACAGAAAACACTACACTCTACAACATATGGACTCGTACTTTACCACTATGCGTGGCAAGACACTAATAGGACCAAAGTCAAGTGCAGTCACCCTTAATTTCATCATTTAAAGTAATAAACTTAACCCAATTGCTTTGATATGGCTCCGTGGCCTCGCGGCTTTCTATAAATGGGTGATGATATGATAGGATACAGCTCATGTTCACGTATTTGGGTCACAACCATATCATCGAGCACATGTCATATGACACCAAACCCGTGATGTACCACGTCACAGTTTTCCAACACAGAGCTGTGTGTCAGGCTGAACTAGTTCAACCCAGGAGGAATGTTTGTGCAAGTCTGCTGCTGTACTTTGCCCTCCCTCCTTGCTTGGAAATAATTACTGTGGGCCCTGAAAGTGTTCCAGGAAAAGGCCTAAGTTGCACTTGTAAAAACTGGTTTATCACGTGAAAGGCATGCTTTCACAGCTCCGGACAGCAAAGATGTTGGAGATCACATTTGAATAGACCTGAGAAGAATCAGTTGCCTGAATGAGGACAGCTTTGCGTAAATGACCTGTGATGGACTTTGATGTTTGTACCGGTTTCAGGCGGGGGTATCTGATTGCACAACACATTTCCCGATGAACAAGTCAGTCCTGTTTTGCTAGAATTTTTTTTAAGGTTAGCTAAATGGTCACCTTATTTGTGTAACTGCTTGTTTGGACATTATGAAGAAAGAATGACTTTGTGACTATTTCCTGTTGTTTCAGAATGGACCTTGTGAAACATACCGGCGGCTGCCATTGTGGAGCGGTTAGGTTTGATGTCTGGAGCTCTCCAGACCTCCATGTTTTTGATTGCAAGTATGGGTATTTCATATTATTAGTATGCGATGTTATTACTGTTACAATAATAAAAAACAAAAAAGTATGTTTCAGTGGTTATCATGTACAGTAGTGATGGGAAAACGAAGCTTCGTGAAGCACTTGTGATATTTTTTGACTTCCCTAGATGGTGCTCTTGGTTTAAATATAAAGGTCAGTGCAAAGGAAATTGATTACATTTCCACTGCATCTTTCAACCAAGAGTGGCATCTAGAGGAGTAAAAAAATATTACAAGTGCTTCATGAAGCTTCATTTTCCCATCACTAATGTACAGTAACTTTTGTTTCCCTTTCTTTTGAACCTTTTTTTGTAATTTCCAGCTGTAGTATTTGTACAAAGAAACAAAACCATCATTTTATTGTCCCCAAATCCAACTTTACTCTTCTGCAGGTAGGAACCTGATTTTCAAAACACACACACACACACACACACACACACACACACACACACACACACACACACACACACACACACACACACACACACACACACACACACACACACACACACACACACACACACACACACACACACACACACACACACACACACACACACACACACAAAATACCGGTACAACCTCAAATAACAGCAGTCATGTTTTCGTCTCGTCCATTCTATCTTCCTAGGGCAGCGATCACCTGACCACATATACATTTAACACTCACGCTGCAAAGCACACCTTCTGTAAAAAGTGTGGAGTTCAGAGCTTCTACACGCCACGCTCCAACCCTGATGGATATGGTATGAGGGGGAACTGCTTTTACACACCACATGATGATTTTCTCACCATTGTAATGGAAACATATTTTGTTTATACCGTAAACGCCAAACTGATCATGGTGCGAGTTTATTGTAGAACAACAGAAATTTTTAGATAACAGTAATATAGGGGAATCCATTCAAAAACTAAAATCTGTTGTCGCCCAGTTAGTTATAAAATATACGACACAAGCAGTTTTGTTTAAACTTATTATCCCCCCCTTATTATCTCCTCAGGCGTCGCTCCACACTGTCTGGATCCAGGCACAGTGCGAAGTATCAAAGTAGAGAAGTTTTTCGGGGAAACATGGGAAGAAAGCGTGAAAGCGCACAAGACAATCAAAGACATGTCAAAACACAAGGAGCGCGTTCAACCGGAGGAGACAAAATAATTTGATTGTGGTTCGTAAAAATCTAAACGGTGCAGTGACAGAATGACTTTTTACACAACAAGAATGACTGAACATTATAAAGTTGTTTTTATTTTTTTAGGCAAAACTGATTCATGTCATCAATTTTATTACACTTGTGACTTAATGGACTCCATGCATGCAGCACATGCGTGTGAACTTCTGGTCGGTAGCTAAACGCATAGTAAAGAGTTGCTACAGTCATCTAAATAATGGTGACGTGATCAAAAGGATCTTTACGCCAATCATATAATTTCTCCTTACTAATCCCTAATCGTAAAATGGCTGCAGGTGGGTGGCTGATAATGGTATAGGTCACCGCTGCGAGTACCGATATCCTTAAAATCTCATTTTGAGCCAGGGGAAAAACCCTGGTGATGCTCTGCATGTGGTCCATTATCACCCTTTCTATATTCACATCGTATTCAAGTCATAAATAGCTACAAGTATAGCATTTTGGTCACCTCCTAATACATTTTATCAACCTTTGGACCCCGTGGAATCATCTGGAAAGTGTTGACGAACATGTAGCGTGAGAAGGCGATGTACAGGTACCGAAACCAAACCAGTTGACTTCGGTGACAAAGCATGGCAGCCTGAAAAGAGGAAAGTTTATACATGAGAATAAAACTCAAAAGCATCTTAACAGTTAATCGTGGTCAAACGGTCTTTTTTTTTTAATGATTTCTCAGTGGTGCAGTATGTCCAAGCCTTACTTTGCACTGCCTGTAGCCCTTTGAGGCTATTATGCAGCGGAGCGACGAGGGGAGCAGCCAGCTGAGAGGAAGTTCCAAGACGGAAACATATTTCCTGAGCAGGCTGACAGTCGTCAAGCAGAACAAACGGCAGTCTGGGAGAACAGGAAGAGACCGTTTTTGGTTAACGTTCACGACAGCTGCAGATGTTGATTATAAATGTAGACCGCTCTCCTGGCACGTTACATGAAATGAGAATAATACAGCAAATATAAACAGTTCTAGTGTACAGAAAATTGGAAACTTGAGAACCACGTAGGCCAGAAAGACTTCAATCTCTTTGTGATCACTTGCTATCTATTTAGTCACGTGAAGAAGCTTCAGTCACGTTGGGGCTAAATTTAATTCCTCTTCCACGTGGATGACATGCTATTCAGTCAGTTAACTGTAAAACCTGTTTGAGCATGATTAATGACGCACCTGCTGGTTTTTAGATGACTCAAATGAAGGTTGCTTTGATTTAGCCTGGCAACTGTGACTACCATGCTGTTGTGATGTGATTAACTCATTCACTGCCATTGACGGCTAAAAAAACGTCAAAAATTCATTTGAACTATTTCGATTAGTTTCACATTCCCCCCCCCCCCTTTTGTTAAAAAGAGTATGAAAAGCTAGAATTTATTTTATTGTACATTTAGAACAGATATAAAATGTGTGATTAATCGTGAATTAACTAGTAAAGTCATGTGATTAATTGCGATTAAAATTGTAATCACCTGACGCCCCAATTTTTTAAATCTTTTCCTCCTCTTCTTCTTTTTTTTTATTTTTAAAATTAATTCACTGCCTATTGACTGTTATAATAGTCAAAAATTCATTTGAACTATTTCTATTAATTAAAAAAAAAATCCACTTTTGTTAACAAGAGTATGACAACCTTGAATTTTTTTCATGGTACATTTAGAACAGATCGCGAGTTAACTAGTGAGGTCATACGATTAATTACAATTAAAACATTTTATTGCCTGTCGCCCCTAATTTTATTTCATTTTTTTAATGAATTTATGGCAGTGAATAAGTTAATTGCGCTATTTCTTAACAGATTGAAGACCCTGTTGACCTTACTAACTCTCAATCTGATAACATCCTGCCTGAGTTCCCCCTCTATGTTTTTATTTAATTGAGCAAATTACAGAAAATGGATGGATGGACGTTACATTAAGAATAGACAGTGCAGCACGGTGATTAGTGATTAGCATGTGTGGCTCACAGTTCTGAGTTTCAAGCTTCGAATCGCTGTACTAGCCTTCGTGAGTTTTTTAAAAATGTATTTATGCAAATGTTCCTTAATTTGATAACATTTTTAAACTTAATTCTACTTTAAATTTTTCATCACATCTCCGTCTATAATCTTTTGTTCAATTGCTAGTTAGATTTTTTTAAAACATATTGGCTAGAGCGCTCATAAAGATCACTAAATACAGCATACAAATCACTAAACTGGCATCACTGACTGCTTTTGCAAACTTCAGTCACATCTCTGTTGTTCGGTCTATGTCAGCTAGCAACAATGGACGGATGTTGAATTAAATTAGATTAAATATGGCTCCTCTAGGGGCGGTACATTGTGACCACGTCAAAGTATCCTTGAGTAATATACTAAACCCTTAGTTACTCCTGATCAAAGGTAGAAAATCCAGGTCCAGAAAGTAAAAACCCTGCCACAGTTTGGCTTTAGCAGCCCCTTGTGCTAGCTAGCAGGTATCCGGGTACCCGGGGAGCTCGCTAGCTAGCATCTGGGGCTAAAGCCAAACTGTGGCAAAGTTTTTACTTCCTGGACCTGGATTTGCCACCTGTGCTCCCGATGCTGCGTCATCAGTAGGTGAATGAGTAGTCGAATGTAAAGCGCTTTGAGGGCCTTGCAAGTTACTGAAGGTGGAAAAGCACTATATAAATGAAGTGCCATTTAAACAGGTTATGGATATTTAGGATGTACATATTCAAAACAGATCATTTCCATGGCATTTAGGTGTGCACATAAAAGTTATGTTTAAGTGTCATTAGGATTATGAGAGTCCATGGAAATGTTTCCACCCTGTAACAGGCAACTGACGCCAAAATAGAGAATCCCCAGTGTAAAGCACCACATGATAACTTGTGAATGGAGTGAGTACAAATAAAGATCCACGCCTTGCTTGTACAGACAGCAGCCGGTATGACACATGCCACTTTAGTGTGCACAAGAGGGCGCCATATATTAACAAACAAAATGTATCTACATTAGGCATAAGACATTTTTTTCCCAGTATAGTTCAAAAGAAACCTTGTTTTACTGGTGAGATCTCTTAGTAGTCACAAAATGAAATATAATGACAAAATACGGCAAAGGTGTGAATTTTACCATTGGGTAGTTGGTCAGTGGAAGCGAGGTGCCTGTAAGAGGAAGAAAAAAAAAAACGAGCTGTTGAAATGATCCATGATCATGGCAGGTTCTTGTGTTTGAGAATGTGGACAAAAATGACTCTTGCCAGGATGCAAGATGAAAGATTTGCCTTCTGTGATCACAACACAAATTCAACCAATGCCTAAAAATGAGGCTGTGCGGTGCTAGCAAAATTGTGGAGATGTCAGTTTGTAATAGATGAGGTCTGCAGTTGGATCAAAAGCCATAAGTGAAAGATTTGTGACCAAGACTGGCCCGACTGATCTAGTTTGAAGATTTAAAAAAAACAACCAAACATTTATCCCAAACCAGAGCTGCCCTACTTCACCGCGTTAGTGTCAGGATTTATTGCTGCTCTCTGAAAGCACAACAGACTGCTTTTGAGGATTCTTTTTTTGCCATGTACAGCAGTCCTGAAAAACATTATGCAAATGAGGTATTTGTTTTCATGTGTCTATTTTCCCCCGTGTTGTCCTTCAAACAAGTGTGTAATGATTAACTGAAGGGAATGTTGGTGGATTAAAAACAGCAAAGCCTTGAAAGTCAGCCTACCTGACAGCTTTATAGATAGCTATGTGATTGCTGTGGCCACTCACTCCTCTTCCATCGAAGGTTAGCACCTGAAACAACAAAAGATGTGTCACTGCGGGTGGAAGGGCAGAATCCGTGGGTCCAAGGGTGAGTGAGGACAAATCTATCGCGAGGGAGAACCATTTTTCCGGTTTAGTTGTCAGATTTCTGACTCTGTCTGTTGAGGTATTTGGCAGCTGCCACCTGGTATTTTTGAAGCATTTTTTTTTCTGTGTGCATGTTTGCACTCATGAGGAAGTGAAAAAAAAAGCAGGACTGAGGCGAAAAAGTAAAAATTGGCAGTTGCTCTGTAGCCTATTTTCTCTTTGCACTCTCAGATAAAACTGAAATGTTAAGAAAGGCCACAATGTTCTGTAAAAGGAAAATTAACTGCTAAATGATAATAATATACAAATACCGTCAAATTCTGACGATAAACTCAATGTTTATCCCCGGAATTAATCTTTGCGGCATGAAAAAAAAGAAAATACGTGTGCCCATGGGTGTAATGTTACTAGGGGGTGTGCCAAAAAAATAGATTCTCATAAGAATCGCGATTCTCATTTAATACGATTCAGAATCGATTTTAAATGTCCCAAAATCGATTGCATTTAAATTATTTTATACTGTCTTCCCTTTGTTTGTGTGTGCCTTTATTGGGAGCGCTGCTCATGTTGTACCCAATTTGGCCACTTAGCGGCAGCGTGGTTCCACGCGGTCTGATACACTGTTAAGTTGTAGTGCCACGAGGAGAGCACTAATTAGTAGATTAGTAGAGTAGATTACGATTCCTTGAATTCAAGCAAAAATCATTGACAATCAAATAATTGTGAATCAAAAATCGTCCCTAAGCGAAAATCGATTCTAAATCGAATCGCGCACCCAAAAATCGGAATCGAATCGTGACTTCTCTTAAACTGTTTAATTTTCATGATTTTTCCCGATGAGCTACACGCTAAATACAATTTTAAAAATATATGTGTTTAAATGACATATGGTAAGGTTGACAGTTTTTACATTCTCTGTGAAAACGTTTTGTTTTTTAAATTTATTTTATTTAATGGGTTGCGGCTTATATCCCAGTGCACGGAATGCCAAAAGCGCAATCTAGATACAGTACTTGCTCTATAATTTTTTTGTCGATGACTACTCCAACCTATTCTGCACATGAGCCCTTTATACTGGTAGCTTTTTTATTTTCTTTCAGGACGTACCACACGTGAATTCACTTAAATTCTCCTTCAGTAATGAATTGCATTTTTGCCTTGCTGCACTCTATTTGTTGACATTTTCACCAATTTGACTGACCTTTTTTATAGAGATAATCGATAAACGATTCATTTGATTCTAAATTTTCTACATTCCTTCCTAGCCAATAGCACAGAACTGCACCAGGGTTGATATGAATCTGTCTGTAAAGACACAAATGGAATCTAAATGCTTCACTTGTATTTTAGGGAGGCTTCAAATACAGTCACGCTTGAACAGAAATAATAGGTAGCTTTGCAGGATTTTTTACAGAAACCACAGGAAAAACTAAAAAGCGTCAAGAACGCCGCGGTTCCCGAACATGTGCTTAAGCTAATAATATAAAGATTGCTTTGGCAGAATGAAACGTGTACGTTATCACGAAGGATACGCGCATACCATGTTGAAAGTGTGAGCTCTCATGTGTTTCACAATTATAGAGGTGACCAGGGAGAGCCTCCATTCTGCTTTGGGATCATCTGGAAGTTTCCTGGAAGGCAAAGAAAAACAGTCTGGCGTCACTGGGTTGCAGCGAGATTACATCAGGATTTTATTGAGATGCATCATGTCTGGATTGTAACCTCACGGGAGTGACAAAGTGAAAACTGCAACAGAAGTGAGAACATGTTGGAAAGTTGTGATATTAAACATAAACATCCCAAACTGCTAGCCCAATCTAAAAAAAAAAAAAAAGTAGAAATTTATATTTTTTAAACATATTTATTTTTTATTTTTACTAAATAAAATATTATTATTATTATTTAGATGAAAAATAGAATAAGTAAATATTCAAAACATGTCAGAGTCCAAATTTGTAAGTTGTCAGAAAAAGAGACTAAAGGTAGATGAAAAAGGTAAAAAAAAAATGCTAAAAATGTCCAAAAAGTAACCATATAATGTCCAAAAAAGACAAAGAAAATGTTTTTAAAAATTACCTAAAAATGTCCAAAAAGTGGCCATAAAATGTCCAAAAGGGAAGACGAAAATGTTTTTAAAAATTACCTAAAAATGTCCAAAAAGTGGCCATAAAATGTCTAAAAGGGAAGAGGAAAAGCAGAAAGTTATCACAAAATTGTCAAAAAAGTCAGAAAATAGATTTAAAAAAGTCAGAAAAGAAAACGGTATAGAAAACTATAAAATGTCCAAAAATAAAAGAAGAAATCCCCAAATTATCATAAAATGTCCATAAAATTGCCAAAAATGTCAGAAAATTGATAGCAAAAAATGTTATAAAATGTCCAAAAAGGAAAAACGGTGGCAGAAAATGGCTATAACATGTCCATAAAATTGCCAAAAGTGTCACAAAGTTGACAGAAAGGCAGAAAAGTCTAAAAATTTATGAAAAGATACAACAACAACAAAAATCCAAAAAACAGAAGAGAAAGGGTAGAAGAAAATGAAAGTGTGCATATTGGCTCTAATATATTTGTTATGGTGGAGCTCTAATAAGCTCTTGGGCCCTCAGTACATTAGATTAACAGCACCACGTTCCCTTCATCGCAATCTTTTTTGTTTGCGGCGCCACACACATTTTTTGGTTATTTATTTGGCCTAAAATGGCTCTTTTGACAGCAAAGGTTGCTGACCCCTGTGTTAAGATATATGTACGAGCATAAAGCAGGGGTGGCTGAGGGGCCACAGTCTACTCTTGCCCCCTTTCCTTTTGTCACAAACAATGAGTCAGGACAGTTGAGCAAGAAGAGGCAAGTGATGGATTAGGTCACAAATCTATTGGCCGTGCCAGGGTCAGGCTTTGGTGGTGTGCAGGGGTCGCCGTGTCAGAGGGAGGAGGGGCTGAGTTCACAGATAGGCCTGCCATCGTGGACTCCGTTATTTGTGCACCGCTCCAATGTCACATCATGTGTTTGTACCGAATGCCTCAAATTAACAAGACATTTAAATTGTGGGCTTGTCAGACATTGGCCAAATCGTCAACTTCAGCCAAAGGCAATAGCTCGTAAATATATCAGGTTCAACATGTTATGCTTTCTTTCCCGGATTGGGCGGCACCCATCCACCAAGTTCTGCGAAAACTGGCTTGGATATTTACTAGTAAGCTTCTCGTGTCTTATATTACAGAGTGCCGGTGCCGTCTTTCTCACTACTGCATTTATTCAGCTGTTATTTTAGCTATTTCGCTTCAGGGTGAGAGGGATGTTGGGAATGAACAAAAGACACAAGACACCTGACCTTTCCTCAAGCAGACCAAGTGTTGCCGTCACTATGACAACGCAGCAAAATGTCCTAAAATAACCTACCCATCTACCACTTGTAGCTTTGCATGCGGATGCCTAATTGCTTGCAGGCGTTTGTGTGCTGTTGCTGAACTTTAGCCCAGTGAGGGGATCCTGTGCGTGTGTGTTTGTGTGCGTGTGTTACACAAGGCTTGTTTAGTCTGGTCACATGGACTATTGGCCTGGAGAAACGTCACACTGCTGTTCACACAGTCGCATATCCTACACTATCAACCTAGAAAATAGCTACAAATTACATAAAATGAACAGGCATCTTTTCTTTGTTTATTTATAAAATACAGGACCTACTTTGTATGGACCACACAATAAAAAGAAAACATTATCCATTGGCCAAATAAATACCGTTAAAATATCTGGCAGTATAACCCACTTTTCCAGGAATGCAGTAAAGTGCAAAGAACTAAAAATAAATACAAAACAGTGCTCCAAGTTACATTGAAGTATGTCTACCATTTATCCAGCAGAAGTGTTGATAAATGAACTGTTTCAGAGGTCGAGTTTTAGGAACACAACATTTAATGTCAACTTGTTCTGAAGGCCTGACTGTGAAGTATCAGTCGCCATGTAAAAGGAATGCGTCGAAAAGAGACTACGATGAATATAGTCGTGTGAATGGATACGGTTGTCAAGTAGATAGACGGACGCCGTTTTTGCTACGTGTGCTAAGATGAAAATCAAGTGAATGAAAAAAGAAATCCTGATCGGTGTGTAACCGTATTATTTAGCGGGGGGAAAAGAATCGAAAGCATTCCCACAGTAGCGACAAAGGAATGTTTAATTATAGATGGACTACTGATGAAACATATTTTTTAAATATGGTGCGAGCATGTTTTCATGTCTTTTGATAGTGATTTATAAAATGTTTTTTTTTTTAATCCACGAGATTTACGATATACCATATCTACGCGTTATACTGTATCGCAATATAATTACAGTCCAACTGTTAAATGTTTCAGCACTTTTTACACATTGTTTTGTTCTCTAACAATGAGCTGAAAAATTCACAAAAGTTTGCTCCACAAACGGATTTCCAAGGATATGCAATTCTATGCGTCTCTGTACAAGAGTATGAAAACCTAGAATTTTTTTTATTGTACATGAGTTAACTAGTGAAGTCATGCGATTAATTACGATTAAAAAATGTAATTGCCTGACGCCTCCAATTTTTTAATAATCTTTTCTTTTTAAAAAAAATCGCATCAGGCGATTAATTTTTTAATTGTAGTTAATTGCATGACTTCAATAGTTAACTCAGGATTAATCACAAATTTTATATCTGCTCTAAATCTACAATTTTTTTCTCTCTAGGTTTTCGAACTCTTGTCAACAAAAGTGGAAAAAAATGTTAAACTAATAAAAAATAGTCTATAGCCGTCAGTGGCAATGAGTTAATTACGATGAAAATTTTTAATCGCCTGACACCCTAGTTGTTTTTAATGAATGAATTATTAATTCAACACTAGATATCACTAAATTCCTAAATCCCTTTTAGATCACCTGTAAAGACTGTATCGTTTACGCTTCACTGTGAAATTGCAAACAAAAGTAAAATATTCCTAATATAGTATCAAATATTGCCCTGCACATTCATTGATTTGTTACCAGTCACAGAATGAACTGATCTAGGACTGTAAATGTCAAATATAAGATATCAGATTGAAACACAGGCTGAAGTCAGTGAGAAATGTCAAGGAAGTCTTGGTTCATCTTGATAAAAGACGACGCTGTTAGATTTGTGCAGTGAGCAGTTCTAATCATTTGCCGGGAGCAGACTGAGGTCAAGCCAGCACGAGTGGAGAGGCAGCAGAGCGTGTTCCGATCGGGCTTGATCACAATGGCCACAAAATGCACCGGGGCCCCAAATTCTGTCAACACAGCTGTCCTATTCATGAGCAATAATGGGGAAATCCCATTTTCAAACTGGATTTACATGTCATCTGACATACTGTCTTCTTAAGAGTTCTAAGCTACAGATGCCACTACTATTATACAGTAATTCCCCGCAGGATAAACATCTGCTGTCGATCCTGCAGCCATACTGTAATAGTTGGGAAGAGTGAAAAGGAGCAATGGAAAGTTATACTGCAGGGCACACTAACATCAATTTAGGCGGTTATTCTAATGATACAGTGCACACAGGTGCTCCATCACAAGTGCTAACAACAAGAAGCTGCATTCTTATCTGGAACTTTTACACTACTGATGCTGCAGTAAAGAAATTTGATTTAGTGATCTAATTAATACAATTAATTAGGGGTGTGCCCAAAAAATAGATTCTCATAAGAAGCGCGATTCTCATTTAGTATGATTCAGAATCAATTTTAAATGTCCTAAAGTCGATTTTATTTTAATTACTTTATACTGTCTTCCCTTTGTTTGTGTGTGCCTTTATTGGGAGCGCTGTTCATGTTGTATCCGATTTGGCCACTTAGGGGCAGTGTGGTTCAACGCCGTCTGATACACTGTCAAGTTGTAGCCACATTAGAGAGTAGAAGGAAAAAGTCACGATCAAGTTATTCCAATAAAAGTTGTTTTCGAGTAGAGCACTAATTAGCATTAGCCAGTCAGACTGGAGTAGATCATTACGATTCCTTGAACATCTATAAATTGAAGCAAAAATCATTGTCAATCAAATCATTCTGAATCAAAAAGCGTTCCTAATCGAAAATCGATTCTGAATCGAATCGTGCGCCCAAAAATCGTAATCGAATCGAATCGTGAGACATTCAAAGATTCCCACCCCTACAATTAATTGTCCTCAGTTGAACTCTAGAGAAATCGTTGTGGACATAGGCAACAATGATCTGATCACCATGTCTTCCATCAAATTACCACATTATTTTATTGGCAGACCACACAATATTCTAGTCTCTGGGTTTTGATACTACATTCCTTTGTGATCCATAGAAGTTGAAGACAGAGATGGACAGAGATGATTAAGACCAAAGCCAAAGTGTGGCTAGCCACATACATGCACACATAGCACAAGGCCATCACACAGTCACGGAGTCAAATAGTGTGGAATGACCTACATTAGCAGTGCTTCAGAGCATTGCCCCAAAACATGTAGCCAACAGGAGTTGGGGATGCGAAGCGGGGCGGTGATTTGAAGGAGAAACAGTGAGTGGGATTGGAGTTTGCAAAATGCTGATTAAATGTGTGCTCAAAAACCACAATACACAGAAGGGGAAATTGGGCTACACTCCAAGTGCAGACAGCTCTGAGATCAAAGTTCAGATACAGTCGCACAGACGCACAGACAGACAAATCCATTGAGATTCATTTATAGGCAGCAGCCTGGAGGTGCTTCGAAAACCATTTCCACCGGAAGCTGTGGTCTCACAAAAAAATATCAAATCCTCTTTTCACAAGATCAAGCATGTAGATTACGAAAAATCCAATATGTAATTCTGAGAACTGATACGTGGTGGCATTTCTTCAACGTATTCTAAGTGAAATACGATACAATAAACAGAAGTTTTAATGGTGTGTGCATTCAATGAGCAAATTGTACCATACCATACTTTTATAGTGTGTGTGCTGCTTACTTGTGGTCTAGTACGGTAATTTTGGAGGATGGTATCCCCAGTTTAGCACAGCTGTTGAAAAGTTCTTGCTTACGCTGAGCACCTTGGTTGTAGTAGTTTCCTGTAAGCAAATTGGTGTAAACATTAGGCTGCAGGTGTATTGAAATGTAAATGTAAAGTGTTATTAAACATAAGATTATAAAATTTCAAATTTATGTAAATGATCTTGATGAAAACTAGTTTATAATGCAAATGTCAATTAATGTGACAACTTGACCTCAAAACAGTCTCACTGCCTTTAAAGGTATACGTATATGCACAAATCCCATGTTAACGACCAACACACCATAAATTTGTTCTATGTCAACATCCCACTTCATTTAATTCTGCTATTCCGGAGTTCTGACTTAAATTCACTGCTTAAGTTCTCCATTAAAATCATAATTTTGACTACAACTACAACAATTAGCTGTAATTTTATGTTTTTATGTTGTGAAAGCAGATCGTTACTGAAATTCAACTTCTGCTAATCTGGGGCATGGCAAATATTGCTAAATGTGATGCTTGAGAATACTTTTGTTGATACTCGGTAAACATTACACAAGTATATACAGTAAATAAACAAGTTAGTTAAATAGGCAAATTGCTGCATCTTATGATCGGATATTTAAACTCACGAATCAGTGATCAGCCCCAAAAATCCTGATCGTGTAAAGGCTAGTATTCAAACAGTGCTGTGCAACATGCTGATCACATTTTGCCATCATGAGTCCAAAAACGACACCTACAAATTGATGAACAGTAGCTTGCCATTGTGAGGCACTAAGGATGTTTTCAGAGCGAAATCCACTGATCTTGGAGTGTCATCAGCAGGTTGCAACAAAGATACAGGGAGACTGGAAGAGTCCACGAAATGCATAGAAGTGGACGTACTTGGACATTAATTTGGTTGATTCATGGATTCAAACATCAGCTGTGAATTTTAAGGTTGCCGTTCACTCTTGGCCGTGTATATGTATGTTGTGCTTCTATAGGTTTTACATTACTTACAATTGGTTACAATCTATGTCATATATACATATTGCTTTCTAACTAAGTCAAACTAGAAATAAACTGAAAATCAGCAAACACACCGAATTTCAGCAAACGCGACTACTCGTCATAAAGTAGACTTCATAGAAGTGTGGCGTTACTGTACCTTCCGACAAACACAGCAAATGCACGTTGACGTTACATTCAACAAGTCGTATGATCGTTGGTCCAAAGAACATGCATTCATCATCCGGATGCGCGGTTATAACTAGACATTTAATATCAGCCCCGTGTGTTTCCAAGTTGGCAAAAGCATTGATTCCATGTCTTAACGATCGCTGATATCGATAATAAATGCATTTTAAACAGACCAGATAAGCCACTGCTACGATTACAACCAACCACGGGAACATTATTTATCGCCGTACTCATAAACACACCGTGTTAAGACAAGTGTAGTAAGATTTGTTCCGCATGTAAATTACGTGAACTGCCGAGCCAACTTGTGAAAATACTCGAAAAAAAGTTTCTTGACAACTGCTAAGATATTGTAGTGTTTTTATATTAAAAGTAACATCCAATTTTGCTTGATAACTTACGTAGATATAAACATTGTAAGAAAAAATAAGGCGATGGCCATGGTATAAGATTATTTTATATGAAGTAAAAATAAGAAAAAATATTTTGTGAAGTTAATATTTTTCCATATTAACAAAAAAATACAAACAAAAACATTACAGTGTTTGGGGGAACGATTTGGCGAACACACGGCTTTGTCCTTGCAGGTACATAAATACGCACTATTACAAACAACAACTGCCTGTACAAGAAACTACCAATAATTTCAGTACGTTTTGAATATTTAGAAATTATAATTTGCCAGATTTGCGAAAGTATATAAAGTGGCATCTAGGTTGTGAATCTAACCAAACGAGGACAATTTACGTTGATCTGTCAGGACGTGAAGCGACATATGCGGCGGAGCCTCGTCTGCCCAGTCGTCCACTACCCGTTAGCCGCGGATTTCCATAAAACAATTGCACATGTTCCTTTATACAGATGCAGTTCCCTTTCTTCGCTAAAGTCTCCAAATATGAGGTGAGTGCAAATCTCATTTTATTTGGCAAAGCGACGTGCGTAGGGCTATGCTATTCAAGTGCTCTGGTGTACGATGAAAATCTGTCTTGCAAGATGGCGACGTGGTTGCGAATTCAAAGGTGAAATACGGGTAAGTTAGCAGCTAGCGATAACAACAACAACACCATAAATATTTTGCTCATACTCCTGAATATCTGTAGTCGCGTACGTACGCTTGTTGATTGTTCACTACTGCGAGTGTGTCTTTTGATCCACGGGACAGGCTTCTATTGTGATAGTAGGGCCACCCTCCCAAATAAGCGACAACTAGTACTGCTGTAATGATGAGTATGCTAAAGTAGGATGATAAACATTTGCAATGTCACTCATATGCAAAGCGTTGCTGCTAGGGTTTACAATTAAATCCTGACTAAAAGCAGGTCTGTTAAAAACGTCACGGTGAAGTGACGGCTAAAGCTAACACATTATTCGAACCATTACTAGATGAAGCTACTTCCAAACTGCTTTAAATACTTTGTGACTATAAGTGATCATTTTAGCATAAAGCATATTTCAGTGAGCACAAACAAAAGGAGAAGGTGGAAGGGAAACCCCTTAAACGTTAGCATCTTATTGAGACTGACCGTGTTGTAATAATCTAGCTGAGTTTAATGTTTAACAGAACAATGACGCTCATTTTCTAAGCAGGAAGTAGAAAGAAGAACAAATTATTTGTTTTGTTTGATGCTAACGAATGTTGAATTTGCAAGCAAGGGAGACGTAAGTTGGCTGCATCATTGAAACAATTATATTATATTATATATTATTATTATATAACAGTATATGCAGCACAAACTCTTGTTGATCATTCCATTGGGTGTATCAGTGCAGTTTAATTAAAATGAGACTCCACATGTTTACATATCTTCATGAAACATGAAAAGTTGAAGTGATAAAGCCACAGATTTGCTTGCATTATAGTTGTAATTTCATTCACGATTTACTGCCATGGACAAGACTGCGGGTCAAAGTGTTTTCTAAATCAATAACTTACTTGAGGCAGATAAACTGTTAATATGAATTCATTTAATTTTAATTTTGCAGCGTTTATTTTGCCGTGACGGGCAGCTTGACTTATTTTGTATTTATTTTTAATTGTTAGTTTTTTAAAATTATGTTTACAATTTCTGGCAGTCAGTACTCAGTTGTAAAGAATTGAGAGCGTATTGAAGAATAGACGCCACATTTGACTATTAATACTGCCGTGATGGAGTTGGATTTGCTTTGCGTTGATAAATTTTCTACTTTTCAAGAAGTAGAAGATGCGATTGCTGCATTTGAAAAGATGCAGAGTGTGCCCTACCTCCTGTTAACCCTGCTTTGATGGTTATGATTAGGGTTAGGCTGGTAGTGCCAATAACGGCATATTTTCGGTGGCAAAATAAAATGAAAACTTTGTGAAAAGCGACAGGAGGGGGTTGAAGCGAGGCAGGAACCATGCACACTCGCACAGCAGATGACTCACAGTAATTTAACAGACTCCCAGCAGCCTACACATCACGCTAAAGTAACCTATTCACAGCCAATCTACTGTAGTCACGGTAACATAGCCGATTCACGCCAGGCCAAGAATATATATTGCTGCGGCGATTGACCGATCAGTGCCGTTCATGGCAAAATAACGCTAGCAGGAGATGTGATGTCGGTCACAGCAGTATCACCACTGCCAAACTTGTATGTGTAATATATAAGAAAATTATTAATTTCTGCTTGTGTTGGCTAAAATACGTGTGACGAGGACCTTAACAAAAACAATCAATCACATATTAAATTGCATTCACAATATTGATGGAGAAAAAAAAATGCAGTTCGATTACTTGTCAAAATCATTAAAGCCTTTATAAATAGTAGTAAAGATTCCTAATAAATATCTTGGACTAGATGGATGTCATTAGAATGTGCTTGTCTCACAATTTTTGTGTCTTACAATTTCTAACTTTAATTTTGTTTGTCCTCTTATTGCTGCGGCTAAAAAAAAACAAAAAAACATGCAATTTTGTATCACCAACATTTGCCAATACAAATGCTGCACAATGAGCTTAGTGGTTACTGGTTAGTAGCCTCGCAGTTTTGAGATGAAGTGAGTCCTGTTTGCCGTTTGTATGTTAGGTTTTATTGCTATGATGTGTCGATTAGACTAGAGTAAATTCTTCTCTGTTATAAGTTGCTTGTTATTGGACTGTCCTTGGAGCTGGAGCATTTCCCAGCTGACTTTGGGTGAGATGTGTACACACACACTTACACCCTTTACTGGTCACCAAGGCACCAACCTGTCAATGGCACTCATATTAAGCACCTGAATATGCTATCCTTTATTTGCACATTGACATTTAAATATGTTGATTGAAAGCGTCAGTCGCCTCACGGGTATTCTTAATGATACATCTGTGGAGGGGGGGGGGGGGGGATCTGTAAAATGTAGAATTTTTACAATTAAATGATGACACGGATTCCTAAAAAAAATGAAGAGATCATACAGCTTCCTTGCTTACCGCAGTAATGTCCTGTCAAATCAGAGATGGTTATTTTGCTACCACAAAATAAGGTCTTACATCAGCAGACTATTTGTGTGCGACTGCCAGCCCTGGAATAGTTGGCTTCTTCACCTGCGGGATTATCCGAGGTCCGCCGCAAGATCAGTGCTGGCACCATTTGGGTTTGCAAAAGTTTTTCAGTAATCACCAAAATGAAAGGCCCATTTACATTCCAGATCGTCTTACAATGGTCTTCTTTTTGTCTGCATCTTTCATTACAATCAATTTGTCTCGATGAAAGTGTTCACTAAGAGTTCTCAAATAGCTTTAGCTGTGCAATGCAGATGGTAGAAAATAGTTTTGCACATCATGAGTTGTCTGGTGTCAATTTTGCCAACAGGACGGTCTTTGTTGGCTCAAGCAGTTTATTTGTGCCAGTTTAATGTTATCTTGAAGTTTACACTGTCGTATAGTCTTTTAAGCATGACAAGCAATCCACGTTTGTGTGCTTCTTCTGGGACGGCTTTGCTTCCGTCTGGACGGGACCTGGCACTATAATGTCCTGCTTTCCGTTGCCGTCTCCATTGTCACGTCTGACACAGAATGACATGTCTGGCGCTGACACACAATAATTGAGAACCCTCAAACTGGCACATAGGACTATTTTTGTACTTCCTGTCCATGTCTAACAACTTTGCATTGTTAGATAGGTCAATCTTTATGCGTGCCCTGAACTCCGGTTTTGATGTCAGTGTTAACACACGCACGCACATACACACACACGCTATTAACATTTGAACCAATTTTGAAAATGTGAGACGATCCTCTGTAACGACCAATCATGGCTCACCTGTTTCCTGAAGATGAGCCACGGTTGGCAAACTTCGCAACATGATGAGATGTGTTTGAAATCTATGAAATTGCAAAGTCTGGTTGGAATGACCACTTAAGTGCAACCTGACTACTGTCATCTAAAGCACATCAAGAATTTTGAAAATCAGATGATGGTTTCCAGAGAAATTCATCTTTTTGTGATGGCCTTTGATGTAGACAATCTGTCAAAAAATAAATTTGTTCAAATGACAGTTAAACAGCGTAACTTCATTAATACTCAACATACTTCCTCGATCATATATTAGGAAAAAAAAATCTATAAAGATGGTGCCACTTATCACGTTACTTCAATTATCCAATTATTGTTTGCTCTGACACGCGAGGAGATTAGGCAGGGAAAAAAACAAATCATTCTTAACACGCCAATACCAAAAAAGAATTACTTTGGATTGCCTTTTAAACAAATCTGAGTATTGGGCCTTTGCTGTCAATGGCGGAAGAGAGGAAAAATGAATCCTGATTGACTGATTGTATGTACGTAGTTGCAGTAACCCCCGCATGATGCTGCTCTCAGGTGCTGTGCATGTCTTGATGTCGCTCTGCTTCTCTGAGCTGATGTCACTTTGTTCTTCAGACCTAAGTAGTTGAGATTACATTAACAGCTGGTTGGAAGGCCACTCATTTTTTGACTGAGTTGATGAACATGAAAGAAATGAAACTAAATGTGGTCTTTTTTCCTGTTTACCGATCTGTTTTACTTGTGGCCATTAAGTAAAGGGAGCCTTGCATTGTGTTATAACTTGTGACGCATTTTTGTATGCATGGTAATGATGGAATTTTTTTTTTCCCAGCGTGAACACAAATGTAACCAGGGAGAAACAGGCATTGTTTACAAACCCATCAACTGCTTCCAGTCAGAGAAATGGATCAATAGGCGGGGTCATTTTTGGAATGAAGGATAGCTTAATGTTTGATAGGAAGGATATCCTGATGCTTAAAATACATTAGATACAATTCTGAAAAACAAATTCAATGTAGGCTGGTATCAAATCAAGTTAATTCAGTTAGTGTCGTCTTCTTTCCACCCACAGAAAGGCTGTTCAGTTGTGTACTGCATGTGTTCCTGTGCACTGCAGGTGCAAGTCCTGGTGTTTCTTTTCATGCCTCACTTGCAGAAGAAAATCTTGACATGCAAAAATAGCACCAAAGCTATTAGTTGGATAGCATTTTGGCCAGATTTCATTTTTATCTGTCTCAAGGGGCGGCCATTTTGCCACTTCCTGTCTACTGAAAATGACATCACAGGTGCTCAGGAAACGACCAATCACGGGTCACCTCTCTTCTGAAGCTCAGTCATGATTGGTTGTTACCTGAGCAACTGTGAAAGTGGCAAAATGGCCGCTCCTTGAGATGGATAAGAACGGGTGGATTTTGCTACTAACAAATTTTCCACAAAGGCAATATTAATCAGAATGCCGTGTTTAGACTAGTGGGGGCTCATGCATCATATTAGTGTCAAGAAGATTTTTGAGTTGACTTTTGAACCATGTTTTCATTGTTCACCCACTCTGGGAAATGGCCTTTATCTTATAGGACAATACCATGCATTATTTTTCTTGTAAAGAGAATAGAGATACTGATGTAAACCTCTAAATCTGACCTTTGCTGTCTGGTTTCTAGGTGGTTTGTATCCTGTAACATGGTGTAGCTCAGCCTTCAGTGATTCAGGATGTCCAGTAGCTCTGGCTACCCCTCTAGCCAGGGGAGCTTCAGCAGCGAGCAGAGCCGCTACCCATCCCATTCTGTCCAGTACACATTCAGCGGCCGCCAACAAGTAAGACTTTGCTTACGTTATTTCAACGATAAATGCTTTATTATCTATGTTGAGGTGTACTTTTTGTTGTTGTTCCTGACAAATCAATCTGGATATACTGTGTATAAAGCAGGGTTATTATAGTTTGGGGATTTTCATTATATATATTTTGTTTTGTCAATTATGTTTTCGATTCATTGATGAATTAAAAATAAATCATTCCGTCTGGGGCTGGGCAATAAATCTAATTAATTCGATGAATCATCATTTATCGAATTGTTGAAAATTTGCTAAATCGTGTTTTGGCTTCTGGACTATTTATGGCTGTTTTTCTTATGTTCTGTTACATCCAAATGTTTTTGCAAGTGGCAGAATGCTGCATAGGTGTTTTGCAAGACATGTTTACAATCTACAATAGTTTCCAACTACTTAATTGTGGCATTTAAACACAAACTATGAATGTTAAATTTATGTTAAAACTGATTTAGAATCAGTATACATCATTGTTGTCTGAACATTTTGCACAGGGGTTATTTTTGAATACATGAGCCATTAAATACATTTGTTGGGTTTATTAGATTCAAATCGTAAACGTCCAGTATAATGAAAAATAAATAAATCAAGAATTTATATTTTGGTTATATCGCCGAGCCCTAATTCCATCCAAAATTTCCCTCCCTTTATTATACAAAAACAGGACATGCTCGGTGCACACCTACGTGAATAGAGTTACTATACTGATTTTGAATACGCTTCATTTAACTCCAGCACTCTGCTATTATAGGTTGGTTTGCTCAAATAAAGTGAGTATTGGACATGGGTTCCAGCTTTTTGGAAATCTGATTTCCTAGTATTTTACTTCCACCGAAAGTTTCAGTGGTTCATTTCTGGGCATTTGCATTGTTTGCTTACATCTGGAACAAAAGTGGAGTTTGGTAATATTTCCTGTAACTGTGTTTGCTTGTTCAGGTTTTTGTGAAGGTCATGGCATGCTGATAACTAATGTCTTCTTTTCAGTTTATTTTTGACTATAAACTTGGTGAATAAATTATAATTTGCAACATTGTGCTCATTTCTGTTGTATTTTTTTTCTTTAGGAAACTGTATAAATGTGTATTTTTCACCTAAAATGGACATTATTTCATGTTTTCCATCATCTGAGTAACATGTATTATAATTTCTTCAAACTTTTTGGGGCGATGTGGTTTCTGTACGTCAGCCCAGCATGTGCTGTTTCGATTTCCTCTTAAAATTGTTGCCCCTCACAAAATGATGGGACTGGCTTGAGTCCGCTGCGACCACATCTGTACATCTTGATTGTCGTAGTCTCAGATTTTCTTCGGATGTCGTGGGATTATTGCCCTCCAGATTACCCACTATCCTACGGAATAACCGTGTGCTATTAAATGGTATCTGACACAACATGGCCTTTTTATTTTTCTGCAGTTATCGTTTTAATTTAGTCTTCTTCTTTTTTAAGCACAAATTTGATCTCACCTTTTATCTCTTTCTTAGTCTTCAATGTCAAAACAACAACAACAACAACAACATATTCATCCATCTGTCTACCAATTTTCTATGTCGCTTATCATGGTCACAACAAGAGTTAGTCTGTATGGGCTGACATGATGCTAAGTGTGGAATAATATACTTTGGACGGATCACCAGAGTGATTGTAATTAGCACGTTGAGTGGGGATTTTCATGTACACAGTTTCTATGTACAGGAAGTCTATTGCAACCTACAAACATGGAAGTGAGATGAGGTCATACTGGCTTGTTGGCTCATTCGCAGTATCAATAGTTGAGTCTTTCCGCAACCATTCTTTCAGAACTCATGATTTATTAGGGGGCTTTCCAACAACATGGTCTGATCCAACATCATAAAAGACCTTTAGACACACTAATGGTTGGAATGTAGTCAAAAACATTTTTCCCAAGTGGTTTTCAAATGAAGTAGTATTAAGCAGCAAAGGTAATGCATGTTAAAAATGTTTGTGACGGCCTTGTGTGTTGCTTTCAGGATTTTGCCGTCCCAGATTATCGAACTCACATGCAGGATCCGCAGGGTCGACGAAGACCGTCTTTACTATCTGAATTCCACCCTGGGACTGAAAGGTAAAGGTGACTCCTGATATATCTCGCCTGTTGGATCAGTAGAGCGTTCATGCGCACAATGTATGCTTTCTTTAAAAACAATAAAATAAAATATTGTCTGTAGGCCTCCAGAGAGACGACATGGTTACGAACAGCAGTTCCACTCCATCACTAGTCAGGCAGAACATGAGGCACTGGAGACTAAGCGCCCACGTATGGACTCTATTTCTGAGGCCCACATCACCCGTACCTCTTCTGCCGGGGGTATTCTCTTGCCCATGCACCATACACTACAGGATAGCCTCAGAGCCACAGGAGAGGGGAAAAAGGTAAGATCTCTTGCTATTTACCAAACGTGTCAAACGTTTCTCTTGTTGACTGCGGAGATTTGTATTATTTCGTAATTGACAAAATTTTCCTGCAGCTGCAGGTTGCGCAACAGCATTATTTATTTTTGCGTTCAGAAGGTCTAATGATGTATGCTTAAAAAACAAAGTGAAAGTACACTAACAATTATGGCTAGCACGACTTCTTTCATTTCAGACTATTTCTTCATATTTCATGTTATACAATAGCTTTATCAAGTTGATCTATTTTTTTTTCCCCCCCAGGAGTCGCCGTTCACTGTGAAAGTGGAATGCCCTTCCCCAGCAGGACCGACGTTGCACCTTGGGGAAGAGCATGACACATCTCCTTCCAAGCTGTCCAAGGAGGAGCTGATCCAGAGTATGGACCGTGTGGACAGAGAGATTGCTAAAGTGGAGCAGCAGATTTTCAAGTTGAAGAAAAAGCAAGTCAGTTGTCCAGCTGGCTTTATTGTGTCTTAAAATGCAAGAGAAAGTGCTTTTGTATTATTTTAGTAAGGAGAATAACTTGGGTTGGGCGAGTAGGCCTGTCATGCTCTCAGCACTCACGATGGCAGCCAATTAGAAGAGTAGAAAATTGCCATTCAATTCATGCAATTTTAAAGAAACATGCTATATTTTATTGGCATATATAGGTCTTTGTCATTGTTTTTTTTCGGGCGGGGGAAGGGAGTGGTAATGTAGCAAAAGTACAAGTGGTATCGGTGACTACGCAAGAGTTAATGCTCGTACTGGTATCGATCTGAATAAAAGTAGTATCAAACATCCCGAACAATAACAGTTTATTATGGCTTTGAAAGCAAACATTGGTACATACTTTACATGATATTGAGTTAACTTAGCAAAACAACTTTTTGAAAAACGTTTTTGGGTATAGAAATATACTTTTTTTCCTGATGAAAGAAGAGACTCTAATCTTTCTTTTGGTAGGTTCCATGTTTTTATAGCAGTAGAACACAATATTCTGTGGGCCTTGCAAAATCAGTCAAAATCCAGTAAAGCAGCCGGGAGCGAACAGGATTGCTTTAGTGAAAATGGCTGGGAGTAAATGAGGTTAAGTTAATTTAGATCAGATGTTGAAAGTTTTGTATTGATTGTATTGATGTACATTTTCCGTTGTACACTATCCTAGTTTGAGAGCGCTAAAATATTTTCAGCAAAAAAAAAGGTGATGTAATCTGTTATTTGTATTATGATTTACACATCATTATTATTCATTTTTTATTATTTATTGACAACTATATTTGTAATAAGCAATAATATACATTATTCATTCAACAACAGGAATGTGCATAAATTGCTTCACTTACTTACTTCTAGGTCATGGGAAGACTAGTTATTTTTTTAAATCCATTTTGTCTCTTGGTTAGTCCTGCTATCTGTTTTGGACTTCTCCATCATTCGATCGGAATGTGAGATTTTTTTTTTTCTGTGAGAGAATACATTTAAGTGTGAATTTCCCCCACATTTTCAGGGATTTATTTGGTTGAGGCATTTCAGGAACTCCTAATCTCAACCCTGTAACTTGGCTGTGTACATAACCTTTAGTTTGTAAACATTGGCCAACCAAACATTTACCAGTCCAACCTGTCTCAAATCACCAACATGACCTCAGTGGCTGAACTCTTGAGTTTTTGTGTTTTGTACATGAACCAGCATGTGAGAGTAATGTGGTTTTGCTCTTATCGGAGGTTAAGATCATATCACTGTAGGGCAGATGGAAAATCAACTCCATTTGGGCCCTGAATAGAAAAAAAGAGACAGCTTCATGTATTGGTCTTGTCTTATTTTGTGTACTTTTTCTGAACTTGATGTTTTTATATTGTCGCTGTTGTTTCCTAGCAACAACTGGAGGAGGAAGCAGCAAAGCCTGTGGAGCCAGAAAAGCCAGTGACCCCTCCCCCAGTGGAACACAAGCACCGCAGCATAGTCCAAATCATCTATGATGAGAACAGAGTGAGTTGTCTGTTTTGAATACCAAGACGTATTAGCAACAAGTATTAACTCCCCACAGTATTGACCTTTGTGAACTGACTCTGCGGCAAATTGTGCACGCCAGCACGCCTTCTGTATTTCATCAACAAACATTATGATGTTACAGAGAAAAATCCTTTTGTCAGTCTCAGTTCAGTTCTCCGTGTTCATTTATTTAAGTTAGGAATTAGGAAGTTTAAAATAAAGCGCACTGACAGACTTTGCTGCGTGTTTGAGCTGATCAAGGAGAAAGGTTACTATAGTTCATGTGACACACAATGTTGCAGGAAGACACACCTTTCTTCCTTGTCAGCAGTTAACACTTTAGACTGGCCAAGTATAGAGCGTTTAGGTTTTTTTGTCCCAGATTTGAGCATTTTAGTTCCACCACATTTTAAAATTCTATTTCAAAATTGATATAAAAATTTACCATATTTTACTTGAATGTCTGTTGCCTTAACTTAATTTGCCTTTGTTACAGCAAACCCACGAACACGCCCGTGATGGGTGCAAATCCGTGATACAGAGAGACCATATATAAATAAAATTATATACATAATTTAATTCCCCCACAAGCTTTAAACACATTAAAACACACATTTTAAAATATGCATTAGCACCTGTTCCTATTCTCTTGGTGTGAAAAAAATGCACTTTGAGGAAAAATGATTGCTTAAAAATCTGCGATTTAGAGGGGATTCACTGCATTTCTGTCTAGCTGACCATTTATCTTCTAATTTTGTTTGTTCAGTATTGCAATATTTCTCCTACTTTCTAGAAAAAAGCTGAAGAAGCCCATAAAATACTAGAAGGTCTTGGTCCCAAGGTTGAACTGGTATGACACTAAATGATGTGTAGTACATTTTGTAATTCCTAACTCATTAGTACTTTATCAATGACTGTATTTGAATCTTTAATTATGTCTTTCTCTACTGCCTAGCCCCTGTACAATCAACCATCAGACACAAAAGTTTACCATGACAACATTAAAACGTGAGTATCCGCAATTGTACATTACAAACCATCTGGGTCTTTATTATTACAAAATAAATACAGCACACCTTATGTTTTGTTAGAGAAGGAAATGTCTCAGCTGATGAAAGTGTTAAGCTCAGTGTGAAAAAACTCACGTGACCTTTCAGTGCAATTGGATTTGTCCAGTCACCTGATTAATTTGGCTAATAGGGATAGTAAAGGAAAGTGAAAGACTGGATGTGACTGTTGGTTATCTATGATTAAACAAACAAAACAAAACTGTGTACCACGACAGTGGCCCATCTGACTCTTTCTTTCAACCACACATTCGCCTCAATGTCCCTTGCAGGCCATGCTTTCGGGGTGAATTCTTACCATTGTTGGATATTGAGAATTTATAGTCTTATCTTCCTAACGTAATTTTCATGAGCGCACTTGCTGAAGAAAATTCAACAAAAAATAATGAATGTGTTGTTTCTCTATAGCAATCAAGTCATGAGGAAGAAGCTGATTCTGTTTTTTAAGAGGAGGAATCATGCTCGTAAACAAAGGGTAAGTGTTTCTGCTTTTGTTAGGCAATTTGGAAAGTCCAGGGGTTTGGTAACCTCATAATTTTGGCATCACAAATGTTGGTTGTATGACTTTTTGGAGAGTAATGAGGTCAACAAAAATGGTGTGGTCGACGTGTGTGTGCTCCAACTTGTTCTTGTCAGACAGACTGTTGCTGTTTCCAATAAACTGTAATGCAATTATATCAGAAAAACATCACATGGAGGACCTTTTCTCTACAGCTGCACTCAAATGTTACAGTGAACATCACCTCTCTTAGAGTATCAACAATTATGGAGCGCTTATGGCCTCATGCCAAGAGGAAAGAGAGTTGTTTGTCTCTGGCTCTAGTGTGGAAATGTGGGAGCATTGTCCTCCCGATCCAAATTTCTTTACATGTCTCCAACGGTTAAGCCTCTGGAAATTAGATTTCAGTGTTGTTTTACATATTGCATGTAAAATTGGATTTATAAACAATTTGGCAAATTTAATATTTTTTCAAAAATCTATGCTTTTTGGTCAGTCCTCACTTGTGGGTGTCATTGTTATGAGTTATTCATCAATATAAAGTTTTGACAATTTTGATGGACCAATGTTAATGGTTGAACAAACATGCAATTTTTGGCATCTCCTGAAAAGTGACAATTTTGGAGGTACAAGGTGTTTGCCTGAAACAAGCGAAATATTATTTTGTCAGGACAGGGAACTCGTATACAATGTTTTTTAAATTGCTTTCTGGTGCCGTATGAGAAAAGGCTTGTATATAAAAGAGCAGTACAAACCCTGAGTCAACATGGTTCTTAACTTGCGTTCTTTAAAAAAACAAAACAATAAAGAGCCAGTAGTGACAATCCACTCACATCCATTAATTATTTCAAGTTTATAGTTCTTGTCTTGATTTTTTTTTTGCCTTGTTGCTACATACAATGATTTACTTTGTGTACTGTAATAATTAAGGTAAATTAGGTTGCCTTTATTTGCATTTTTTTGCTATTTTACGTATTTTAGCAGTAGCTCCCACGAAATTTGATGTTGGCGCTTCTTTAAAACGGTCTATTATTTTCTCCCACAGGCTTGTCTACCTACATGTGTAGGATTTTTATTTATTTATTACCTTACTCACAATGGACAAAAAATGTTAACCATGCTCTTGGCTTGGTTCAATCCATTGTTTAAAACCTTTTTAAGACCCGAGGCTCAGTATTTGATTAGTTCTCATGCTGTGTACTCAGGAACAGAACATCTGCCAACGCTACGACCAGCTGATGGAAGCTTGGGAAAAAAAGGTGGAGCGCCTTGAGAACAACCCCAGGCGCAAAGCCAAGGAGAGCAGGACACGGGAGTACTATGAAAGGCAATTCCCTGAGATCCGGAAGCAGAGAGAGCAGCAGGAGCGCTTCCAGAGGTGAAAAGCTTTATATACACCATTGCTGTGGTACAGTATTCATTTTTGCCAAAGGAACTATCTGGGGCTTTGAACCCTTTTGCCTCGAGGCTTCCCCTCTCTACAGTGTCTTTTCACAAGAAAAGGGTGGAGTTGTTTTCATACGGAAGCACATAATTTAAGCTTATAATTGCTTTGCTTGGCTATGGGAATGCAAATTACTGTACTTCTGTACATTTGATTGGTTTAATGGTTGCCACGTCCCACACACTTATATAAAATAATATTCTCCTGTGTATTTAATGAAAAATTACATGCAACACCGGACTCAACTAAAACAACAATTGCACAAGCATAAAATTAGATTGTCGAACAATCATCTAATGTCAACTTCTTACAAGGATTTAATCACAACCAGATGAGTTTCCTCCTTTGACTATGATGGGTTTCCATGTTGTGTAAAATGTGTGTTCTGCAAGAAACAAATATAAAAATGTAATTTCCCTCATTATATGCCTTTTTTTATTTTTTACTAGGGTTGGCCAGAGAGGAACAGGTCTCTCTGCAACAATCGCTAGAAGCGAGCATGAGATTTCTGAAATTATTGATGGCCTTTCTGAGCAGGAGGCGAGTAATTTCATGATCTACATCTCTTTTATGCGTACTGTTGGTTGAAATACAAACCTATATAGTGATTTTATATTTACCATTTCTTTTCAACTGGTGATTTTTGAAACTTATATTACATGTCTATGCTTGACAGAACAACGAAAAACAGATGAGACAGATGTCAGTCATCCCTCCAATGATGTATGACTCAGAGCAGAGGCGAGTGAAGTTCATCAACATGAATGGCTTGATGGATGACCCCATGAAGGTGTACAAAGCCCGACAGTTCATGAATGTTTGGACTGAACACGAGAAAGAGATCTTTAAAGACAAGTGAGTTTTTGTGGTTTTATTACAAGATGCCACAGACTGTATTATATATATTGAGATTCTGGACTATTACTCATGTAACGTGTATTCTTTCTGACTACCACTGAAACTCGGTACTACAATTGGCATCAGCCATTGTGGTGACAAAGTCACCCTGAGGCCCGCAAGAAATGTTGTATTACATAACTTTATTTAAATTGATTTGAAATGGGAGGAGAAAAGTCAAATTCTTCCATTGTTATCTGACTAAAAGCGAAGGTCTCTTCTTATTTATTTTTGTACAAGTGAAGTGAATGGTTCAGTAATTGACACAAACATGATCCCTTTGTTGAAATTCTGACCGGGTCTTCACAATGGGTTCATAGCGAACCCATTAGTGACATACATAGAACCTGAGCCGTGTTTCCGTTTTGCCCTCAACAATAATAATGGCTTCTCTTGGCAGGTTTGTCCAACACCCGAAGAACTTTGTCCTGATTGCTTCCTATCTAGAAAGAAAGGTGAAGAAGAGACAGTTAATATTACACATATGAGACATGAAGGGTGTCCAAGCCCTTGCTTGAATAATTTAACCACTAGTGTCAGTATCATGTCTTCATATGTACATGCTTTTCTGTAATTTTCAGTGTGTTGCTGACTGTGTCCTGTACTACTACCTGACCAAGAAGAACAACAACTACAAAACGCTGGTGAGACGCAACTACGGTAGACGGCGGGGAAGGAACCAGGTAATCTTGTGTATAATGTCATTGCTCTTGTGTTCTAGCATGTTGTTTATGAACTGTTGACTATTGCAAAGCACTCCATCCTTCCGAAGTTTTTTTCTAAATAGTTCTGTACTATTTACTGTACTAGTGGTGCTCTGATCAATCGGGCAATTTCCATGGAAAAGTATGTGATCGATATATGTCGATCAATGCCTTTCATTGCCAAGCACCCACAACTCGTATTTTGCAGCCTGCAGCGTAGCATCACCTCCCCCTTTCCTTAACTCATTCCCTGCCATTGACGGCTATAGACGTCAAAAATTCATTTGAACTATTTCTATTGGTTAAAAAAAAAAAAATCCACTTTTGTTAACAAGAGTATGAAAACCTATCATTTTTTTATTGTACATTTAGAACAGATATAAAATTTGTGATTAATCGTGAGTTTAACTATTGAAATCATGCGATTAATTACGATAAAAAAATTTAATCGACTGCCCCCCCCCCTAATTTTTAATAATCTTTATTTTATTTTATTTTTTTTATGAATTTATGGCAGTGAATGAGTTAAAGTGTATGTATCGCGGTATTTTAAGCCCTTCCGCAGTTAACTATAGGCATATAATGATTCAATCTTACTTTTGACACCATAGCAATGTAATTTTTTTAAATGAAATATTAGGTATTTTGCTGGCTTTTTTTTTTGTTTTTACGTGGAAGTAAAACGCCCTGTTCAGTAAAACCCCGCCTCTCCCAGTGTGGTTGCCGCGCCCCTCTTGTGCTAGCCGGCTGCTGTGCGCACAGCCCACAAAGCTCTGGGGTGCTCCTCTGAGTCGCCACGCAAGACTGGCCAGCCCTAGCAGTACAACCGCGTCTTCTTTAAATGTAATTGGATGGATATTCAATTCAATAAACAATTGAAACAAAACGGCCCTTTGCCGCAAGAAATCGTAGTGGAGGAGGAGAGAAAGAAAAGAAGAAGAAAAAAATCCCTGAGGGAAACGCAAACCTGGGACCTTGTGCTTACAGGGTGAGCGCACTAACCACTACACATTTGTTCAGTTAGGTTGAACAGCGCAGCAATTTTAGCGTATCAGCCATCACGGAACCTTTCTGGGAATATAAGACGGCCAATTGTCATTGAACTTTGGCATCACAAATGTGAAGGATAATTGGTGCTTTGAATTCATTTGGACAGGATGTTGACTGATAAAGGCTACTTTTATCACTATCCTGCGAGCATGGAAGTCTCAGAAAGTGGGTGTGTGTTTAGTCCGCATAAGTGGTGCGGGGGAGGGTCCGCATCTGATGACGTCATAGAGTGAGCACCCGCTCGTTTTCTCGGGTTGGGAGGGGCTGGTGCTTGGAGAGCAGAATGACCTAGAATTTCTCATAGAGGGGCAAACACACACTTTGGTGATGTTTTTGGTGGGGAATTAGCATTTTAATATGGCTAAAAGCGCCAAACCAAACCAACATGCATGCATCAACATTTTTACCAAATTTTCTGGCATGTTACAGACCAAACCAGTAACTGAATCCAAATATGCAACAAAGCCAGCACTGGCTGCTAATCGACTGAGTGCTGCCGCTCTTGTTTTCCATTTCCTCGTCTTCACAGTTCTTATGAGAGCAAAACTCCCCCCACACTCATATGAAGCTGCTCAGTTGGTACAGCCCAGCCATCTGACAGGCCCCAAAACTCACTGGGCTGCTGTGAGTGCCAATCAAAGAGGACCGCTAAACAGGGATTACCTTGAATGACCCCGCATAGATTAGTGCATTCATGTGAGATGGCCAATTCTTTCGGCTGCTTAAGTGGCCTGATGACACGCTTTCCCGGAATATGTGCGGCAGTGCCTTGGCCCAGCAGCCCTTCTAAAGAGCTCTACTATGGCACGGTCCTGCCCCTCTCTCACAGCTATGGAAGCACATTTACAACACCAGTAAGCCTTTTAACTTCAACAGATGAGCCCGCAGGTATGTTGATTAGCTTTGAAACCACCTTAACAAACTTAGTCGGTGTATTTCCTGACTCCCGAGTCTTCTGTTGTTTGGCTGAAGTTTTTATTTTGCTGTTGCAGATCATAGCAGACATCTTTGGGCTTCTTGAAAGTCCAGTGTAGCTATTTTTAGACTGGTTTTCTAGGAAACTTGCAGACAGGTCCCGTCGTGAAATGTTGTCATGTGCACTCGTTGCGCTAGGAGTTTGAAGAAGACCATTGCACACTTCCTGAGTGAAAATTACTTAAATATTACTGTCACTCTAGTATTCAAAGTCTACATGCTTGTGGAAGCAGACAGGCCACACCCCCAATGTGTCTAAACTCAAAAGCTGCATATTTCTATGTGATGGTAATCAAACGTGCCTAATTATCAATCATCTTGTATGACTTGTTTCTGTGTATAATCTTTCGTCCTCCAAGTTTGCTGATTGAAGTTATCTTACCCTCTTTGACTGTGCCCAACTTAACAAAAAACATTCTAAACTCTAACAGTCAATGCCAGTTTCTTTGCACTAGGGCTGTAGTTATCGATTATTTTAATAATCAATCTGCCGATTATTTTGTTGATTAATTGTTGAATCAGATTTAAAAATGTTTTAATATATATATGCTTTATTCAAAAACAGGACAGTATTTCAAATTGATAGAAATTGGACAAACATAAATTAATGGTCGGTGGTTTCGTCAGAAAATTGGCAAAAATGTTGGTCATTGTTTTCCCAAAAAAGGATTTGGCCAATTTTAAATGTAAACAAAGTCTCTAAACGATTAATGCATTATCAACATTTATCAATTTGTAATTGATTAGCTGTTGATTACTTGTTGCACCATCGAATATACAGTACATTTCTCAAATCTGTTCAAGCTGTGCGTGGGAACCATCCAGGTCGACCTTAACCGAGAATATGAATGAAATCTCAAGCCACCATTTCTTATTCAGTCTTTGGTTGTATTTTTAGCAAAGCAACTCCTGCAGTTAATTGGGCATCACATTTCTTTTTTTTTTACAGTTTTGTTAATGCATATTGTCAAAAGAACATTCTTAAATTCTGCTTCTTGTGATTTTGTTTTTCTTTTTAATGCATACAGTGAACAACTTTTAGCGTGTTCGTAGTTGCAAGAAGTGGCGGCTTCCCTACTTTGTACAAGTTATTAGGAATAGGAAGACTGTCATGACATACTTTGACATAAAAAAAAAGAAAAGCAAACAAGACTTGTGAATCAGCAAAACTGAAAAATAGTCCGTCTCGATAGGAAATGTCGTCATTTAAAAATACTGAACCACCACCTCACCACAGAGTTAGATTTTGTCTCACATCTGTGTAGAAGCCCTTTACAGAATGTTGGAGAAGAAGCAGGAATGCCACAGTTCTCAAATCGCCCCCAAAGCAAACACATGAGCACTCAATGAGCCAACCAAAACAGCATCCCACTGAAGAACAAGTATTGTGAGAACATCTTAGTCTTTGAACAGACTGCAAAATATTTCTGAATTGTCAAGTGCCAAAACATACAAGCTGTTATTGACAGGAAATGAATAGAGGTAATGTCCACGTACATACATTAACCTAGAAACTCAGCTTGTCATTTGACTTTAAGATACAAGTACCGAACTTGTTAACACAAATTCAATACATCTGACACAAGGCTCCTAAACATGGTTAAGTCGGTATAATATGTTCATTTGACTAATAGCGTGCAGATGATGGCGAATGCAACTGAAACAGATCATACTGTACTGCTCCTCTTGCGTTCGACTATTGCTGTTGTTGATCATTCACAAAACTCAATTTTAATTAAGACTGAGTTTTCACCGAATCGCTTTGGAAATGAAATGTGTGTCACCCTCGACCTACATTCTCTTGGCTCAGCACACGTCTACGAAACTTTGTCTGGAGACAAGCCCATCAATTGTTAGACACACCTTTAAGAAAGTATCTCTGTTGTAATGGAAACACAAATCCCGGCTGTGCTCGTATGACGCACAAACAACTGAGCAACCAACATTTTAGTGGGCGGGGGAAAACTCTTATGTGGGCATAAACACTTAATGAGAAGGAAAGAGAATAATACATCTTAAACTCTTTTGAATAATTCATGACATCCACTGAGTGCATGAAGATATCAACAACAGAAGTGTTTTCAGACTGGTGAATTTGTTAAGATGTTCTTGTCTGCAAAGAAAGAAAATAAAAATATGTGATGGTAGGGTGATGAATTAATTCCGAGCAATGTATTTGCCATAAGATGGCAGGCTATTTTAGTAATCAAAATAAACGCATGATCTATATTGTGTAAAGGAAACCCTGCAGATTACCTCAATTTTTGTTTTGGTTTGCAGCAAATAACACGTCCTGCACAAGAAGAGAAGTCCGAAGATAAAAACGAAGAGGACAAATCGGAGAAGTCCGAGAAAAAAGAAGACGAGGAAAGGAAAGACGAGGAAGAGAAAGATGAAAAGGAGGAGTCGAGGTGATTTGTGAAAATAGTACATTTGTCCCTGTGCCAATTTAATAGTCGAGAACACGTGTCAAGATCCGGTCCAACATGTTTTCGAGGTTTCTCTGCTCCAACACACCTGATTCAGTGATCAGGATAATTATCAGGCTACTGCAGAACTTGCTGATTAGCTTAAATATGAATCAGCTGTGTTGAACGCCTGAAACCTGTAAGGACCGGACTTTGACACCACTGGTCTAGAAGGTAACACTATCTTACAAATTCCCCAGTTGAGAGGGAACGTTGAGTTAAGTGGTCTAGTCTTTGTCTTTTGACAAATATGTAGAAGTATCTTAATGTCAGGTCTGTTTGTGCGCAATCGGAAAAATATACTTTAAAATGGCTAATATTTTACCTGAATACAAGCAGCTTGAGCTATGGATTACTGCTGCTTAAAGTAGCACTGAAGGGAGATGTGGAATTCTTGGAGTGTTGAGCTCAAATTGGTTAAACTATGAAACAGTTAGCGACACCTATTTTTGATTTTGGCTTGCTGACAGAGGCATGACTCAAAAAAAACAGTCCAAAAGCTTTAATTACCTTAAATGCACCATTAATTACTACTACCAGCAATACCCAAAAAGGATGAACTAAATCCTTTTTTATGATATTTGTATTAACTACAATTTTAGCACTATCAATATTACCTTGTAAGGAGAGTAACACTTTTTTCCCCCTTAACAAAAACAAAATCAAGTGGGGGAGAAATGAAAGAAATTTAACTTTGAGTGTTTCTCAATTATTTTTTGTTGTCTACCTGAAGTGTACCTCTATAGAGGACAATGAGAGCAACACTGTCACCTACTGCAGTAGATGTGCCAATGCACTTCATACTAGTATGGCAAAAAAAACAACAACAAATCTCTGGGGTCACTCTACATGGGGTCCACCCATAATTATACATCCTAGGGGGCGGCCATTTTGCCACTTAACGACCAATCACGGCTCCTCTTGCGACTGTCACATGATCAAACTCAAACATCGCGTCGGGCCCAACCTTTTTGAGAGGCTTGCTTTACACAAATGATTGTGTCTGTACACACAGAATCCCAATCAATCCCAAAAACACTTAAAACGTAATCTTTAAATTACTATCCAGATAATACAATTTGATACCAGCAAATTAAGGGAGCACATAATTTGGGCCCGACCAATACTGATTTATTTAAAAATATCTATTTAATGCATACAATTTATCCCTCCCCAATTCATTTTTAATGGGTATCAACCATAACAATTAAAACAATAAGAAAGTGAACTAAAAATAGAATAAAGTAAAATAGCAACTGAACAAAAAACGACTGTTCCTGTGCATTTTGGCCTCTATTTTGGGGCAGTGTGGTGCCATGCAGACATGGTGTACACACTCAAAGGGAGTGCACTAGAAAGTTACAATTGAGTTATATTAAAATAACTAATTTTTCACACATCGGGAAGAATTTGTGCATTTGCATAGTGTGTGAATATTCGTTATTTCAAGGAAAAACACTCTTGAAGTTGATGCCAACTTCCTGTTAGAATTTGAATGGGATCCTCCCTTCGCTTTTAGCATTAGTGCTAGGCTAGTGATGTTTTAATAATGAAGCATGTTTTGTATTTAAAATAAATATACAGTGGATGTAGTTCTTAATGTTGTGTGTTTAGTTTCACAGTTAACTCCAACTGGGATGTCATTAAACAGCTTAAAGGATACATGGTGGACAACAGAATAACCACAATAACATACGCTACACACTTGCTAGTAGCTAATGCTACGCAAGCAAACTGGTGCATTCAGGGAACTAGCACAGTGTTGCAAACTTTGATTTTCTTTGATAACGTTTTGAGGGGAAAATAATCAGCCATTTGGCCCAATTGGCCGATTATTTTTGGCCGATGTCCGAAGGCCTATTTCGGCGTGGTGTATTATAATATATGAGTGCATGTTATTCTTGAGAAAGTACGGTAATTCTCAAAACGTTTTGCCCTTTTTTTGTAATATTCGCTTTTCTGAAGTCCAAAATATGGTTTTGTTTATGTTCATAGTACACACTACATTCATTCTTGGTTTTATTGTCTTGTGAGCCTCTAATATACATATATGTGGTGGGATTGAGAGGGACAGCGCAGGGCCTGTATTTGCTGAGTCAACTGGGGATAGACTTTCTTTCCAAGCAGTCCTTAACACAGTTTTTTCCTCCTTGAAAACCACAGGGACATTGGCAAGGACAAAGACAAGTGTGACGGTGGGGAGGACGAGGACGGAAAAGAGCAAAACACGCCGCGTGGCAGGAAGACCGCCAACAGCCAGGGCCGACGTAAGGGAAGGATCACCACACGTTCCATGGCCAATGAGGCTGCCACTATGGCGGCGGAGGAAGCGCCTCCCCCTGCTTCAGAGGCTGCCGTGCCAGATCCTCCACAGCTCCCTAAATCCGATACAGCTCAGAAGTCCATAAAAGAACCGACAAAACCGCCTACTCCAGTAGCTTCACTGGATACAAAAGGTGAACACACTTGTATAGTGGTGTGGTTCTCTGGAGCAAAAGTGACTAGTGGGGAAAAAATATCCAGATTTATTCATTGGGTGTTCATGTTGACGTGACAGATCCTTTTCATTTTTATTATGGACTGAAAAAAGTAATGTATATCAAATCTACAGTAAGGCCAGCAGATGTTAGTAGGCATCCTATGTAGAAAATAAAGTTGCTCTATTTTCTTTAAAAGTCTTTACACTAATATGTTGTATTCGCTCCCACTAGTCGAATTACAGCATTCAGATTAATATTGTGTTTGTGGAATATGAATTAAGCAGCAAAATCCACCCATAATTATACATCCTAGGGGGCGGCCATTTTGCCACGTAACGACCAATCACGGCTCATCTTGCGACTGTCACATGGTCAAACTCAGAAAACAGGCGTGATGTTATTTTCAGTCGACAGTGGCACAATGGCCGCCCCCTGCGATGAATAAAAATGGGTGGATTTTGCTGCTTAATTCATATTCCACAAACGCAATATTAATCAGAATGCTGTGTTTAGACTAGCGGGGTTGCATAGAACATATCACTGTAAAGAAAATTTTGGGGTTGACTTTCCCTTCAAGTAAAACAGATCGACATGCTGAATATCAACCAGTGTTGTCTATCCATCACCATGGCAGCGTACTGCTCGAGCTGTTGTTATGGTACTCGGTCACACTTCTACAATTTCACCCTCACAAGCACGTCACTCCAATGGTGGCTGCTTAGGTTCTCAGGTATCCAAGCCCTTATCTGTTAATCTTGTTTTGGCACTAATCTGTATCATCTGTTCAATGTTTTGTGAGTACGTCTCTTGACACCCGCTCTGCCACTGTCTGCTGAGCGCTACATCTTGTAATGTTATGCAAGGTTTGTCCTATTATGTGATTAATTAACGCGCAAGCTCGCCCCCCTGTCCCTTGAACCCTTTGACATCTGACTGTGTTCTGCGTGTGAAGGGCTGTCACCTGTAATCTCTCAGTGATTCATTTTGGGCTTTTGTGTGTTGCTTGTTCCGTCTGAAGCAATTTCAGCAACCCCAATGCTGCGAAAAGGAAGCTTTGGGTCAGACGAGCTCAAGAAGCGATTTCTGCGGGAGCGCGTCAGTTCATATATTTATTTGAAGTTGTAGTGGAGGGGGAGGGTGGACTAGAGGTGGGCTCTTACTCTGAGGTGAGACGATATGCTGTAGGCAGAAGCCCAGCCTGTTTTTACAGCTCGGCTCAATGGCCACCCAGCAGAGCCTGTCACGGGGAGAACATGTGAGTTTTGCCACTGGAGGCCGAAGCAAAGTCAAGTAGTCTTGCATGTGATTCATGTAAGGTAGGGAGACTTTGGTTGAAGCCATCCAAGCAATGAGAATTGACGTCCCCCCCCCAATCTTTGAGGAGGGGGCAAGCTCACTGTAAATGCCAAGGGTTTATCTGCTTCTATATTGGTCCAAATGTTTACACAGTTTCAGTCGACGCTACAGAGGAGACTAAGCCAGAGTTCACTTTCAATGCTAGCAGCTCACTTCTGTGAATTGTGTGTGCGTGTACGCATGCACGTGGTTGTTTGTTTGCAAGGCTGGTGGGGGGGCCGGAGCGGGTGGCGGACGAACTATGCAGCCATGTCAAGGCAAGTTGGAGTGTGTATCAGTCTGATGTGTGTTTGTATGACATACAAGGGTTGGGACAGTGTGGCTGTTCTGTCTTTTAGCCTCCATCCAAGGCCATTTCCCAAAGTACTGTCTGGCACTACATCATCTGACTACGGACCTCCCCTTGTGGATTATACAGGCGGATGGCTTTTTTTTTCTTTTTTTTTTTACTCTAGGGAAAAGGGGGGGGGGTAGCCAGAATGTGAGTGTGCGAGGTGGGGAATGACCTAGAGCGACAGCGGGAGCGAGAGGGAGTAGGTCTCAGCAGCTTGTGAATGTAAACAGATTATTAGATTAGAGGCCATGAGAAGAAGCCGGCTGGAAAGAGGACAGCCTCTCTGTCTGCTTCTCTCTCTCACTCGTTTTTGCACGCTCTCTCTCTCTCACACTCTCTCTCCCATGCACCCGTACTCTCCCCTCTATTTCTCTTGTCAGTGCTAATGGGGCTGGGTCTCTGCTTTCTGATTTAGCTGGTGCTGGTGAAACTGGAGAAACTTCTCGCTGGACCGAGGAGGAAATGGAAGTCGCCAAAAAAGGTAAAGCTCTGATTATTTACTTCTTTTATTTATTTATTTATTTTTAATCTCAGTATTTTACCTCTTTGAGTTTCTTTCTGTGGCCTTCTGTTTTCCTTGTATTTCCACTCCCCTCATTATTCTGTGAAGGTAGGTGCCCTACCCATTTCAAAAGAAAGAACGTGATCATGAACCAACACAAGAATGACTGTGCATGTGTCCTCACACAAATAGTGGCTTGTACAAGTGCTTCAGTGCTCCGGGAAGGACTTCAGGGTGTCTCATTTATTTATGAATTTCATGTAGCTGGACTGCTCAGCTGGTGTCTTAGAAATGATCTATTCAAACCACCCTTGAAGCACCATAACGTGACCATTACTGCTTTCTGCAAGGATCACGGTCATTTTTTTAAAAGTTCAAACGGTGTCACTTGTCAGTATGCGCAATTAGCATTTTTCCTTTTACATTGCTTATTTGTGCAGAACAGACCTGTTCCTCTTTTCGTTTAATTTTAGTATATATCGTTTTTCAACTGAGCCAGTAGTTTTGGGGATAATTTGGATGAAGTGAGAAGTCTTTGAGATGGCCAATATGCAGGTCTGTTTTTCCAGACACGCATGTAAATTAAAGTACATGGACTAAAGAGACCTGATAACCTTTGCTCATTTGTACAATTCAGAGGGTTTTGAAATCGCATGCAGTATTTGCTGTTTTCCGTCATGCAAGTGAATTCTTGTCTCCCGTGCACGTACAAGTTTTAATCTGCTGTGCAGTTTAATCACATATTGAGGCTTTGAAGTTATACAGTATCAACTCCCTGAGAGGAAAGAAACTCCCTCGAGAAAAAGGCAAGAACAGTTCTTTCATAATTTGGGGAATCACATTGAATGATAGGATAATTGTTATATTATAAACAAAACATTGGGGGTCATGTGAATACATTGGTGATAGGCCCTGATTTATGATCACGTTGGTGGACCTGGCCAACTCTAATTGTATCAGTGTAATAAATGGACATTTAGCACGCAGCCAGTGAAAAAAATCATGTTCAGTCAAAACTGCAATTTTCACAGTCTCTCATTTTTCACCAATTCCCTGGTGTGTTTTCACACATCAGTGAATGTGACATTAAGTATGCCTTCACACACAGTATGGCCTTGAACTGAAGTATGCAATCATTGGTATGTAATCTTATTCTATTCTTTGGCATCTTGAGATGGATTTTGCCCTGTGACCTACGGTATTTTGTGAGATTTGAGAAAACACAAGTATCAACTCAGAAGTTTGTGTGTAAGAAATTTGAATAGACAATCAGGATGCTTGAAAGAGTCTTTTCTTTTTTTTTTGCTGGTTGTTTTTTTTAGAAGCACATACTGTCATTTGCATATGGATGCGGGTTTAGGTGATTTATTGTAAATGAGTAATTCTGACATTCTTACGAAGAGTAATGGTGTTTAGTTGTGTGACTGATTCAAATCTCCCTTCATCCAAGTCACACTTAATTAAACGGTAGGTTAGAGGGGTGTCAGTGTCTAACAAATATTTCGTTTTGCTTTTATTTTGGTGCCTGATTGCTAAAAATGCAGATAATCTTCCAGGGAACCAAACACAGAACCAGTTTAAGTGCTGTGCATGGCAGACAAAGTGGAAATTTTGGTATAATTCCAGTTAATTTATAATAAATTGCCCATTTAATATAGTTTAAAAAATTCTTCTGAAGTCACCCCCATTATTACCATACTGTAAATCAGGTTTAATGCTAAAGGGACTCTTGTTTTTCATCAGGTTTAGTTGAGCATGGACGAAACTGGACGGCCATCGCCAAAATGGTGGGCACCAAAAGTGAGGCGCAGTGCAAAAACTTCTATTTCAATTACAAGCGACGTCACAATCTGGACAACCTGCTCCAGCAGCATAAGCAGGTAAGCCATTTACAGTCACCTGGTGTGGTATGCCATTTAAAGTACAAGAAGTGACTTTGTGTCTCTCTCTGATATCCAGGACACACGGCGGGCTCGTGCCGACAGGTCTCAAGGTGAAGGTCTAACCACGGCCTCACCTGATGACGATGATGACAATGCAGAAGACAGTGAAGGTTAGAGCAGAAAAAGATACAAAGCATGTGCTCGCTATCAACACACTTTGGTTTGGACTTTTATTACTTATTATCTCAGCTAGTCCAAGGCAGAAAGACATAAATGGTCTGATTTTGTCCTTGTATTGTACTTTATAATTTCTCAGGATAAACTCAAAGAGGAAGAATCCTCAACTCTTTTTTTAATTTATTTAGTGCTTTCACAACAGTACGTTTTTGGAGACCTGATGCAACCTGTCAGCTGATTTGGCACATAAGAGACCCGATTTGAATTGATGTTTGTCTAACTAATACGCTACAGCTTTTAATGAGAGAAAGAATGATAAGAGTTAGGCTAGGGGAAGATAAAAGATACGAATTGTGGCGGCGCCTGTTGCATAACATTTATTGGCTGTAAAGAATCGAGAAATTTTGCTGCCTAAACACAATGTGCTGGGCCACATGCTCGATCCGACAGGTCTGACCTTCTTTCGTCCTCGTGTTCACAAGCCCCGCTCACGCTCATATTATGTGGTCATTCTCCTAAAAAGATACTCACATCAGTGGCTCATTTAATGCATATTCATGATTTAATGGTTTTAATTTGAAAATTAAAACGATTTCCATAGCTGGGGCGACAGCAGATTCTACACAGGTTTGCCATGCTTGTTTGACTCCCTTGGGGAAAAAAAACAACTGCTCTTTAATTTGCTTTGCGATCAGCATCTTCTCATGTTACATTGTTATGGTTGACTGTGACTGACTGGGCTGTATCATTTAGGTGTGCTCTTAAACATTGCAGTGAGTTCATTTGAAAGTTCAGTGTTTCTGAATTTAGTGATTGCAGTCATTTATGGACTGTAAGCCGCTACTTTTTTTTTCACTTGCATCCGACCCTGCGGTTAATACAAAAGTGCGGCTTATCCATCGGATCACAAGGGGGCGCACTATAAAGGAAGTGCAAGAGCGTCAGGCAGAGCAAACCAAACCAAGTGAGCCCAAATACAGTAGGAGAGACAGAACGCGGCTTTTAGTCCAGAAATTACTCTTAATTGCATCTTCAAAAAGTTGCGTCGTCACCGTTGCAACGACAAAGCTAAATATTAAAACCAATGCTGTTTATTTTTAATAATGCCTATGTCTGTTTTAAGACTCATTATTATTTTAGGTTTGCGTATATTTTAGTGATGTCACTATCAAATATTTTTTAATTGATTATTCAATTGATTAATCAATCAGATTCATTTTAATTTTGTATCGAAGTGTATTGCAAAAGCATTTCTTTCCTTCATTACGGTTTATTAACCAGTGATTGATGTTTATTTCATACTTTGTATTCGTATAGTGATTAAAAAAAAAAAAGGGGGGTTGGATGGATTAATGTACTGTGTTACCAGTTCAGTCATTGTTTTCCAAAGTAAAAACAGATGTTTGCAAATGTCTTATTTTGACATAGAAAATAATCAGTCATGAAGGACTACAGAAATCAGTCAACAATTACTGTTGAGATGCTTAAATCAGAGGATTTGATCACTCTAAACGACACTTAACGAATTAAAAATGGCTCCAAACAATTACTCGATTGTTGAAATGGTTGTCGAGTGATTTGATAATTGATTACTTGATTGATTAATTGATTCATTTTGACAGCTCTAGATTACCCCCCCCCCCCCCCCACACACACACACATGCGATTTAGTAACAATATTCATGAGGTCAATGTTAAAGTTATCTCTCCACTTCATTGTATCTTTGGGACCTTGATCTTAGCATAGCCAATGTGACGAACAACATAAAAGATAATACTTTGTCACTTTCAGTCACGTGTGGTATTTCTTAGAAAGAAGCGTGTGTAGTATTAAGTGGAAGCCGCTTGATGCCGTTTGCATGGACGCTAAAAATGAAAATTTATTGTCTGAAATGTATACTTTACTTCAAAATTGCAGTAAAAGCAGTATGGCTGCAACATTTTTATATTCACGTCAAGTATTACGTTAAGCATTTTTGGCATGTCCCCCACCCCCACTTCTTGCAGGCGGTGACAATAGCTCTGACACAGAGAGTGCTCCCTCCCCCTCTCAAACCGACCTGACCAAGTCTGGTGACTCCAGGAGACCAGACAGTGCTGCTGCAGATGCGCTGAGCTCTGATCAGGACCAGGCTCAGGTCAGCAATGCAAAAACGTCCGACCCCTCATATGGGGCCCTGCGTGTCAAGGAAGAGAAAAGCCCAGAGTGTGAGGCTGCTTCGCATGAGGAAAAGAGCAGAGTGGCTTCCTACTCAGGTGTGGTCCATCCAAAAACTGAACCTCAAGATGTGGACATGAAATCTGGAGAAGTTCAGGTTAAAATGGAGCCTGAGGTCAAGGAGAAAGGAGATAAAGGTGAACATGGCGAGAGGCAGAAGGAACTCCACTCAGATAATGACTCTAGCGCCACCTGCAGTGCTGATGAGGATGTGGAAGCAGAGCCTGAAAGACAGAGGTATGTTTTTTTTCACAGTCTCTGTGCTAGACGTCAACGATGGCCCACGATTCATGTTTAATGTTGTTGGTGCAGAATCCTTTCCATGGAGAAGCCATCTTTGCTCAGTCCCGCAGGCACGGTCCTGGTGTCTTCACCTAAGCAAATTCCACACAACATCCATCAGATGCATCAGAGGGCAGCTGTCATTCCAACAATGGTTAGTGATTTTTGATTGGAAATATTTGATTGATTGTTTTAACCTTTCACCATGAGCCCACTTCCTGTCTGTCCCATGTGTTTGTGAATGTTGCACTTGCTAGCTGCAGATCTGAAGGGGGGTGTTTCCCACATAAGTGTCACAGTGACAGGATTTTACAAAATCATATAATTTTCATCTCTTCTTTGTTCATGGACTAAAATGTCCATAGATTTTAGTTCAGTTTTTATTAAGTAAAGTACATTTTCGTCTAGTCTTCATTAGTCAACAAAAATGCATACTGATTTAGTCCCAGTTACTGTTTATTAATATGAGGGTTTTAGTCTAATTTTCGTCCGGTTAACAATGTGTGTTGACGAAAATATTTTTGTTTAGTTTTTGTTAACGAAATTACCCACCCATTCCTAATCAGATTTCACATAGAGTAAACATATGAAGGAAATGTATTACTAAGTCTTATCGCCTTAATGCTGCATTTGTAAGAAGACTTCAATCCAAATGATACATTTTCGTTATTTCTGTCACAAGGTACCTGGTCCATATGGCCATAGTCCGGTGCCCATCAGTGGTTTTGCGATGTTGCAGCACCAGATCAAAGCAGCGCATGCGTCGGCACACCAGGAGGAGAAGCAGAGGCAGGACCAGGGAGACCTGGAACGCAGACCGCCCTTCAACACCCGCAGCCCAAGCCTGGTTGACAGAGATGGTAAGAGAACAAAAACTATAGCCTCATTCTGTCCTCATTTTGCCTCCCTCTTGTTCAGAGCTCTTTCAGCTGCATGTGCTGCCGCTGTTTGCACTATTTATAGTGGATGCACTTTTTCAGGCCTTGTTCATTTTTGCGCGTTTTCCCCCAAAAAAAGGAAACCCTTGGGGGTTGGTTTTGCCTGTTGTAATGCTGCTCAGCCTGAGCCCACACAAAGAAGGCGCTTTCTGATGCGAACACAGACGTTAAGCCTGCAATGCTGCTTGAGATTGCCTTGGATGAAGAAAGGAGGCTGTGGGGACGTTTGCTTTTGTGACTTGACATAGTCCAAATAAGATGTTTGCTGCTTCTGTCCACAAGATAACTTTTGAAGGGCAAGCAGTGAAGCCACTTGATAGACTGTGTTAAAGCTTTATGCAAAGCTTTTAGCACCCTTAAGTGAGAGTGCCGTAAAAGTGACGCAGCTGTCAGCAAACTGCTGAGCTGTGAGACCACGGCTTGTGTTGCAAAGGTTTCAGCACGTGACTGGCCAAGTAGCCATGAATGGTGTTTGCGCCCTTTTTTATCTGGGTCGCACTCAACGCTCAAGGGCAATGAGTTCTCCTTTTTAAAAGTGGCCGTCTTTCCCTTTGTCCTTATACCTGTGTATTGCAGGTAAGCCCCTACCCTACATGCCTTATGACATGATGTTGGCTCTGGACCAGGAGGCCTTCTCTGGTCGGCCAGGCTCTCCTTACAGACTCTCCCCCAGGGATCTAAGCAAGTCCTCACCCCAACCTGACCCCAACATCCCCAATGCTTTCCGCTCAAGTGTGCCGCCAGGTAAAAAAGCACACATCTTCACCTCCCCCTCTCCCCTTCCCCCCATCTGCTCTCTCAGATGCCTCCAAAACATTCTACTTTCCCCTACTAATATTATGTAGTCTCCCTTGACTGAACTAAGACTCTTAAGTCTCAGGAGGACTACTGTGGTGCTTTTGGAGCCACAAATCTGAAGCTAGGCAGCAATTAAGGACACTGCAGTTGGTTTCATTTCACTGTTTAAAACGTGAATGTTACATTTGCCGTCTCATAAAATCTTGTATTTTAAGATCATACAAAGGTCCAGTATGGCATTGAAACAAGATAGCTAGCAATGGAATAAGCAATCTAGTTAGATGGGTCCATGTTGAACCAGTGTTGGGCGATTCAGGTTTGGGAAAAGAAGCTGATAAAATAAGTCACAAATGCCAGTCTTATGGGTTTTGCGAGGGAAAACTTCAGTTAGGTTTAATTGACTAATTGAATGGACTGAATTAACCTTTTGCTTTCATTATTTTGATTTTCTTTAATGTCAGCACTCATTTGTGATGATGTCCAGACCTTAAACCCATTGAGAAGATTTGTTGTTACCATCTTGGACGCATCATTCGTGTAGAACAGGATTAACCCAATCAACACATTAAAATAATGATATAAACATGATGGTTTGAAGCTGAACTTGCAAAAAAAAAATTTCTTTATGACTGCTGTCTTCAGACAACAATGAAATACATTTATTTATTAAAATATGATATATTAAATACAAACAAAGCCAAAATATGGTATATTGTCATCTTCAGACTTTGTAGAAATTTAAACTTTGTCCCGGTCCATTGCTATAACGTTCCACAATTTACTCTTGCCGGAAGTGCTTTCACCCGTTTTAAGCTATAGACCATAAAATATTTGTTTCCCACTTTGGGTCACCATTTTATGTGTCCCAACATATCACTGGCGTTGGACCAAAACCTCCTATTTCGCAATTTGGTGAATTCCATATTTTTTTCCACAATTCTATACTATTGGTCATTCCACACATGCAAGTGTTATTTTAAAAATATTTTGACCAATTTAAAGTCTTGAAAATGGCTTGCGCTTTTTTGACAATATAATGTTAACCGTAGAACAGAATTTTGCGGCCCTCATGAAAAGTGATGATTTTGGATTCTGCCTGACGCCCAGCAATATTAGGTGTTGGCTATTCTTGATTTTGATCTGCAGTAAGAATTGAGAAAAAAATCAAGGGGAAATTTCATGTTGGCTTTCCTTCATGCCTTGTGGCATGTTTAAAAATAGTTGCGGTAACTAGTACGTATCAATCGTAATGCTTAGGTGTTTGTCTCCCCCCCTCCAATAATCGTAGTACAGTAGTAGTTGTGCGTGTTTTACTTCCCTGTTGGTTTTCATTTCGTTGTGCAGCTGTTTTCTTGTTCCATGGGTTTGGGTGGTGTTCTGTGTAGTGACCCGGTGCCCGTTTACATTATGTTGCAAAGGTGCAGCTGCTGCTGTTTTTTTTTTGTTTTTGTTTTTTGAAAGACCCTCTGTTTTTACATTAGTTAAAAGTGCCTCAAGTAAAAAAAAAAAAAAAAAAAGTGCCCAGGCTTCTTTTTCAACTCCTTGTTGCTACAATGCATATGTGAGCTTGTCACTCCAATCAACTTAGTGTAACCTTTAGTTCCTTCTCTAAACAAACAAATCTTCAAACCACGAAGACGTCGTACATTCCTTGACATTATAAACTGCTCACTTTACTGTTTGGTAGCAAAATCCTCAAATTCCTCATGCCTCCAAAAGGGTGCAAATTCCCCATACACATGCCAGTGCTGTACATTTAATGATGCTAATGGAGTACCAATTGACGTAGTCACTGTTTCCACCTCAGGGAGGCACGTTTTCACATCTCTCCCTAATGTGGACCAAGAGCATGATGCCATCTATGCTAGAAGAAGCCTGGCAGTTGTTTTGAGAGGGAAAAAAAACATCAGTACAAAACATGATGCATGTACTGTGCACTATGCAGTGTGGTGTCCAGTATCACTTTAGCTTTCCCAGGTCATAATTCAGCAGGAGTTAATGTTGCAGTGGTTGCTGATGTGAAAGTAAGCAGGAATATGCACTTACAGCAGGTCTTGCATTAGCCACCATATTCTGGCTTTGGCCAGCTAAAAGTTGGCTGGCATAAAATAATATAGCTTTCTGAGAATTGCAATTAGAGAAGGTTGAACTTGTACAGTATGCAAGTGATGTCAGAACCTGGACTGCATTACCCATTCACATTTTCTGCCATTGCTTTTCTGAAATAAACATGTGTCCAAATGTAATCTCCTCAAGTGAGGGTTTTGTGCAATTATAGGGTTTGATGTTGCCAAGTACTGCAGCTGGAGCCTATTTTAATGTTGGCGCTTCTGTAAAAAAAAGTTTTATACACTAATTGGGGATTGGTGAAAATTGAATCTTACAGTTGTGGTGCCGGAAGGGTTTGTGGTATATCCAGTTGGTTATGGTGTGGATTGTGGAAGACAAGTCATGCAGTGGATATAAAAAAAAGAAAAAGAAAAAAAGGTCTACACACCCCTGTGCAAATGCCAGCTTTTTGTGACATTAAAAAAATTAGACCATGAGACAATGAGCTCCATGTGATGCTGTGGAAGCTCTTGACCTTGGCTTGTGCGGGAACATGTGACTATTAAAAAAAACAATAACAATTAAAGGCAATTTTAATGGTGGCAAGTGTGTGTTGACTCTCATTTAGCACGAGTTTGAATGTGATTGGTTAATTGTGAACACAGCCACATCCCCAGTAATAAGTGCACACTTTTTTGTGTTATTGTTTTTTATTTTTATTTTCCCACTTGTCATGAGAACCATATCACAACCAAAACATGGGATTTAAACTGGGTGTTTAGACTTTTTGTATCCGCTCTACACAAGTATCTCATTACTGGAGTTAAGCATAATACAGGACATGGCTGTTGATGGTATTCACTAAATGTACCGAACCCCCCCTGTACCTTTGATTGCAAGTGGGTCGAAGGTCACACACTGAATTGGTTGTTAAAAAAAATTTTTTTTAATGTTAACTCTGGTTTTGAGTCTAAAGTTGTTTTCAGTATCTTCTTTGAATATTCTCATCAGTCCTCCACCCGGCGCCCAGCCAGCTGATCCAGAGTCTGCCAGACGGAGCAAGGATGGCTTTCAGCAGACCCAGTCGACCGCCTAACATTCCCTCTCCTCCCCCTCTCATTCCAACCACCAAACCCACTGACAAACCGTCCTTCATTCATGGGGGCTCAATATCTCAGGTAAGAAGAGAATACAGGGATAGAAATAATACGAGTTATGACTCCCTTCCCCCCCATTATTATATTGTTACTATTTATTTATTTATTATGTAATTCATCATTTTATGCTACATCCACACATTTTCAGCACTTTTCACCATTTCTAGCTTTTAGAAGTACAATTACATTGACCTGCTGATTTCTGCTATTTTAGGGAACCCCAGGCACATACCTGCCTTCGCATGCCATTTATGGGCCTGACGGGAGTAAGAATACTGTGGGCTCCATCTCTTTGGGCCTGCCTCGGCACCAAGATCCCAACAAGTCTGGTAGGCCAGCCACATAACTACACATGTGCTCAGAATGATTTGACACTCACTGCAAATTAAGTGTCTTTTGCAAAGGTTACAAACTTAGTTTGCAGTGACAGAAGAGCTTATGCAAATGGAACAGCACAATATTATTGGTGTTTGCTGTTTAGTACAAGTTTCTATTTCGCAAGAAAACATGCACTGGGCATAGAACAATTTTGAGCACCTGTTCTTGACACGATTTTTATTTGTTTTTGTTTTGTTTTTGAATTGACACTTAAACTGTTGTAAGGACTAAGTTAGCCTATTTTTTTGCAGCTCTATCTATAAATGATGGTAGAGGAAACCCATCAAAATTGGTTGAGAACCTGTCTTTCAGAGGATCGATCACGCAGGTAAAAAAAAAAAAAAAAGCATAAGATGGCCAAAATATTCAAATGTGTTCCTTGTGGTCTTTGTTGCTTTATGTTGTTTTTGTTTTTTTAAACCCGTGTTTTCCAGGGCACACCAGCCCTTTCCCAATCTACTGTTGCTGCTGACCTGCTGAAGGGCACCATCACAAAACTGGCCACAGAAGACCTGAGTATCTCTGACAAGACGAGGGACCAGCTGGCTAAAGGGCATGTTATTTACGAGGGCAAGAGTGGTCACATCCTCTCTTATGATGGTGAGTACATTGACCAGATTTTCAACAATATGTGTATCCCTTCCTTGACCAAGTCATTTTAATTATGTCTGTTCAAAAGCCATCAAGAACCCAAGGGAAAATACCCATAGTCCCAGAACAGGCCATGAGTTAAAACGCACTTATGACATGATGGAGGGACCCATCAGCAGGGGCCACCCAGGCAGGGAAGGTGCTCCATTTGAAGGTATTGTGGTGGTATTTTAAAAATGCAGTATGCGTCTAAATGCAATTTCTGTATTACTGTGACTGAGTATGCCTGTTTTGCGCAGGTTTGATTAGCAGAGCTTTGCCCAGAGAAGGCCTCCATGGAGATTCTAAAGACCGACAAATAATCACTGGCTCAATCATGCAAGGTAACAAACTACAAAGCACCTAATTTTTCTTGGGCAGTTAAAGGGGATGTTAACCTCCCAAAAATTGCTTGCCAATACTATGTTCTATGCAGCCCCCCTTGAGATGGATAAAAACAGCTGGATTTTGCTCCATAATTCATATTCTACAAATATAATATTAATCAGAATGTCTTGTTTCGACTTGTGAGGTCACATATAACATATTATTGTCAAGAAATGTTTCATGTTGACTTCCCCTTTAACTGAAGTATTTTTTTTTCACTTTTTAGGAACACCCAGAACAGCTGCAGAAACATACGAAGATGTTCTTAAATATGGGAAACAGATCAAACGAGAGAGCCCACCTATCCGCTCCTTTGATGGGGGAATTGGCAAAGGAAAGCCCTATGAGGGCGTTAATACCATTAAAGAGACTGGCCGCTCCATTCATGAAATCCCTCGACGGGACCAGTCTGGCCAGGACCTCAGAAAGACCCCTGACCTATCAGACAGGAGGGTCATAGAGGCTTCCATGTCGCAGGTTAGACTTTTTGAAATTGTTTATTTCTGTAATTTGGTTTCCCTTTAATTTGGTTTTATTCCAATTGCCACGTTAACCAGTCTTTTGGATACGTTTGGTTAGATACCTACTGTGTATGATCATGACCCGTCTTTCCCCTAGATTCACTCTCTGAACCAACCTACAATCAAGCACAATGTTAAGTCCCTAATCACCAGTCCCAGTAAGCTTCCGCACAGCCTTGAGGCCATGGAACGAAGCAAGTACGAAGAGAGCAAGGCAGTGCGCCACACTTCGGTGGTTAACTCCACCACCTCGGTCCTGCGCTCCACGCACCAGGAAGCTGCAAAGTCTCAGCTCAGCCCAGGCATGTATGAGGATGCCAATGCTCGCAGGACCCCTGTGAACTACAGCTCCAATTCCGTGACCAGAGGTTCACCCATGATGGGGCGTTCATCAGATGGTATTTACCACATGCATATTTAGTTTGGCCTACTTTTCCACAATAATTTGAATTTGAACAGTGTCAGTTATAATTGGACTGTAAGCCTTACCCGATTACAAACGTCATGTTTCCCTCTCGCCCGTAAAGGAGCGAAATCTGGTGCGCATGAAAGAAAAAATGCAATGACACCCACGCAGAGGGAATGTGTCCCAGCCAAGTCCCCAGTGGGGGGTGGCGACCCCAGGGCTTCTCACAGCCCCTTTGACCCTCACCACAGGCCGGTTGTTCCAGGGGAAGTATACCGAGCCCACCTACCTCCACATCTTGACCCCAGTATTGCCTTCCATAGAGTGATTGATCCTGGTAATTTGTTTTAAACCTTTTACGTTACATTAGATTCTACACTCATATCCAGTAAAGTAAATACAGTGGAACTTTGGTTGATGAGAAATTTGTTTTTTTTTAATGGGTGTTAACATTGTACTCATGCCAAAGTAAATATTTTCATATACGCCAGGGCCCCTCATAGCTAGCAATGGCCACGAGAAGGACTTAGAAAGAAAGACAAAAGCAACCCAGCCGCATCTGTCATTATTTCCTAGTTCTTTCCATCATTGATTAGCAATGTGTTAAGAGACGCAATTTGTCCGCAGCGAGCAAGCTATGCTAAGTTAGCTGGAGAAGCTTCAACTTGCACCAAGATAAGTTTAGCCGGGCACAATGATTTAGTGGATGATGCTAGGCTCCAGTAATGCACTGATGGAATGTACTACGAGGTTTTGGGCTGTCAGAACTTCAGAACTGTTTTGTTTGTTTGTTTGTTTTTAAATAGAAAGACTGCACTTTATGGGCATGAAATAGTAGCACTACACACATAGCGTCATCTGCAAAAGGAATACATTACAGAGTGTAGCCTACAAACACCAAAAAGTATTCTAACAAGCTTTTACCTTTAGTAGTAAGTGTGGACTCGGTCGCATACACATCTTGCTCAAATTCCCATGTAGACATTTCCTCTCTAAGATACCCCAGCTTTGCTTTGTATTGATTACTTAAAATTTTATTTTTGTAGTTTGAAGCGACCCCAATCTTGGCGATTTTATTTGTTTAATTTGTGTGTGTGTGTGTGTATACCTTTTTATCCCATTAACAGATGTCCAAATATGGTACCAGTCGGTGCAAATATACTGGCATTTTATTATTATTATTTATAGCTACGAGCTAATTTTGTGAGTGTTATGGGTGAATTGGCAGGGAGGGTAAGGGTAAGGTTAGCTCATTCTCATTGTAGCTTCTGTTTGTTATTTCTTCACCAAGCCTATCTTTTACGAAATATCACCTAAGAACAAACGGCACGGTTTGGTGTTGGAAAAACAAATAAAACAGTGAATACCGATAATTTAGATTTTAATAGCTCCCCCACTTCTTTCAATCCTATTTTGCAGCCTTCATGTTTCCCAGACAGCCATCTCCAACTGGCTACCACAACACATACCAACTATACACTATGGAGAACACGCGGCAAACCATCCTCAATGATTACATCACTTCTCAGCAGATGCAAGTCATCCCCCGGCCTGACATGGTCCGTGGGGTGTCACCGCGGGAACAGCCTGTTTCTATCCAGTACCCAGCTGGAGCTAGAGGTATGGTTCTCCACCAGCAGGCCCTTTCTTACCTGTAGAAGAAACCCTGCTTGGGAGGGGCTGTAGTTTGCACACTGTGTTGCTGTGACGTAGTAGTGGCTACCTTTTGCAGATGTCCAGAAGCAAATGACCTAGACACATTTTGTTGGCTGCAATTTATCTGGCTCGATTTAACAATTGATAACTTGTGACTCAAATATCCATTGAAAAACCTGATTCAGGTTTATTATCTTTAAACTTGATTGCAGCCCTGCTTACCTAGCCATTACCATTTGGGAGCACTGACGGGTAATGGGTATATGCAGTGCTAATACATTGAGAAATAAGTTATTTGGTTTTTATTGTTCACCATTGGCCCTTTGCTTCTGTCTGTAAAAGGGATAATTGATCTAGCCCAGATGCCTCCAACTATCCTGTTGCCTCACCCTGGGGGAACAGGTACTCCCACTTTGGAACGTATCGCCTACCTCCCTGGAGCTCAGCCCCCTTTCACTGCTAGGGCTTTCAACCCAACCTCCATATCGCCAGGTGAGGATTCCCTCCCCAATACCTACACGCCATGTTCCCTTAATTTCCTCGCTACAATCTTGTGTTGCTTCACACCTCTCATGGCGTGCAGACATGCACAAGGTGTCCAAGGTCAGTTCTTTCCCGGCCAGGCCAAGTGTAAGCATAAGTCCTGAATGATCCAGTCAAACAGTGGGCAGTAGTGATCACACTTATTAACATGCAATTCTACTCACTTATCCAATGATTAAGGCTACGTTCAAACTGAGGATCTTAATGCTCAATTCCGATTTTTGTTGTTGTTGTTGCGAAATCCGATTTTTTTTTGTTTTGTTTGTTAGTAAGCGTTCACATTACATGTTATTTGCAACCTCAGTCCATCTGCTGTGTGAACCATATGCGTCCGCAAAGTGACCCGCATGCGCAGAAGAAGAGACAACGTCACAACGCGGTGTTAATGGAAGTAAATGCGTGTTCCAGCGTGTTAGGGCCACAGACTTTTCCGTCGTCAGGGCTCATATTTTTATCATCTCATATCTACAGAGAAGAGATGCGGGAGGAGGTAGAAATAAAATTTTGTGAAAACAAGGCGACCCTTTTCGAGCTCCTCATTTCACGGAGATGTCTACTAATGGTGATGTCACGTCATTGCCGCGTGTAATAAATGAGCCGTACGTGTGGCTAAATTACTAATATCACACCACAAATTTCAACTTTGTGCATTCATTCATATTTCAAATGGGATTAAATTAAAGTCAAATATAAAATCACAAGTTACTGTTACTTGAAACAACTTTGCCGATTCACGTAGGTCTCCCGAGTTGTCCCGCCGCCCTTGCGGAGTGCATATGTGACGTTTGCTGACGTAGAGGTCTGATATATATATGCGACCTGGCCATTCATACTGCGGTCGCATTGCATAAATTCGGATACGTATCCGATCTAGGACCACATGAAAGTGACCCAGGTCAGATATGAACAAATCGATATTGAGCTGTTCACACTGACATAAAAAAAAAGTCAGCTACAGGTCACATCTGAGCATTTACCTGCAGTGTGAATGTAGCCTAAGTGGCTGTGGGCCGCATCTAAAAATAGTAAGCAGTACTTGAAAAAGCTTCCTGCAGAGGTTGTGCATTTTGCTGAAAAAAATAATAATAAACAGGTTTTAGTCTTTCTGCACATTCAATGAATGTATCTGAATGTATCTAATCAAGGATTTGACAATTTCTAAACCTATGTAATACAGTATTGGTACTTGGTTTGAACTGCATGGGAGCAGCATGTTTTTGTTTATAGTCCAATTTGGAGCGTGAGCCTTCACACGAGAGTTTCGATTGTTATTTTTTATCTCTGCAGGAAGCTTCATGACATGACCTTCAATAATACAATAAACAACAATAAATCATGTGTGTGATGTCTGTCTTAACTTTACTCTTAGGTCACCAAGCCCACCTGGCTGCTGCAGCCGCCGCTGCTGCAAGCCTGGAGAGGGAGCGGGAACGTGACCGTGAGCAACAAGAGAAGGAGAGGGAAAAGGAAAGGGAGCAGCGGGATCGAGAAATGCGAGAACGGGATCGGGAAAGGGAGCGAGTGAATGATTACATTCGTGGAAGTGAGTATTTGCTGATTAATTAGCAGAGCAGTTTTTAAGACTTAGACTTAATTCGTCTAATTAATGAACATTGTTATAATGTGTATTTTTTGATCAGGTGTTGTTGAGCAACCAGGCCGGCCAGGAAGCCGAGGCTATCTACATTCTCCTTCACCTTCACTCAGAACGCAGGAAGTGGTTGTTCAGCAGCGACCAAGCATCTTTCAGGGCAAGAGTGTCATCACTTCTCTTATGTAAGTCTAACCAGCTTGATCTGATCTTTATTCATCACCACACTTCTGGCTATTTGTTGACAGTATTTATTTAGCTTGCATGTAATCCACAAATATATAGGTTTCAAAGGTCTTAAAGGGTTCTCTGAAATGCTCCTAATTTTATTTCTAGGCCTCATTCAGCAGCAGTAACAGCAGCGTCCCAAGGTAACTCTCGCTACAGTACTGCAGCTGATGCACTGGCTGCTTTGGTGGATATCGCAGCCTCGGCCCCGCCCGCGGAGGTGGCCAAAGTGAAGGAGAACAAACGGGATGAGCGGGATGACGACTTATCTTCAGCATCTCGGAGAGCAGCGAACATCTCGGAGCAGCAGCAGGAGCCAGAGCGGCGATCCGTGCCATATGGTGCTATGTCTCGTCCAGGGGGGAAACCCCACCCAGCGTACCCTGAAGGGGTTGGTGTTAAAGATAAAGCGCCGCAAACTTCAAAGTCCCGCATTGAGGAAGAGCTTCGAACCTGTGGAAAAACAACCATGACGACCGCTAACTTAATTGAAGTCATCATCACCCAACAAATAGCACCAGAAAAAGACCCCCGGGAGCGAGGCTCTCAGAGCTCTGACACCTCAAGTAGCTGTCAGTATATGAGTTATAGCAACCTATATTATCAATTGAGAAATATACAGTAGTATAACATGAGCAAATTTTTTAACCTTTTGTTTCCTTCTAACTATTCAGTGTCATCAAACCGATATGACAACACTGGTGGAGGAGCCATTGAAGTGATAAGTCCTGCTAGTTCCCCAGTTCAATCCCAACAAGAAAAAACTGACGACAGGCAGCAGACGGCAGGTATGGACCCACTTTTTGTTCTGTAACAGGATCTTCAAGATGACATTTAAACTTTTATAAACGGCGTAAATACATCATGCCGAGAAAGGACAGTACAGTACTCAATCAGAAGTTTGCTTACACTCATTGGTGAGAATGTCATTCATTTTGGGCTTTTGAATAGTTATTTTTCTGAGGTAGAATAATTGTATAACATACATCTTAGATAAGTTTCAAAATAAAAAATGGGTTTGCAATTTTACGTAGTGTTTTCTCACATACACAAATGGTCAAACTTATACATACAGGCTGAAATATATGCATTCACCGGGAGAAAAAAATTATGTGACGCTGAAGGTTAGTCATTTAACTTTGTCATCATTAAAGTGACAAGTCTAATATCTCATAAAGGATAAAGTCAAAGGAAGTCGGTGAAAATCTAAGAAGGGCAATCAAGTACCGGTGTATATAGATTTGTGAAATATTTTCTAAACGACTAAAGATTCAAAAATCAGATTAAAAAAAAAATGAGTTTTTGGGATTAGTTTACCATTTAGCCAAGATCTAGAGGATGACAGGAAATTGGTTAGGATGTTCAGGATTAATCGAGGCTCAAACTGCTGGAGCACAAATGTAACTATCAGCATTGGAGCAAGTTTTACAGTACATCGCCATGTATTGAGAGAGGGTGCTGACCATGAAAGAAACCCTGGCTTCAAAATCGACTCATCTTGGCTAAAACTGCACACATAGGCAAGCCAATGCCAAAATAACCCCTGCAAATTTATGATTGAATGTTCGTTAGCAATTTTCACCTCTACCAGACACATTTTGTAGCTGTCCTCAGGTTTCTGGCATAATTCAAGATTGGTATTTGACCACTCAGTTTCTTAAAGTTAATTTAGTAACGCAATTCAAACAATTGCCTGCTAAATTTCAATGGAGCCAACTCAAGAGGCACAGGACATCTAATCAATCAGAGGAAAGCTGTTTGCCATATCAGAATAAGGAGAAGAGAGACCCAATTGGAACAAAGTTTATTTACAGATAGAATATTTTGTCATTTTAATGAGAACATGGACAATTCAAAATAATTTTTTTCTGACCAACAATTGCTCCAACCCAAGTTTTCTCGCAAACTCGATAAAAGGGCATCATTGATTATATGATTTCTTTTTTTGTTTAAATTTATGCTAAATGGTCCCCTTTTTAAAAATTAAGATGGATGTTATATAATCATTCCACCCATAAAAAGAACAAGTAATTCAAGAAAAAAATGATATATTCTTGTCCATGATGACAGCATTTAAACTTCTGATTGCAGATGTATATAATTAGTATGCTGTCAAGTACTAATGTCAAATCAATACATTTGATGACTCACTCCACGTCATTAATGCTCTGCTCCTGAACCTGATTAGCTGGCATGCGGGTTTATGACATGAGTCGATACCGGCCTTCGGCAGAGCCACCACAGCAAAGTTCCCAGCAGCCCCCATCATCCCAGGCCGACAGTTTCTCCCAAATCCCCAAGACGCATCGGGTCATGACCTTGGCGGATCACATTTCGGTAGGAAATACCTCTGACCTACTGGAATCTGGATATACCATCGAGGTCAAACTAAACTTTTAAAAATCCTTTTTATCCTGTCCCATGCAGCATATTATAACCCAGGACTTTGCCCGGAATCAAGAACCTCCCACAGTTTCCTCTTCAGCCTCTGCCACATTCCAGAGCACGATGCCACCTGTGTCTTCGTCAAGTCGAGCCAAGGCGCCCAGCCGCTACAGCCCCGAGAACCAAATCCAGGCCCCACATCGCCACCGTCCCTCCAGCAGGGTTTCCCCGGAAAACGCCACAGACAAACTCCGATCCAGGTACAGAAACAGTCATTTCATCATTGAATCATCGTGGCAGGTCAAAGTTATCACCCCTAGTCGTGACACTTGCGGCTGATCTTTGTCACCTTTCCAGGCCTGGCAAGTCTCCAGAGAGAGGTGGGAGGCAGATGGAGAATTATGAGCCCATTTCACCACCGCAGAGCTACCAAGACATGGAAAAGCAGGAGACTGGTGGACCTGCACCTCAAAGGCGAGAGGCGGACAACTCTGAGATCAGGTACGTGAGCTGCAGAGACTCGGTTCATGATCTTAAAGGAGAAGTCAACCCCAAAATTGTCTCCGTTTGTGGAATTCAAGCAGCAAAATCCACCATTATCTATCTCAGGGGGCAGCCATTTTGCCACTTGCTACCGACTGAAAATGACATCACAGTAGCTCAGGGCAATCACGGCTCAGCTTGTCAACACATGACCAAACTCAGAAAACAAGTGAGTGATTGGTCATTATCTGAGCCCTGAGCAACTGTGATGTCATTTCCAGTCGGCCGCCATCTAAAATGGATAAAAACGGGCACATTTTACTGCTTAAGTCATATTCCACAAACGCAATATTAATCAGAAAACCTTGTTTAAACTAGCGGAGCGGCATAGAACATATTATTGTAAAGAACATTCTTGGGTTGACGTCCCCATAAAAATGAGTTCATAAAATGCCTGTCTGCGTGTTTGAACCCTGACACCTTACTTGTTAATTCAAGGAGTGACTCGCGGTCCCCTGGCAGTGTCAGTTACCTGCCCTCCTTCTTCACCAAACTAGAAAACACCTCACCTATGGTGAAATCCAAAAAGCAGGAGATCTTTCGTAAGTTGAACTCCACATCTGGTGTTGGTGATTCTGATGTTGGTAAGTGGGGCTTCCTGTCTTCTCTTTGTCTTAACCCACAATGCATGCACCAAAGGTGGAAACAAACTGTTCGTGTGTGTGTGTGTGCAAGGCATGTGTGTTCTTCAATATTTTCAAGCTCATACGTTTATTATTTTATGATTTTAAATGGCTAATTTTGTCTTGCAGGAAATGCTCAACCGGGCACAGAAATTTTCAACTTGCCTGCTGTTACCAGCTCCAGTAAGTTACAAAGATACTTTGGAATGTGGCTATTATACATAATCCATCCATTCACTGTTTATACTGTTCAGATTCACAAGTGGGCTGAAGCCTAGGGTAGGATTTGATTTATAGTGGTTAAAAAATGAACTCACAGGGGTATGCACGATAGAAAATAACATTTTATTTGGTTTAGATCAACATTTCATTTCTTGTATCTTCTGTTGCATTGTGATTCCTAGGCAGCATCAACCCTAGGAACCACTCCTTTAGTGACCCTGCGAGTAATTTGGGCCTAGAGGACATAATCCGTAAAGCCTTAATGGGTAACTTGGAGGACAGATCAGAGGAGCACCAAGGTGCCATCAGCAACACATCCAACACAAGCAGTGACACCCGCCAGGAGGCCAACCCGTCGCCCAGCATAGGTACATGCTAATCGCTAACTCTGTCTTTACTGTTGTCGGCAAAGTATGTTCTGTGGGCCAGATATGGCTCGGACCGTTTAACAGACCCCCCCCCCCCCTAATTAAATGTATGCAACAAATAAAACATCTTTGTTTTCCTTCTAGAATTGATTAGTTAAAATGTATATGTTTTTATTTCATTGAATTTTCTTTAAATAAAACAATTGTATTTTATTTATTAAATCATTGGTTGATAAAATAATGTAATTAAAACGTGTAAGATGTAAGAAATGAGCATGAATAATTTAAGAATCATATGCGGTGCTTGAGTGAGTGCAAATATTTCCCCTGGCTTGGTCTCTACATGACATGTTTTTCAGGAATAATAAGCTCAACATGTTTCTCTTTTACCACAGCGAAGCAAAAGCAGAGTAAAGCCAACAGCCGTAAATCGAAGTCACCTAACCTGGGCCAGGCCTACTCGGGAGGGGATCGCCCCTCCTCGGTGTCCTCCGTACACTCCGAAGGAGACTATCACAGACAAGCACAAGCCCAGTCGCAATGGAGTTGGGATGACCGACCTTCATCGGCAGGTCAGTCGTGCCCGTTTATAGCTTGCTAAAATGTCATTTCTGTACATATTTAACATTGTCGTTCTGTTTCCAGGGTCCATGCAGTTCCCTTACAACCCACTGACCATGCGCATAATGAGCAGCACGCCACCCACCTCCATCTCGTCTCCCTCCATACAGAGCCACCAGCAGCAGCCGCAGCAGCAGCCGCCGCTTCCTGCTGGAGCTATAGTGCGCCCACAGTGTGGTGTGTGGCAGTCTCTGCTGTCAGAGCAATACGAGGCCCTGTCGGACAGCGATGACTGAGCCTGGCCCTCAAGAAGGGATTAAAAGAGACCCAAGATGAGGCGCATCTCTTCCATCCACTGCAAGACACTCGAGTGTCAAGTAGACAGGATGGTGTCCAATTCTTTCCTGGTGCTATGGCGCCCCCTAGCTGTAAGCGACGTGTACATGCAGCCGACGACGACCGACCGGGCTCTCTCGAACGAGACTCACTTTTGGTTTAGAAGTGGGGAAGTAAACCCGACTGAGGGGGATGACTTGTGATATAGTGAAGCTGATATGTAAAAAGAGACTTTAATTTCTGTAAAGTTATAACTCATCTTCAAGAAAATCATTGTATGTAAATAGAATAACCTTTTTGCAGTGTTTTCTTAACTTGTTTATTCCTTATTTTAATGTCGCTTTTAAATTTATCCGCTCTAATGCTAAGTGAAGGTCCCCAACCAGCGTCCACCTTAATGTGTGATTTCTTGGTCATCAGAGAAAATGGAGTTGTTTTCTCCCTGCAGCACTGTCTGGACAGAGTAGACATTAAAGAACACACACCTTTTCAGATTTCAAACAATTTTGATATTTGGTTGTGTTCACACTGTGCAAATGTGTGATTTTCAACAAAAAGGTGGATAGAAGTGGAGGTAATCACACCTCGCCACATTCTGACAGGGAACTGTCTTCAAGTGAACACTGCTGTCAGAAATCATGATTGAGGTGACTACTCAAACATCAAGTGAGCCATTTTGTCCCCCACACCCTAAATAGAGCTGACAGCTAACACGTTGAAAATGACAGTTTAAATATTTCTGGAATCATATTTTGCGCCCCCTTTTTGATGGTTTTGCCACGCCTTGTGACTTGAGAAAAAAAGGCAGCTTTAACTAATTTTCTCAGAGCTACTCGTTGGTGTTTGATATTTGTATTTGTTTCCCTAGTACCTTTTTTAATACTCCTCAGAAACAATCCAAACTTTAAAATGTCTTTCCAAATTATGACCCACTTTACCAAACGTAATGGTCTGCACCATTTTTGCACTTTTTGCTTCATAACTATTGATAACAAAAGGCGTACTACCTGCTGTCTAATGTATTCAAGAGTAATTGGCAATATTCTTAAGTGTTTTACTCACCACTGGCAGACCTTTAGTCTTTTAGCTACATCCTTTTGGGATCCTTTTTTAATAATTACTGTAGTTTTGAGCACATGGTACAATATTATAATAGAGATTCCAAATTGTTGCAGTTCTATTGCCATTATGTTAAATAACAGGAATAAAATAAACTACCTGACCGCGCAGTTGCATCGGCAGCTTTCACTTTGCTGTTATCAAATCTCGTCTTCGACCCTTGTTATGTTTGGTCTCCCGTTCACAAAGCTTTTCAATTATTTGTCACAGCACATGTTCAGATGTTTCGTTTCCACATTTTTGTGTGTGTGTGTGTCCTGTTTGGTGGGATGGTTGCTGTTTGTTTACAAAGCAAAGGCAGAAAATGTTTACAAACTTGAATTTGAAAAGAAAGCTGACTTGAAGCCGAAAAAGAATTAGAGCATCTTTTCAAGCTATAAAACCCGCGTGACTTTTTATTTTGTCTTTTAAATTCAAACTTGAAAACTCTTATCCACTTTGATGTTGAAATGCAATGATTGTATGGCACAATGTCTTTTAGTTGGCTGTTGCAAGAGTTCAGACCAATCAAATAAAGTGGTTCTTTTTTCCACCACAGTAAAATACCAATCCTTGTAACACTGCTCTTGTTGAATGTAGCCTTGTCACAATTCTTGATCTATGAGGTCTACACATTGCTTATGTTCACTTTTGCAAATGAGTCAACACACATTCTGTATCAAATGCAGTATACACGCACAATAATATTACTGTAACTTCATACTGCAAGGTATAGACATACTTCACATGATATGACTTGATTTATTTATAGCAAGAAAAACAGAATCAATATCTTCTGTTAAATCGTATTTAAACTGGAGGCATAAAATCGGTGTCCCGTTTGATTATGTTGCCTTAGAATTAACAGTTCATCAATTCGTCTGTTGTAGAAATTATTTATTTCAGTAGTTCAATTGCAAAGTGAAACACATATAGCTTATTAAGCACATAGGAAAAATAGTGTCACAAAAAGTATGCCCTATACTTAATATAAAATTATTAAATAACGATTTCTCACGTAATATTCTTCCGATGGTGATAGCTGTCGGATTTTTCATTTGCTATTACAAATGACAAACAAGTCATTTATTGTCAAAAACAAAATCATGAAATGTTACAGGGAGTCCTGTAAACAGTAACACGGACATATGACGTTGTACGTTTCCAAGTTACGAACGGTGCGGCGTAAAAATATCCTGTCACATGGCACAATAAATCACGCTTAATTTCCGTAGTACTTACTGTTTTTCTTTTGAGTGCTTTATGTTTATAACCTAGGAGTGGGTTCATAAAAAAAATATATTTATGCGTTGTATTCGCGCATATCCCGGTTACGTCGTTGCTGTAGGAACTTCCGTCTCTATCTAACCGGAAGTCGTTGACCGGAAAATTTACGCGATTGGCTGGATGACTTATGGCTTCCGTAAACAGACCTCTTCGTGTGGAAAAATGCCCGCGGTGTTACCTGCAGTGGCAGAACAGCTTTTTCGAGATATCCGTAAAACATACCAGGAAACTGCTCAAAGTAAGTTGACAGTTGCATTTAGATAACAGCAATTACATTTAATTTCACTTTTTTTCCACAGCCATAGCATGACGGGCTAACTGGTTAGCTCCAACTGTATTAAACTCGTTTGACATACCTCAGCCCAAATTATCTTTGGAATTAAAATACATTTTCCTTTTTGGCTTTATTTTTCAATGTGATACATGAAGTCTTACTTGCCGAGTCTTACTTGATTATGGGTTTGACACTGAGGTTAAGTGTAATGTTTGTAGCTGTAGGAGGCGCTGTTGTTTAATTCACCATTCATTAAACGTCTCTTAATTTCCACCATCGTATAATTATAGAGCTTGAATTCTTTAAAGCAGTGGTTCTCAACCGTGGTCCTCGAGTACCCCTATCTGGCCTGTTTTCCATGTCTCTCTCAGCCAACACAGGTGTGAGGGGGACATGGAAAACCACTGCTTTAGAGAACAACTTCATCCTACTTGACGTAACAAATGTGAATGTAATTGTAAGCTTAGCTTAACTGCGTGGTTCTTAACTGACCTTGTAAAATGTAATGGTACTGTTTAATTTACTTATATTTTAGCTTGTGGTAAGAACTGTTAGACTTTACTATGTTAAACTATTAGCATTAAAGTATTCTTAATAAACACACTGTTTTATTATTTATCTTTTATGGCAACCGGCCTACTTAATAGAAATGTAGCTGGAAAATATCTGCTAAGGATAATTGTGCCAATATGAATAGCTGTGTTGTCATTATTGTCATGTTTTTCTTTTGCAGTTCCTGATGACTTGCTAATTGCGTAAGTACTAATACCTTATGGTAGCTTCCTACTAATCTTGACTGGTGACCAGTCAAAGGAGTACACTGCCTCTTTCTCACCGTCGATCCAAAATGAGGATAAGTGCTATAGAAAATGTATTATGTATGTGTTTAAAAAATAATAATACTCTTAATAGACCTCCACTTGAGAGTGATCTCAGTGAAAACATTCCTGAGCAGGCATGAGATACTACGGTGAGGATGACTTGTGAAGTTGTGACTAATAGTCTCTGAAACACAAAGTCATGCTGATGCTCCTACCAAGAAATTCGCAGCATAGTGGTTTGTAAGTGAGTTGATGCTCAACCACATCCTTTATGTTAGTCAGCATACTTTGGTCTGGCCATATTTTTCCCTAATGAGTGAATCTTCCCAAAATTCTTTGGGTAGCACGCTGAAGACATGCCTGAAGAAAATAGATTTTAGCATGTCAGTGATGTCAATCCCAAACTAATCGATTTATTCATCCATCGTTCATTCCATCTATCCATTTTCTGTAGCACTTTACCTCATCGGGGTTGTGAGTGGAGTCCATCTCAGCTGACTTTGGAGAATAGATGTGGTAGTTTGTTACATTGCAGACGAAAAAAAGTTCAGTCAAATTCACATGGCAGATTGGCGTCTTCAATGAACATTACACGCATGTTATTGCACTGTAGAAACGACAGACGTGCTAACCACTATTGCACCATGCTGCCCATTTGATTTGATTCAGCTCCCGTTGTCTGTTTCTTGTTTGTCAGCCTGAAGTTTGTTTTTGGGCCGTGTGCAGTACAAGCTTTAAATTTGGTTGATCAACGCTCAGTCACCGTTCTCGCATCTCCCAGTGGACGTAAGGCCTTCCAGGTAAGTCATTAACCTGCTCACATCCTGTTAGTGGCACTACACAAATATGTAATTATCTGTCTCTGCAAGCATTTATAATGAGCGAATGAGGTTGTATTTGTGTCCGGCAGTTGGGAGATTATTGGTTGGACTCCTGGCGCAGCGCCAGAAAAATCAAATTTCTGTCTTCCATGGTACCTTGTTTAACCTGTTGTGTTTTTTCGTTGTTGTTAATTCGTTCTTTGGTCGTGGTCATTGTGACCATCATTTCCTGTCAACTCCTCCAGGTTTCCAAAAGCAAATGGGGGGAACTATAAATTACAGCGCTGCTAAATACAGAAATCCATTGTGTTCTTTTTGGAACAGTTTCACTGCGCCTTTTTGTATTTTCGTGTCAATTCAAGGCTCTCTCTGACATGTGTACATCTTCTGGTGCTGAATAATGTACGAATGTGTTTTGAAACAATTTTGCTTTCCAAGTATCATTTGAATTATGTATAATTATATTATGTTTATGTAGTGTAAAAACAGACTCAAGGGCAATGACGGTTTGCAGAAAAAGGATGTTGATGTAGTGCTCCGGTTTTGGCAAACTTACTTGTGTTCTGTTCTTTTTCCATGGATAGCTTATTAGGAATGTATGTGAGAGCACTGTAAGAAAGGAAATTCTTTTAGGATAAGAGTCAATGTGCGTGAGGTATTGCGAGAAGCGATGGCCGAACGAAAGAACAGGCTCATCTATGATTATTTGTCCCACATCATCTGTTTTTGTCCAATGGCGGTAACTTAGAGACACTGGCGGCCATTTTACCACTTGCTGTCGACTGAAAGTGACGTCACATAGGGTTCAGTAACGATCAATCACGTCAGCTCACCTGTTTTCTCAGCTTGGTGATGTGTTTGTTTGCAAGCTGAGTTGTGATTGGTCGTTACCTGAGCCCTGAGCAAGTGTGATGTCATTTTCAGCAAGTGGCAAAATGGCCGCCCCTTAAGATGGATATAAAAGGGTGGATTTTGCTGCTTTATTCATATTCCACAAACGCAATATTATTTTTTTCCCTCTATTTTCTCCTCTTTCTTGTTCCCTCTTTTCTTCTATCTATCTTAGAGCTAGCTAGCTACAGCTAGCTACAGCTAGGTAGATAGCGCTATCTACTAAGTATATATCGGTCTAGAGCTAGCTACAAAGTAAGCATCTATCTATCTATCTATCTATCTATCTATCTATCTATCTATCTATCTATCTATCTATCTATCTATCTATCTATCTATCTATCTATCTATCTATCTATCTATCTATCTATCTATCTGTCTATCTATCTCTCTTTTTTGTGTACAAACACAATATTAAACAGAATAACATGTTTAGACTAGTAGGGCTGCTTGCATTATTGTGAAAAAAAAAAAAATTTGGGTTGGCATCCCCTACTCTGCTAACAGTTTGTTTCCGTTGCCACAAATGTTTATTATTTTTAACTCAAGCTCTCTTAGGGGGTTACATGCACATTCATGTTCCTGGAAGTAGTGCAATGTGGTGTCTGCTTTCTTCTGTTGGCACTGTATCAAATGTTGAAGTGGAAGTTGATACATCAACCGCTTCATTATGTTGGTCATTTCCTGTTAACACATCTGTGGCACTAAGTAGTTTTTGCCTATTGTCGTAATAATGCATTCTTGTTTTCTCCGTGACAATGGATTAGACACGAGGCCATGATTGCCTCGGCCGAGTGAGGCTAATTTAAGTTACATATTTTCTGAGACACACTCATGTAACAATCTTGAAATACAGATTGGCGCAGCTAATTCTCTCTCTTGGGAAATTTTCAGCTCGTTCCCATACCAATCTAACTAAAACAACGCCAGAGCCAACCCACTGCATAAAATCTGTGTATTTGAAGTGGGATTTTTCACCTTGTCTCCTCCAAACATTCATTGACCTTCTCATAAGGAATGTTGCACCACAGCCTATTAGAAGGCAAGGGATCAATATACTAATTACAATATTCAGAACTGTTGAACCTTTTTTTTTTTGTTCATTAACTGCCATTGACGGATATAGACGTCGAAGATCGATTATCCTATTGACTGTTCCATCGAATACTTGAGAATTTGTCTGACTTACTCAATTTTCACACTTGATGGGTGCACAGGTACACCAGAGACAAACCATTACACAAGCAATTAAAAAGGTAACTTTTCCATAATATTTTCTGTTTGAATTCCAGATGAATGAAAACCGGATAAACAAAATAATCCGGTACATACTACACACAGTCAGCTTTAGAAATTCATGCTACAAGTTTGTAGAACTTCAGATATATTCTACAGCTCCAAACACAGTTGTCTTCACATTTGTTTGCTGTGCACATGATCAACGTTTCTCAGAGTCGAAATGTAAAACAAAATCTGTAGACTGGAAAAGGCTTCGAGATATTAACGTTGTCAAGCAGGTGACCCTTGAAGCGCTTTTTATGAGTCTCGTGATGCAAAAGAGCACACACAGCGCATGGTCTGTCTGCATCATCGTGACTCCCCAAGCGCTTTAAAATTCCTTGAAACCCTTTTTGTGGTTCTTGTGGACAGAACAAAAGTCCAACATCCTGGCCCTTTTGGCCAATGATGGCTTCCCAAGACCTTTTTCCCACGAGAGCCAGATTTTCATGCGAGGACAAAGCTGGAACTTTAGCGAGGCTTTAACACTCGCTGTTCCCCCCGCAGCGATTGAATGGCCGCACTTGATGCCGTGTGTTCCCAAGGAGGCCTGGCCTCCCGCCACTCACGGGAGCCGAAGGCGCAAGCTGCCAAGCTTTGCTGTGTGAGGCCCAGCGAAGCCACGTGATGTGTGACGCTGGAGGTGAACAAACAGAACCTGAAGTGTGAGGTGGTTTTCAACTACCGCGGCTCTTTTTCGAGCATTTCCTGGCTTAGTTTTGCAGTTTTACTGCTTCTTGCTGTATCCTGCCTGTTCTGCGGTCTTCTCAGTCCGTGTCATTGTTTCTTTTGTGCCTAATTTATAACACGGCGTCACCTTGGACAAACGAGGTGTTTATTCCTCTGTAGGTCACCGGGCGAGGTAATTTATGGATGCCCCGGAGAATAATGGCGCCTGATCTGGTATCTTAAGACTGGAGGTGTTCATTATCATGTCAAGCTGTTCTACAGACTGAGGGCCTGATTTACCGATAGTTTGCATGTGCAAAAACAGCCGCAAACTTGATTGCGCTTGCAAACAGACGTGGGCACGACTCTGATTGTATCTGCCAAACGAGTTAATTTGTCACAGTTCATTTTGCACATTGAAGAAGGAGATGCTCTGTGTTTTGTCAATCCTAAAATAATTAAAACATTGAAAATGGCGCGTCAGGGAGAATTTATGATCCAAACAAAATTTCTCGTGACACATCGTATGTTGAAAAATGCAGTTATTAAAAGGTGATTTTATTACTCAAGGAAAATAAAATATTCAAAAACTGCCTTGCCCGGCGTAAAAAGTACTTTCCCTGATAGTGAAATCATGAATTAACCGCAAATCACTTTTTTTTTGGGAAAGCTGAGTGCCTGAGTTCATTTAACTTTAACTTCAGACATGTTCAATAAAAAATAAAAATAAACACTTAGTACAGGTGACGGGGTGAACGGCGGCTGATTTCCATGGGACAGGACCACCTCCTCAAAACAGGCTAATTTTAAGCAAGACAAAGAGGATGAAAAGTATATTATTGATCCTTGGGGTATTTTGACGCATGTTATTAAGACACCTGGGAACTGTTTGAAATGGTCAAAAATGCACATTATTTCTCCCGTAATATAATGCATAGACTTACATTTGAGAATTGTTATACTGTATTGTTGTTACAATCCAATGGCGACTAAATGCAGCAAAATTCTTTTTCAAGTAGCATCTTTTTTGCAACATTTGTCTGAATTCCAAATTTTCCAATTGGCCAAGCCTTTCAGGCTTTTTACGATGGCTCTCCTATAATTGTGTTTAGTGAAGCCTTGTGCTTTTGTTGGACCGCTTTGAGTTGTTTGTAATCGTTCAGCATAACGACACTCATTCAAAAATAATCCGTTCAAGTTCCAAGCTCGCTTTTGAGTTATTTTTATTCTCGACATTCAGCCATGCCTGGAGTTTGGGGGCCACTGGGATGCAATAAAACGTGTTTTTCTTCCTGCCTTTCCATACTTATACTCTGTTCACTCATCCTCTACTCCACTATGGTCATCGCTGAGCATCCAAATATGGTCAATACACTGAATATGAAGTTGCATTGATCCGTTACGTTGTGTAGGAGAGGTGGGATATTCCCTAGATTGGTCGACAGTCAATTGCATCAATTTTAGTAAATGGCAAGGTTTTGTTGCAGGTCACAGGAGACTCAGGGACTTTGTACATTTGCTTCACATCCTGCCACTACTGCCCGTGTCCTGCCTTTGCCTACACGGTGCTACGGCGGAATAACGGCCTGCTGGTGAGATTCCCACAAGAAGACAAACACATTCATTTCCACAAGCAGATGTGATATATATCATATAGTTCACCTTATTTACGCGCATAGCTGTCTTGCAACCATTGTGTCTTGTCACCCAAGCGTGTTGAAATGTGTACAACAGATGTTTTGTGGTCAGGTCATATTTATTTGGTCTATGGCACTCTGGCCTGTTCCGGCTTTGGTGGCTTTTCTTTATTTTTAATATCAAATATCTATCTATCTATATATATATATATATATATATATATATATATATAATTTTTTCTATTATTATTATTTTTTTTACTTGAACTGTATCCTTAGATATTTACATGCATGCGACTAGCGCACTTGTGGTTAGCCTTAATTAATTATTCTTGGTTCAGGCTTTCTTTTGTGGAGTTTGCAATTATTGTTGAGATTCATTATCATTTAAACAATGTCAAAATTTAATAATACTTAGTCATTATAAATTAAGAAATTTTAACCAAGGCGTGGTAACTAGTGTTCCAGTGTTCAGTGTTGCACAATTATAAATATTCTAAATATGGGCTTATTCATCTCTTAATTAAGGGTCTTGACTCTTTACATTTTTAGGCATCTTGTAATAATCCTACTGTATAATCATGTCGTGACCCTGATTAGGGGCTTATCTCACTGCCCTTGGGTCTCACTTAAGTTGAAACTGCTCAGAGACTCCTCTTTTCCACATAAATTTTTCATCCGTCAATTTTCTATAGTAAATTGGACCAATAGACTGCTTGAGTAAATTTGATGCAACAGGGTTATTTTAGTTAACGAAAACTAAAAAAATAATTAAAACTAAAATTCCCAAAATATTTTCGTTAATAAAATTAATTAAAAAACGGAAGAAAAAAACCCCGCAAACTTAATGAAACTACAATTTACATTTGCAAAACAAACTAAAACCATATAATTAAATGTAATTAAATATAAATTATCTAATAAATGTATATAATATACATATAGTGAAAATGTCCTTTGTTTTCATCTTTGAAAATTAATTTAACACATGAGCCTTTGGGGTTGATTTTAAATGTGAGTTTAAGTATATTTATTTTGATATTAACCGGAATAAGGACACTCCAAGGTGACAATTTTTGTGTTTGAATTTTGGCTGCAATGACTCAGCTCGCCTCACCTGCTTTTTCATTTAACTCAGCTGAAACGCAATGCTAGGTAAGAAGTGCGTTACTTTTTTCATTTTACCATGGTGTTTTTAAAATCTTGCACACAAGTAATACAATTTTTTTTTTAAAAGTAGAACAAAACTAAGTATTTTTAAAATAAGTAAAACGAATAAAAACTAAATAGTCGACGTGATAAAGAAAAAAAAGAAAAAGAAAACTCAGAATAAAATAAAAAATATGATTAAAAATAAATCCCAAACTATAATAATAGAGCTTGCATCAACAGAAAATTAAGCGAGGATGATGAAAAACATCAAGTCTGTGTGCAAAGAGTTCAATTTCGTGATATTGTGACCCTGTCAGACTTTCATTGTGTAAGGAAGAGGGTAACGTTTGAGGAAAAGTCAGAGCTGTCACAGTGTGACGCTCACATGAGCTTATTTAACTTGAGGTCTTGACTGTCCGATGTCGTTAAGGCTGCCGTGACGTGACCGTCCGTGCATGACCGTGATGACTTTGCTCTTTTGTTGCAGTGCAAACACATTCTGGCCGTGTACCTGTGCGAGGCCATGGGTGTGACTCACACGCAAAGTGTGTCGGACGAGCGGATGACAGCGCTGCTCAGTGGGACCTCGTCACTGTGAGTCCACAAAGGAACACGATTACTTTGCTTTTTTTTCATTTTGCAGTCTTGGAGACACCACCATTATTTTTGGCCTCCTTTAAAGAGTTTGTTTCCATGGAAACATCTGTTTACCGAGATTTATTTTTAGCTTCCTCGTTGGGAAACATTGAGACCCTGCGTGCTAGTACATGTTTGTTTTCCCTTTTGAAAAGCGTGTTTTTATCTGTCAACATTACTTCATAAATATGACTTTCATGAACAATATAAACATGGCTTTTATTCACAAAATATTTGACCGTTAATACATACAGATTGCACCTGACTGAAAAGTTGAATAATGACAAAAAAAGCGACAGATGCTCAAGGTCAGGATAGTACTTATTGGTTATGTCACAAAAAAACAACAACATAAATATCTTGTAACACATCAGTCAACTAAGACAACACAGCATTACATTACAGTGCAGTTACAGTATAGATGTCTCCTGTATTTATTTAGCCCTTGAGATCAGTCAGGTGGCGCACAAAGAGGGGAGTCGCTCGCGTTCATGTTTGGAACCACCCAAGCAAGCGCAATTAATTCAACAGCGCTGGAGTTCCTGTCATGTAACAGACATTTTTCCTTATATTTGAAAATAGTTGGAACACAATTAGGCACATGCAAAAAACAAACAAACAAAAAAGTTCACTTTGAAAACGGACAGGTCAATAAACTCATTAGCGTTCCCTGCTTCACTTTCACGTCATTTCTCATTTATCTGATTACACTTCATTAACACGACTTAATGAAATTCAGGGGGGGAAATGCCGGTTAGTTTATAACCTCATAGCATAATCCTTGATACATTTATTTTATGAAAATGATTATTTTTAAGCTTGTAAAACCTGCACATCCCAGTAGGGCAAAATTCAGTTGAACATTTTGACGATATTACTTTTTAAATTTGTTGAATGGGTATCTTTGAGCTGGAAATCACACAAATGTTAAAACACTGGAAGAGATTATGGTAAAAGAGATACAGAACACAAATATTCCCATTCACTTTTAGAATAGGGGGCAGGGAACATCAAGAATGAATCAACAAGAATGAGACCTTTCAATTTGGACCTAACTGTTTATTTGATTTACTGCATAAAACTACTGTAATTGGAATTAAATTGGCCACTCTCGTGTCAAACGATCATTTCTGAATTTTTCCACAATCCTGCAGCTGACTTCCCAGTGAAAGCCTTGGAAATGTTGTGTCACTTGAAATAGTAGCACTCATTCCAAAAGTCATGGTGCAGGATACACAGGAATTAATTGACCTTTGACACGACTATTCTCAGTGTTAAGGCATTCAATTTAACAAATGGAAACACTGCTGAAGGGCGTCAGGCGGGGTCAGAAACAACCACAGAAGTACTTTGTACCTATTGAGGCGCACGAGTAGTACAGAGTAGCACGGGTCCAGACTCACCAAGACTTTTCATATTCACATTCACAAAGATACATTACTGTAATAAATAAACACTTGGCAGTATAAAAAAAAGAGGACTGTTGCAGTTCTATCAGGGCTTATGCAGAACGATAAATAGCATTTTCGAATGTTTCAAAGTTTGGGTCCCCGTTCACAGTCCTACACATCCAGTTAGCGTTAGCATTACTCAACAAATCCTTCACGTTATAAAAGTTACCTTTGACCCCTTAAGGCGTGTTTGACATCATACCCTGCTTGTGTAAACATCATTCAGTGGAAATAGTGGCGAATCTATAGCAGGGGATCTATCGTCATGTTGATCTGGTCTCTGGTGCGCCTGCTGCCGTTGGAGCTGACATAGAGCTCCTCTCTGCGGCACAGCACGTGCCGCTCCAGGATCTTGCGGAAGGTGTTGCGGAAGTCCTGGATGCGGTAGGCGTAGATGACGGGGTTGACGGCCGAGTTGGCGTGGGACAGAATGATGGCCACGTACATGACCACTTCGGGCTTGTGCAGATCCTTGTAGAAGAGCGTGAGGCAGTTGAGGATGTGGACGGGCAGCCAGCAGATGGCGAAGAGCCCCACGATGATGGACAGCGACTTGGCGGCGCGGATCTCCCGCTGCAGCAGGCCGTGGTGGTGGTTGTCGCCGTTGGACACGCACTTGAGCTCGATCTGCCTCAGCTGCATCCTGGCCACCGTGAAGATCTTCATGTAGATGCCCAGCATGATGAGGAGCGGGAGTAGCACGCACACGAAGAAGTTAAAGTAGACCATGTACTCCATGTCCACCACGCTCTCAAAGAAACACTTGAGCTTGCAACTGAGGAGTCGTGAGTGTCCGCCTTTCGGCCCCGCGGCCGGTTGCCCGTTCGTAGTGTTGTCCGCTGTGGAGTTGACATTCCCGCAACTCGAGTGTTTGACGTTCCAACCGAAGAAAGGGACCAGCCCGATGACAAAGGACAGGATCCATAAAATAGCGATGATCTCTCTGGCCGTCTTTCCTGTCATCAACTCTTTGTACCTGCATTTAACAACAAAAACGAAAAGACAGATTTACTTCTTTTTGTATTCCTAAGACCGTGGTCTGCAACCTGTGGCTCTTTAGGTCCTCTCCTATGGACCTCTTTAAAAAAAAGATTAAAATTTTATTTTTTACATATTTTACATTTTTTGATAAAATATTATTGAAATCAATTAATCAGATAAAAAATTAATAATTAAATATTCATAAAATGCCAGAGTCCAAATGTGTAAGTTCTCAGAAAAAGGAAGACAAAAGATAGATGAAAAAGTTAAAAAATAAAAATAAAAAAAACCTATACATGTCTAAAAGGTGACCATAAAATGTCAAAAAAGGAAGAGGAAAAGCAGAACAGTACCATAAATTGTACACAAAATTGCCAAGTCAGAACATGTATTTTTTTTAAATGTTCAAAAACAAAAGAAGGCAGAAAATTACCATAAAATGTCTTTGCTACAAAAAAAGTCAGAAAACAATCAAAAGTAACGATAAAATGTCCCAAAACAAAATAAGAAATCCTAAAAATTACCTTATAATATACACAAAATTGCCACCAAAAAAGGCAGAAAAGAAAACTTTAAAAAGTATCTATAAAATGTCCAAAACTAAAAGAAGAAATCCCCCAAATTACCATAAAATTACCAAAAAGTTACCAAAAATGACAAAACAATTACCAAAAATTACAGAAAATTGATCGCAAAAAGTCAGACACCAAACGTCAAAAAATAGCCATAAACTGTCCAAAAAAGGACGAACACAGGCAGAAAATTACCATATGTTCATAAAATTGCCAAAAATGTCACACAGGAAGGCAGAAAAGTCTAAAAATGTATAAACAACTAAGTCTGAAAAATTCCACACACAAAAATTCCACAAACAGAAGACGAAAGGCAGAAGAAAATTAATCTCAAAGTATTGGATGCTGCATATTTTCGGTTATGGTGCAGCTCTTGGGCCCTCAGTATATTAGACTAACAGTTATTTTCATCACAATGTTCAAAGGTTTTGTGGCTCCAGACAGATTTTTTGTTATTTATTTGACCTAAAATGGCTCTTGACAGCAACGTTTGCCTGTTTCATGTGTATGTTTCTTTTGTTTTTAAAGTAATTCTGTTAAACCACAATTTAAAAGTAACATCTGATTTTCAATTTGTATTTATTATTACTTTTGTCAGATTGAATTTACTGTGACTGCCATGTTTTTTTTGCACAGAATTTCACAGCTTTTACTTTTTTATAAGCTTGAATGATAGTTAAACTCCAGTTTGAGAAGTGTCGTCAACATTTTTGGTCGACAAACGGTCCAGTCAGCTCATTGTCACGGCACACCAAACCAGCAGCTCAAGAAATTCTGCTGGGTTTGATTTCCCCAATGTTGACAACCAGTTGCATCAGTTTACCCAACCAAAGTGTTGAAACAGATGCGTCACCGAACCGCAAGTTTTCCAAGAGCCGAGGGTGTTTTTGTAACGCTGTGTGAGTGATTCACACATTTAAACACGAGCACCATAATGTTCTGCTTGTAGGCTTTGAACAACTTAACGACTAAAACTTGATCACGCAGTGGCGCGTCCTCTGGATCAATGATCAATTTTACCCTATCTTTGCACGAATGCCTGCACAAGGAGTTTGGTGTTGCCGGCTTTGAACTGATTGGTTTGCCAAGCGGATCCTGTTTAGAGAAACTTGTGTTTAGTACTTTGGCCTCACAGTTCTTAAAAGGAACCCCAACTGTAATGACAAATTTGCTTTATATGATTTATTTTGATTGTTACTAACATAACTATGAGATTCATTTTTCAAAAATCATTGGCAGTTTAATACATTTTGTAGAAACTTTATTTAGACGTACATTGTTATTTACATTGCAACGCATTCGGTGCGTAGTGACGTAGAATGGCGGACGCCTATAAAGAAATCAAGGTAAGTCTCGTAGCGTTCCTAAAGAAACAATATATGTAAATCGGGAGAGTCACCCTCCCCCACGCCGTGCTCTCATCATTCACCAGACGCATCGGAGAGTTTTGATAGTCTCTTTAAGAACGCTACGGAGAACGCCACACGTGCGTCGCGACGTAAATAACAATGGCGGCGTACGTCCAAATAAAGTTTCTACGCAATGTATAGAGCTGGAAATGATTTTGGAAAAATGAATATCATAGTCATTACAAGTCGGGGTTCCTTTTAAGTTCAGGTTTCCGTTGTCGTTCTGGACTTCCTGATATGTTCTACCCGTGCTTGCGGGATTTTCTCCGGTTACTCCGGCATCCTCCCACATTTTAAAAAACACGCATGTTGGGTTCATGGAAGACTCTTTGAATTGTCCATTGGTGAGAAGTTGAGTGTGAATGGTTGTTTGTCTAAATGTGTACTATGTTAAGTAGGCTCGGATAAGCACCAGCTCACCTTTGACCCTAAAGCGGATAAGCACTATAGAAAATGGATGGATTTGCTACACGTGTGTCCTTCCTAGCTTGGCAACAAAATGTGACCTAATCCTCAGTAGGCGCAAAAAAATGTGTCCAGCCTTAATTCACATCGAGTGTATCGTGCTGTTTCTTTATGAGCTTTAAAAAAATATAAAAAAAAAAATAGTTACATAAACAACAATCTTAAAGACTAAATCCTGGATGACTTGCACACTTTTCAACTTTGCCTGCTGTGCCTTTTTGATTTGCATTCTGTGTCATTTCCATTTTGGAGGAGAATTCGCTCAGTTTGTCTCCCACCTTGCTGTGTTTAAATTCATGTCGCCAAGGAGCAAGGCTCTCTTTTTGCATGTGGAAACAAAAGAGGCTAATGAAGCAGATTATTCTCGCTCAGCGGGAACTCAAAGGACAAATGGCGTGTCCCGCTCGGCGGCATCCTCTGAAGCCCACAGGCTGTTTTCCTGACGTGACCTCATGCTTAATGAGACACACACATGCCGACACACACGTAGCACCAAACAATCCTTATGACCTCCGCAGCTTCCCAAGAGATGACGTTGACCCAAATAGTAGTTGAGTAGTTATACTACTCAATACCATCACACTATTTTATATATATATATATATATATATATATATATATATACACCGGTAACCCTTCCTTATTATTGATGCATTTAATCTATGGTGACTAGGTGTCCTGTTTATCGAGGACAGTTCACAGTTTTGACCCATGGCCCATTGTTTTGCCTCATTTTACGCAGGTCCCATCCCGCCCGGCATGCCATTTTTATGTCTTTTTAGTCGAGTCAGCAAGCCAATTGTTTGGGCTATGTGTATTGCCAATCACACAGTTGTCATAGCGATTCAAACTTAAGTTAACTATGACATTATTTCTTATTTATATTCACATTCACGTTTGCGCTCTCATTCTCATCTGCATTTAATCAGGGAGCAGGTGTGTTTTCGTCATACTACTTCCTACTTCTGTGTCTTAAGAATCATGCGAAAGGTAGTCCTACTAGCCTAATTCTGCGGCCGCCGGTCGGACCCAATGCAAGCTGAGCTTTTCTGGCGGCATGTTTACAATGTGCGCGAGCCAATTTCCATTAGCTTCCGGGACTGAGCAAAAAAACATTTGATGACGTGTGAGTGCATTGCTTTGTTTAGGACTGTTGAACTGTCACCCAAGATAGCATTTAGCATTAGCTAAAGTAACACAGCCATTGGCACAATTCAATTTGTCATAAATAGCTCCTGGTAAGGATAGACCGATTATCGGCCTGGTCGATTATCGATGCCGATATTAGGCATTTTAACAAATATCAGTATCAGACTTTATTTTATTTTTTTTTATTTTTAAATCTATTTAAAACTGTGAAAGTTTCAGTTAACTTTATAAGAAATGCTGCTGACTCTAGGAACTCTCTGCATCTGTTGTTTTTGTAAAACAAAGATACGTGAAAGTTTAACATTTCAGTTATTTAGAAATTTTGGAAAGGTTTAATTACTGTAGAAAACTATAGGGAGCTATGATATTTACTTGTTTAAGTTTTCATAGCGTCTAAGACATACTTATGACCCTGGGAGCGAATTGTATTGTAGCACTCTGTTTATGTTGTTAGTAGATAAGCTGATTTTTTTTTTGTCTAGGTGGGAAATGTTTGAATTAGAAAGAGAGAAGCTAGCTTTTGTGTTCTGTGCATGTGTTATTATTGAAGCTGACTGGATAGATAAACGACACAGAAAACCCTAATGCAAACCTAAATACAGTAGCAGTTTGTGCTCCAGTGAGTGGCAGTTTAAACAAACCGCAGATAAAGAAAAGGTGTGAAAAAATCTACTTGAAGCAGAAATAAATGTAAAAAAAGAAAAAAAAGTGCCTACAGGAAGTTTTGCCTTTAGCCAGGCTGTCAATTATTAGCTCGTTTGAGTCCCATGTGTGCTTTTAAAAAGCTGCAAATAAGCCCCATAGTCGGGTCCTGTGTGTCGTGTGAGTTCTGCCCCGTGGCCAACAACACCCCCACCTCACACGCCAAAAATGTGCGTGGCCCCCAGGCGAGGGACATGAATTATACACCACATTTGCCTCAGAAGCTTCTATGCACCTGTTCGTCTCTATCTTCTGCTCGCTTGGCCAAGCGTGTACGCAGCACAACCCCCCCAACCCCTCACAAGCTCTCTCAGGGAGTGGCCGGCCAGTCGCATTGGTGGCCGGATTAGCTGTGGCATGACAACAGCTCGCTGGCATCTATCTTTGCAGTTTTCTTTTCTTTTTTTTAAACCATAAAGCATACGTCCACAGCCTGAGGCCAGGAAGCTCTCCAGGCCTCACACACACCAATCTTGATTTTGTTTCACTAAGCCTGTAAACAAATTGAGATGAACAAAATGTACGATAGCAAGTTCCCATAATACAACACTTTGGCGTATTTCTAAAACTACCCATTGTGAATTCCGAAATTTTCCACCTCTTTGAAACACTAATCATGTTTGTTTTTTTTTAATTACATGTACACAATACACTGGACAAAATTTGGCCAGCCTTCATGCTTCAGTGAGCATTAAGAATCGAGCGGGGTAGGAAAGTAAATATCATCCTTGTGTACATCCTCATATGAATTCAATTCGGTGTTTGCCTAACACACAAGAATATTCCACAATCCAAAATACCAACAAGATGTTACTCGACGGCTGTTTCGGACTCTTTTCACTACTTAAAGACATCCTTTTATAGCAAATCCATCCATTGTCTGTGGCACTTATTCTTTATTAGAATTGCAGGTTAGCTGGAGTGGCACCTAACTCCGATGGCTTTCGTCTTTTGTGTCCTGGAACTGTTCACGATTGCACCGAATGTCTTTTTAAAAAACACAATGACAATAAAGTTATTGAATATTGAATTGAGTAGTAAAAGGACAGGTACAGCGGCCAGAAGGACTATATTACGGATTATAGTAAACTACCAATAATCCCAAATAGTGAAAATCTGCAACCAAACAACACTTAAAAAAAGTCAGAATACCCATAAAATGGCAACAAAGCACTACATGTCCGAATGAAACTCCTCAACTCACTTCAACATAGTTTCTTAGCACCAATATGTCACAAGATGGTGCCAGAGTAATTACAGTACACTCTAAAAACAGTTGGGTCAAAAGTAACCCAATCATGGATAAAAAAAAATGGACCGATCCACTTTATGGGTCAATTAGACCCAACTTTCTGGGTTGTTTTACACTAAAAGACCCATTTCTTGACTCAAATTCGGGTCAAATTGACCCATAAACGTGGGTCAAATTGACCCATAAAGTCAAACTTGGGTCAAATTGACCCGTAAAGTTTGAGTCCAGAAATTGGTCTTTTAGTGTAAAACCACCCAGAAAGTTGGGTCAAATTGACCCAAGTAGAGGATCGATCCATTTTTCACCCATAGAGTGTGCATATATTTTTTTGTAATTCAGCGAATACAATTTTATATATATATATATATATATGCACATAAAAAAAAATCTGTGAATAGGTGAAATAAATCCCAAAAAGTATACATTGAAAGGCAAAAAGAACCATCCTTAAAGCCTTGCCGTGGAAATGATCCAATTTGCCTTCATTTGTCAGAAAAATATTCATTGACATTATGATGACATTTTTTGGGGCTGACTGTCAGCTCTGCCTCCATTTTCCACGTCCCATTTGTGTGAGCTGATGCTTGAAAAGCATTTCAAGTATAACGGCCAGAAGAACATTTTTATTTTTATTTTTTAAAGGGAGTGAAAGACCCTGATTGGTTGAATTATATCTTTGTGTGTCTAGTAAGTCAATTTGTGAGTAAATTGAGATGACATCATCATTATTTCAATCCCTTGTCTACAGTGGTGCTGTGAGATAAGGGAGATAAGGCTTATACCCTCAAAATAAAAAAAAAGCATGCATATATTTTTATATATAGATATATATATGGTACCTAAACTATGCAACAAGACAGAAGAGCAACAGGTTGTTTTTTTTGTTTTTTGTACGTGATGCAAAACGGGAAGACGGGGCCCCAAGGAGAGTGTTGAGTGTGCGTGTTTGTGTGCGTGTTTGTGTGCGTGTCGCCTGTCCCAAGAGGCTGAAAACATCTGGCCCGGGCCTTTTGCTTACACTATAACCATCTGTAAAAACACTTTATCTAACAGTGAATCCGTACCCCAAATAGCTGCAGACACATACAAACATACATGGACTGTGAGCCACATAAGCAACCACAGTGTCATTTAGTCATTTGAGCCGCGCTGATCTTATTAGTGGGCATGTGGCGAGGGGCCGGGAGGTCTTTCAGAGCCCACTTAACATCCTATCATGGCTATTATATGGAGCAAGTGTGTCTGTTGTGAGCGGGCTTACAGGGTGGATAATTTCCGGTAAAATTTCCGGAAAGTCTATGGGAAGTTAGGCTGAAGGATTTGGGAAATATTCCACTTATTGCGTATCCACCTGTTGCCAGTCATAGAGCAGAATAGCAGTTTTGCGTTGAACCAATCAGGCCCAGAATTGACAAATGGAGACCATATTTGATTTATTATATACTATTTATATTTTGAGGGTGTGCCGTGAGATTTTCCTAATGTAAAATATTTGTCTTGGCTCAATAATTGTTAGGTCACGATGTGCCTGACCAGCCCTCATGTGACGTTAGCATAAGCATTGATGCTAACCTAGTTATGTTTATTAGTTTTGACGTGATGTTATGGCCTGGAGAGACAAAGCAGTAAAGCATCAGCTGACTTTCCTCACAGTATTTTATCTCGTTTGAACATGTTTTGATGTGATTATTTGGGGGATTTGTGTGCGTTTGGTATTTATTATTGCGTTGGTTTTATCTTTAGTGTAATGCCACTGGAAGCTATTGCATCACATGACTGATATTCACATTGGCGTGATGCCATGTCGAATGAGATCCCAAGTTTGATGTTGTGCCAAAAGCACTTCAATAGCCATGATGCCCGCAAGCCAGAAGCTGAGCTCCACTGTGTTTGTTTACGAACGAGGCGCGTGGCAAGAGTGTGTTGCAATTACATTTCTTTCTATCTAATACGCAATGGTAGATCCAAACAAATGAAAGGTCACATATTTTGGTGGAAAGGATTGTGTTCAATTCCCCAGGCCACGATTGGACACATTTGTGAGCCGCGAAGTTGGCAGGCAGACGACTTTCCTCCCAACGCATGAAAATGTCCTTTCTTGCTAACGTTCGAGGCTAACGTAAACAACAACACATCTCAGTCAAAGAGCCCCACGGGATGGCGCAGCCAACTTGTATTGCTTTCAAATGTACGCGACTGATGTTCACGCGATCCCCTCATCAAGCGCTCGTTCATTCAGACATCTTTGACTTGAGTTAATATATGCAGATTTGTGATGGCGATGTCAATAGCCTTCAAAGGCTGACTTGTACGTTAACAGTGAGCGCAGCAAACTGAAGGCTGATGTGACATAAGGTGGGGCTCAATCGTCGGAATCCGCGGAGCTCGAATCAAGGTGGCTGGATGTCTTTTTCTGTTTTGTTTTATGTTTTTTTTCTCCAAAAATGATTTAAGCATTTATGCTCCTCAGCTACCAATTTCTGAGTTTTCCAGCACATCTATGAGGGCAGGAACGGCAAACTAGTGCAACAGTCTCTTTGCACAAACAACCTGTTGCTAATCAACACCGACCACACCCATATTCACTTAACTTTCAGTTTCACGTCACTTTTCACAGAAATAAGGCTATATGTTTATATATATTTTTTTTTAAAACAGCTTCAGTGCTACTTTATGCTAAACATTTTTTTTTTTTTTTTTTTTACTTATCCAAAATGTAGCCACACATGCTTTGGAGAGACGGACTTCCTGGACTAGTTGTCAGCCCTTAATTAATGCTAATGAATGGTACATTGCTATTTTTTATATGATTCATCACATTGAATTAGTTGCATCATTCTATTAAGGATCCACAGAAAAGAAAACACTATAGGACAAGATTAAATTCTGAGCTTGTGGTTGTTAGAACATCTGCCTCACAGTTTTGAGTAGGGACGTTTGATACCAGTGTGAGTATCGAAACTCTTGAGTAGTCACCGATACCAAGTACCGATACCACTAGCACATTTGATACATAAAATTACCCTACAAAACATGGAAGTAAGGCCTGGGGTCAAGCCTGATACTGATACCTGGTACCTACCTAACTCGAAATTAGAAATAAAAATAATTTAAAATTGCAGTTGATTTCATGCCATTATTTTATTTTATTTTAAAACCCGCTATATTGGGATATATACGTCATTGTTTTTTTGTTTTTGTTTTTGTTTTTTTAGGGGGGTGGGGGTTATCAGCATCCAAAGTACTAGTGGATACATCCCCGATGAATACAAATGCATAGAAGAAGAACGAGGATGGAGCAAATGAAATCCCCTCCACGCGGTGCCGTTTGCTCACCTGAGAGGGATTTTAACCGCCAGGTATCTGTCGATGGCGATGGCAAGCAGACTGAAGATGGAGCTCTGGGTGAGAACCAAGACGAAGCAGGCCAGGAAGAGGCAGCCGTAGAAGTCCAGTCGGATGCCGATGCTGATGGTGATAGCAAAAGGGATGGCCAGGCAGCCCACCAGGATGTCGGCCACGGCCAAAGACACCAGGAAGTAGTTGGTGGCGTTCTTCAGGGTGGTGTTGATGGCCACGGCCCAGCACACCAGAACGTTGCCGGAGATGGAGAAGAGAGCAATGGCCACTTCAATGACGATGTACAACGTCCTCAGTCCGTCGTCATTCATTCTTCTGAGCTCCAACAAGTCTCCAGTCAGAGCGCAATTACGTCATTTGGTTGGGATCCAATAATAGTCCACAAGCGCGAGCTGCTAAATTGCCCATCTAGAAGGAAGGAAGGAAAAAAGAAAAAAAGAAGCATTATTAACAAGCTTTCATGCGCTCGTTTGCTGCTTTTATTACCTTTGCAAAGCTGTGCATCGTCCGCCGCCGAGTGAAGACTTTCCACGAGTGCGGCGCAACTTTCCCCACTGACGGCACTTTTCAAGTCGAGGAGGAACACGAGCGTAAAGGAGGGCGAATGATGACATTTTCGTACAAGCCACGCCCCCTCGTTTTCTCTCTCTCTCTCTCTCTCTCTCTCTCTCTCTCTCTCTCTCTCTCTCTCTTACGCGACACACACGAAAGCGCACTTCTCCGTCTAGAGATAAGAGAGGAATCCCAAGCTGCAGCGCCACGGATAAGCCGTGCGTAATTACGCACGGATCAAACACGCGCTCCACGTTGAGCGTGCACGCTCTCATCCTCACGACGCAAAACTTCTTTACAGGCAAACATCATGAAAAGTGATTCCATGATCAAGATACTTCATATACATCTTTTCCACCACTAATGTGACCCAACTTGTCCAACTATTGAAACGAATACATATTTTTAAGAGGAAGATAATGTGGTACAGGACAAGTGTGAACCTGTAGGCTGCACATTTTATTTCTCTAATATCTGTACTTTCTAATCCTTAGTTGACAGAAGCTTACTTTTTCTTCTTTCTTTTTTTTACTTCCACAAAGAAACCAAATAAATTAGAGGTACGGTGTATTTATTTTTTTTTGCTTGTTAGCAAAATTATTATATATATATTTTTTGTTTGTTGGCAAAGCTTTGAGAACACATTGGTTTGATAGTTTGTCAAGAGATTTTTTTGTATTAATTAGAATAAAATTTAATATATATTAATAATAAATAAATATTAAATTAATTTATTTAATTTTAAATGTATAATATATAATTATTATTATTTGTACTTCTACATAAGTGCAGCATGTGTAATTTCACCACCTGTTGAGAAAAAAATTAATATGTTTGCCGTTCCTGCCCTAATAAATAAAAACAAATTAAAAAAAAAGTGCAGCATGTGTAATTTCACCACCTGCTGAGAAAAAGTGTGTGCCTGATTGACAGTCATCAAGTATCTAATTTCTATGACGATCAGCTGAACTGGGAGCCAATTTGGCCCTCCTCACCTTCGGGACATGCTGCTTAAAAAGAGTGTTAATAATGAATACAAATTGACATTCCTTTATTAATGCAACAGCTATTAAAACTGCACAAATGTTTGTCCACGTTTTACTCCTCGGGATGCATGTAAATAAATAATGTTTTACTTCCAAAGCGACAATATGTGCTGGCAATAATAGGAAAATATGACATCTCACACATTTACTAATTGTGGATTACATGTTTCATATATTAAAATAAAACCAGCCATATCATTTTTTTGCTGTTTATGGCTCACAATAGAGTGCACTTTTGATGACAAAATAATTCTACTAAGAATTCCTTAATGGTTGTCAAGTTCCACGTGGCAGTGTGGCTTGGGAAGTAGAAGCACTCAATCTCCAGCGATCCATCTTGTTTACAACAAGCACAAATAGACACTTTTAAAGCAACATCACACACATTTAGCATGACTCATGTATACTTTGAACATACTGTATCTCATTTGGCACAACATTTGAAAGTCATGGAACACTTTGAATAACTTTTAGAAGAGACTAAAAGGTGACTTCTCCCCATATATGGACCATTACCTGGTTCAATTCGAATTTGCTATTTAAACAGTCCTCCTCATCAGTGGACTTTGCCACTTTTATCTTTTAAGAGTAGAAATACATTGAGTGGCTTCATTGTGGCTTTTAACGCGTTGCGGTAGAAAACCGCTGGTCCACAAGGGATGAGCTCGAGTGGCCAGCACCAAGCAGGGAAGGTCGGGAAAGGGAAGAGAGTGCAGACGCCAGTCAGGTCTCAAAGTACTTGTAGATCTGAGAGACGTACTGCATGACGCTCTGCCAGTCGGGCCTGTCGGTCTTCATCAGCTCCTCGATGTTCTGCTCAGCGTAAAGACACGGATGCAACGTCACATGATGAAAAAAAAATGAAAAAAAGAAGACGTACACAAATACTGCAGATTAGTAGTCTCCATATGTAGGTATGCACTTTTTTTTTAAATGACGCAATAACTTCTTTTGATACATCACATAAGTAAAATACTTGTCAGTAGAGTTAATAAAGGTTTTATGATGGCGACCGTTTGAGCCTGGAACATTTCCTACAAGAAAAATGGATTCGAAATCCAGGCCAAATCCAATTGGAGACTCCTGCGCTCCGTTTTAAAGGTTCCACTGTATTAAGTTAGACAAGAAAAAAGATGAACATTTCCAATCTTGTAGCCAGATGCACGCAACAAATGTGAACTATGGTCAGGATGGAACATTCTTTCACATTATGCAGTCCTCGTGAGGGTCCTTTTGCCTCTTGCAGGTACATAATAAATGAGCTGTTTGACTGATTTATCTGCTGTATTTAAATCACAGACAAAACAGTGATGAGGTGGTATGTAAAGATGCGAGAGAAAAAAAAAAAAGACATCATAAATCTTCGTTGGATGATCACAACGTATCTACTTGTTCCCCCCACTGGCGGCAAGATGATACACAATCGTTTTTGTAAATTCGGCCCTTCAACATGTGCACTTCCTGGTAACTTTGCTTTAGAAGTAGCAATGAAAGCAAAACTTTCCATTTCTGGCATTTCATGGTTAGAACTCAGCGTGGTCGCTTTTCTGCTGTCAAACAGACGCGGCCCGATAAGGCAGATTGGGATGGTATGAAAGAAATGCAGACTAAACTGTTTGGTAAAAATAATTCAAGGTTATTGTGTGGAAGATACCAGTAAGATGATGAAATAACAGCTGGTGGTCCAGTTTAAGTTGAACTCATTCACTGCCATTGACGACTATAGACGTCAAAAATTCATTTGAACTATTTCTATTAGTTTAACATTTTTTTCCACTTTTGTTAACAAGAGTATGGAAACCTAGACTTTTTTTTATTGTACTATTAGAACAGATATAAAATGTGTGATTAATCGTGACTTAACTATTGAAGTCATGCGATTAATTACAATTAAAAATTGTAATCTTAAAGATTATTAAAAATTTGTAATTAATCGCATGACTTCACTAGTTAACTCACAATTAATCACAAATTTTATCTGTTCTAAATGTACAATAAAAATATATAGGTTTTCATACACTTGTTAACAAAAGTCGAAAAAATGTGAAACTAATAGAAATAGTTAAAATGATTTTTTGACGTCTTTTGCCGTCAATGGCAGTGAATGAGTTAATAGCATAAACTAATTTTGGTCATTTTTAATGATCAATACTACTGAATAGGGACACGCTATTTATGAATTAATGTATTTATAATTTGACTCTGGGTATCATGTAAAAACAATTTTTTTTTGAAGATTTTGATAAAAAATGGGTTGGTTGCGTCAAAAAGGGCATCCAGTATAAAAACTGTGCCAAACATATGCGAATGTCTCATGGCAAAGTTCTTCTTAGAAAATGTTGCTAATAAAATTAGTATTATTTTTAACCACATCTACCAATAACCTGGTAGCATTTTTTGGTAGCTTGAATTCATCAGTATGGCTACTTTGAACAAATCCTCCACCTAATGAATGTGCTGGGGATAAATAACCCAACATTAGCTCAGTGCCTCTTGGAACCAGTGCTGGGCTATCTACAGTACATCACCCAATTTGGGTTACTTAAAACCCAGTAGTTTTAAGAGTCTAATCAGACCTGAGACAATCCAGCAACAATGAAAGTAGCTATGTTTAAAAGAAAAAAAGAAAGAAGTAAAAAAGTCAGGACAATCAGAAGGGAAATAGCCCATAAAGCATCTGACAAATGCCTGTTTTTAAGTGAAATCTATTAAATAAAAAACATTTCTGTATAATCGGTCATTCGCACTCACCAGGGAAGGTTTGATTCCAATGCTCTCAGCGGCCTGGAAAGCCAGAGTGAGATTCCGAATCTGAAGGAAAAATAAATCACTGCCACAATTTCCACGCTTGACATAGAGAGCTTTTTTTGTACTGCAACAATAACAGACAGTATTATCACATATCAGTGTAAAAAATAAACACACAAAAGCTACATTGAGGACATTTTTGGAAGATTCTTTGGTTGACATTGGAATTGGGTTTTGTACTTTATGGCCGATCTGATAGTATAAATATCTGCTTCAAATTCTAATCCAGTTGTTTTTTCAGTAATACTGTATACGTTTATAAAAGTCTACAGTCTGTAGTAAGAGTTGTCATTTTTGACCCACGCTGTAATCTCAAACGCTGTTACAAACATAACATTTGAAAGTGTTCTGCACTCTGTCCCCCGCCTTACCCCCGATTATCCCATAAACTGAGAGCAAGCGAGCGCCTGAACTCATCATGTTTGCCTTCAAACATGCCCGCTTGCATTTTGGATGATAAAGTACTCCACTACTAACGATATTATTAAATCGGTTGCGATGCAGTCCGGCTGGGAAAAGAGCACGTTTCCCCGTTTCCTGCCTAAAAGTCGAGGCCATCGATTACAATCTTGGGTAAAAACATCTGATGATAAAAGGGCGAGAGGGGCAGTAATGGGATTAGCGGAAGGACAGATTACACTGGAAAAGAGCTGCTTGGCTGTTTGGGCCCCGAGGGCGAAGTCACTCAACAAGAGTTATTAAAGTCAACTCCCGTCTATTGAATTATTCAGCGCCGTGTCGCTGTCATCGGCTTAATGTAACGCTCATGACTCATTCGTCACTTAGGATGAATCAGTGCAGGTGCTTTGACTTTTTGTTTTAATGCGGGCGGCCGCAGGACTGGTATGCTGCTCCGACCATGTGACTTATCGACACGCAAATGCTGCATTCAAAAGTACTGTAGCTAACTTTATGAAGAAAGTATGTAAGCATGGTTTAACGGCGGAAACTAAAACAAATGTTCCTCTGATATGAGCGCTGAATGCCTGATTGGAGTTTAGAAAAGATTATAGATTACCCTCGGGGGTTTATTTGAATGTCTTAACCACGGTCCTATGAAAAGATTCTCTTGTCAAAACTTCTCGGAAAGAGCCACAAGGAACCTTTGTGACATTACAATTATGCGTAACAACTGATTTGTTCATTTATGAATGTGGGAGCTCGTGAGCTGCTATTGACTCCAGCTAAGCATACAAAGGAGTCGGCATCTATGCAATATGTGCAATACATAGAGTAGGTACAGATACAGTGTATACACATGCATATATATACATATATAGTACATAAATATAAACTAGGGCGACTGTCAGTCACCATTTTTTAAAAATGGAATGAATCACATGCATTCAATAGTTAACTCACACTTTTTTGTCTGCTCGAAATGTACATTATAGGTTTTTTAAAAAGTTTTTCCATATTCTTGTCAATTAACATAAAAGTAGACAAATATGTTGACCCAATACAAAAAGCCTATGGCTGTATCTTTTAGTTCATTGATACAGTAATTTCATAATTCATAAAATTATTTGAAGTTTAAAAAAAAAACTAACACTGATGTCATTTTTCACCCACTAGATAGCATTAGCATTTCATGTTGGACATTGGTGACAGCACAAAACATTTTTCTTTTCATATTAGGAAGCGAAGGTCGTGCTTCACAGTCCAAATGTCGAATGCGTTAATCGTCGTTTAAAAAAAATGTGTTCCGTTAAAGGAACGTTTAAGTTAATGGACTCGTAGGTACGCGTGAAGTCATTTTTTTTTGATTGAAAGTCAATCATAGTCGAGTGAGTCTGTGTTTCTTCCTTCAGTTTCATACCTTATCTTGGCTGATGAGTTCCTGGTAGGGGATGTGGGCGGGCAAATATGTGTGCAGGAGGGCACAAAAAGCCAAACCATCACTCCAACTGCTGCTGAAGTTAGTCACGTCAATATTCTGTCCGGAAACCAAAAGATGGAGGTCACCAAAAAAAAAACAATCATAAGATCACAACAAAAAGGAATGTCTGTAAAATCCAGTTGAAGAGCAACCTAAAGGAATTATTGAAGGATATTAATCAGCAGCAAAGTATCAGATAAGTGAATAGCTGAGTCATGTTAAACCGTCAGGGGTTTTGCGTATATCTTTTTTTTAAAAAAAATTTTTTTTGCGTATATCTTTGAATCAACGTTACAACGCTACTTACTATAAAGTGACAGATTAGACGTGCATTTGTGCGTTTGTTTACTGACGCTTCAATCTGCTGGTCATCAGTTTGTGCCCCGAGGACCGCAGTCCAGCTGATTTTCATTCCAAATATCTAATCACAGGATTGATCCAAACCAGTGACTGCAGGCCAATGCAATTAGCAACCTGATTGGACACAAAAACTACACAGCTCCCTCAGGTCCTGAGGAAACCAATACAAAAAAAAACAAAAATCTCAGCCCACACGTCCATGAATAATGCCTGAGCTCGTGATGAGACATGTTTGGTGACATCTGAATGTTCCTCCATCTTACCCCCCCCAAAAGCCAGAGACGCCAGTCAGGGAATCATGCTTCTGTTCTCCCTCACCATTAGCCATACCTCAATTCTGTTTGTACTCCTAGAATGCTTTGAATAGTTTAAAACGTGTGCTTTGTTTACTACATACAAGAATAAAGTTAGGGTGACCAACTGTCGATCACAGTTGTCATGGCGATTCATACGATAAACCAATTAAAAAAGGAAATTAACTGTTCAATCGCTAGCGTCTGTGTTTTCATCAAACCAGAACTACTTCCTGTTTCTGTGTCTAAGAATCATGGGATATGTAGTCCTACTAGCCTAATGCCGCGGTCGTCGGTCAGACCCAACACAATGAAGCGCAGCTTTTCTGGCGGCATATTTCCGGCTCGAGGTAAAGAGCACAGCTAGCTTCCAATAGCTGCCAGGACTGAGCAAAATAGCTTGGGTAATGGTGAATGGGATGCCTTATTTATAGCTATTGAATTGTCAACCAAGATAGCTTTAGCATTAGCCAAAGTAATGACACAACCAGATTGACTCATGATTCAATTTATGAACAGTTTTTGCTCAATTGCAGTGTCATGGATTTTAATTGAGACAATCTGGTCACACTATGTAAATAAGACTTTATTTTTAACACCCCAGTTAGCATCATATAGCTGGAAGGACCTATGCTAATTAGCAAACAATAGCGGGCTAATACGTCTTCCTCATTTGCAGACACACGCTGATTTCAGGACCCCTGGTGATATTATGTCATGGTGGATTTATATCAAAGGGTTAATTAGGATTTTTCCCACTTGTAAAGACAAACACAAATGTAATAATAAATATTGGAACAGGAATACAGTAGTTAATATTATATATATATATTCATATTTTAGTTATCACATCCAATATGTTCATATTGGAAAATGTTTGATGGTAGATTCGAGGCTGCAAGTGAGAGTTGGTTTGCTGTCACCTTCAACTAATATCAGTCTGTTGCACGCCGTCATTCCCTAACTATCTCTTCTTTCTGCAAAACTAGTATCCCTGTGTGTGTGTGTGTGTGTGTGTGTGTGCATTTGCGTAGACATGCACATGTGATTAAAAGGTTAGTCACAATGCAGACACTCAGAGACAAAGATAGATGATGATGAATAAACAGATCAGGGAGGCTGGAGAGGGCCGCACGTGCACGTGTGAGTATTGTGCGCTCCTGAAAGTAGATCTGAACTGATGGTCTGGGGGGGATTACGGAGGCCAGCGGTGGTTGTGGAGTTTTCGGGAGAGAGGCATGCATGCTAAAACAGCAGCAGACGAGCTGGGAGCCGGCTCGGAAAAGCAAACACAGCATCAAGCGACAGGAAGCGTCTCGCTTGGCACAAAAGGCAGAGACATGGCTTTTTTTTCTCTTTTTCTTTTTTTTCATTCAGGCTCTGAAGAGAGAAGAAGGGGGGTTGTTCACATGGAGGACTGGACAGACCATGACGAGCAGAACTTGTTAAAGTTGCTTTGAGATCTTTGGTCAAAAAACTGCAGCCAACAAACTTCAAAAGTTGTGACAGTGGGCAAGCTGCAGGCCAGAAAATGTGAGACACCTTTCTACGAACTATCATGTAATTTGTCTGAAACTATTTGAGTTTCAAGTAGTGTGAATCTAAATAAATAATATGTGATTCAAAACTTCTTTTTTTTAATAGTTAACAAAAATGAACGAAGGTAAAACTAAATAAGGAAAATCAATAAAATAAAAATGAGAGTGCATTAAAAATATCTTACGAAAATGTCCCTTGTTTTCATTTTTGTCAATTAATATCACACCAGCTTTCGGTTTATTTTAAATTAATTTAAATGTAATTTATTTTGGTATTGCTGTACATCTGTACAGAAGGTAGATCAATCCGTCGTTTGGGAATTGTAGTTTACTTACTAATACTAGGCAACTTTTTTTTGTTGCACTTGACAAATACTGTACTAAACATAATATCACAAATCTAAAAATAATAATAATAATTTTAATACTATAACATTTTCAAAGGGAAAAAATAAACCCGCTCTAAAATGAACAAAGGTAAAACAAAATTGGAAAAAAAAGTCAATAAAATAAAAATGAGAGCAATACTAATACTAGGCAACTTTTTTTTGCGTTTGACAAATACTGTACTAAACACAACATCACATAAATAAAAACAAAAAAAACTAATACTAAAACTAGCTAACATTTTCAAAGGGAAAAAATAAACCCACTCTAAAATGAATTTAAATTAACTGAATTTTAAATAAAAGTCAAAACAAAATAAAAACTCTGACTATAACTATAATGACAAATCCCTAATTCTTATAACCTTGGTGTCCCGCATCCATATAAAACGGTAAAATGTATAAGTACTGTACTTATAGTCGTGTCTTTCTACAAACATGTGCCGTTAAGAGGCCTCTTAGGCTCTTAGGTGTTCTCATTAAGTTATTATTATTATTTTTTTTACTCTTCTCCTGGTATTCAATAAACAATTAAAAAGTAAGTCAAGGTACAACTGTATACTGTTACTATACCGAGCTGAAAACAGATACAAAAAAAAAGAAGAAGCCAAAATGCAACAGAATAATAATGAGGAAGTTGTGACACGTGTTTTTTTTTTTTTTTTTTAAATGCCATCAGACTAAAGGGATGAAAGCAGGAGACATCAGCCTGAGAGGCTCGTCTGACTGATGAGCTCAGTATATTTCCTGTCAGACAATCACTTTGCCTCACCACCGCGAGCATAACAGCCACCAGGGGGGGAAAAAAGAAAGAAAGAAAGAAAGAATGACAAAAGGACAACCAAATAGGTAAATCACGGTAAGAAAACATGAACAAGAAACCAAAGCTGGGTGAAGGTCACAAAGTTGGACTCACTTGCTCTCATAAATGAAATGCATCAGATAACCTGATCACATCTTGACTAAACCCGCACTCCCATTTTTACAGTACATTCAGACAGTGAAGGGAGCGCCTCTAAATGTCAGTCTGACAAACAACGGCCATCTGGGGGCGGGGGTGGGGGGGTGCTACTCGGCAAGATCCAGGAGGCTCTTTTTGTATTGGACAATATGTTCATCAGGGAACATTTCAAATAACCCAATTTTCCTTGAATTACACAGCACAGCATTTCCTGCTATTGTTATAATGGGGCTATTTGACAGACGGCTTGGAGTGGTTTGAATACCGACTCAGCACATCTCGGGGTCTCTAAGAATAGCTTAACAAATATATTGTTGTTGAACCCAGACGACTGCTGATTGTTCGCTTTTAACAGTGACTCGGCGAAAATATGACGAGCTCCACATTTGGTGCGTTTGCGCCCATTGTCCCAGATCGCTCTTCCTGGAGCGGCAGCAGCTCAACTGTAAGACCTTGCGCTTCGGAAGCGGAGGGTCAAGGTTCAAATGAAAAATGGCACCTAGTTGTTGGACAGATAAGAGTCTGCTTCCTGACTACTGTTGAGGTGCCCTTGTGCAAGACCTCTGCCCCCCCCCCCCACACTCTCCAACAATAGGTCAAAAGGTGCAGCACCGTTTGTGTGTCCCATCTCGCCATGTGTAAGGAGGATTTCCCCTCGAGGGATTATAATCAGTATAATAAATTCAATTACCAGAATTTACACTACATTGTTTTCTCAATTCAGCGTCTGACCTCCACTGCTTCCAACTCCTGGGGGGTCCGTTCCTGTATTTCTACACGTTTGTGTGTGTGTGTGACAGAGAGGAAAAGCGTTTCCCAGACGGGGCCGGATGAGCCGAGCGCTTCAAGCCTTTGCTCATTGTTCCCACCTTAAAACAAATAGGATCTTTATTTTGGTTAATGAGAAAATGTTTTATAAGCGTCTGCAGCAGCCCCCCCCAATAAAAACTGTTATGATAATAAGATTAAAAGTAATAAACAGGAAAATCCACCCATTTTTATCCATCTCAGGGGGGCGGCCATTTTGTCACTTACTGTCGACCGAAAATGACATCACAGTTGCTCAGGTAAAGACCAATCACGGATCACCTGCTTTCTTAAGATGTGCTGCGATTGGTCGTTTCCAGTCAACAGCATGTGGCAAAATAGCCGCACCCTGAGATAGATAAAAACGGGTGGATTTTGCTTAATCCATATTCCACAAAGGCAATATTAATCAGAATGCCGTGTTTAGAGTACAACATATTGTAAAGAATTTTTGTGTGTTGACTTCCCCTGAAATATTGAATTAGTCAGCAAATTTCCATAAAACATCGTTTGTTCACCCAAATGTTGCGTCTCAACCTTTTTTGAGCAAAGGCGCCTAAAAAAAGTCACAAAAATGTTTTGTACAAATTAAGTACACACGTATGTACCTTCTGCCATCTAGTGGAAAACCACTGAATTGTTCTGCTTGTCACTACACGTCGCTGGTATAGTTTAATGAATGACGGATTATTTGTAGTAAATTAAACATTTTTAGAACTCTCACGGCACGGTTATTGATAAAAAAGTAAACATTTTTGAGTCAATTTAAGACCCAAGGAGCCGTTTTGAACCCTTAATTTTCCTGCGAGTGACCCCCCCTCAGCATCAGTCAGTCGGAGCCAGTTTAAGGCCCTCACTCGCTCACACCTAACACACATACAAATACCGGTAAGTTCACCTGAGCCCAATTCATGATATAAAGCACGTAGGCCATTGTGTCTCCTTTCATCAAGTTGTTGTTTCATGCGGTAAATAAGCTCATGTGTTTGCACAGCTCCGTGTAAGATGATAAGACACAATCAGTTCACAAGCTCCACTGCGCTCTCTTCTGTCCCTCTTGTGATGATGACTATCGTACATTCAATTATGGAGCATAAAGACAATATTGACAACTTCTCTGCGCCGTGCACAAATAAAAGAGCTTAATGTTTGAAGAACTATTACCCCTTTGAGTCCGCAGCCAATTTATGCGCATGTACTGATAACGGCACTGACCTTATCACAGTCCTACCAGACTGTGACAGACCAACGTGAATGGTACTTTTTTTGTCAAGAAATCCACACAAAGTGACAGATCGGTGGCACTGTGTGAGTAAAGTACCTGTAATTGGAGTCGTGATATGGACAGACTTTGTGACACTGGAACAAATGACCCGACCTTTCATAAGATGTATGAGAACTGAAATGGCGACAGTAGTGACATCACTCGCTCTCACACTCTCTCTCACCCTCACCCACTCTCTCTCCCACTATCATCCCCCCCCTCTCTCCCTCCCACTATCACCCCCCCCTCTCTCCCACTATCACCCCCCCTCTCTCTCTCCCACTATCACCCCCCCTCTCTCTCTCCCACTATCATCCCCGCTCTCTCTCTCCCACTATCACCCCCCCTCTCTCTCCCACTATCACCTCTCTCTCTCTCCCACTATCAACCCCCCCCTCTCTCTCTCTCCCACTATCACCCCCCCTCTCTCTCTCCCACTATCACCTCTCTCTCTCTCTCTCCCACTATCACCCCCCCTCTCTCTCCCACTATCACCCCACCCCCCTCTCTCTCTCCCACTATCACCTCTCTCTCTCTCTCTCCCACTATCACCCCCCCTCTCTCTCCCACTATCACCCCACCCCCCTCTCTCTCTCCCACTATCACCTCTCTCTCTCTCTCTCCCACTATCACCCCCCCTCTCTCTCCCACTATCACCCCACCCCCCTCTCTCTCTCCCACTATCACCCCTCCCCCTCTCTCTCTCTCCCACTATCACCCCCCTCTCTCTCTCTCTCTCTCTCTTCCACTATCACCCCCCCTTCTCTCCCTCTCTCTCTCCCACTATCACCCCACCTCTCTCCCTCTCTCTCTCCCACTATCACCCCCCCCCCCTCTCTCTCTCTAGATAGATAGTACATTATGGTATAATGTGTTAGAAAGTTCAACAATTAGTAAAGTAGATCATTACATTTGCTATGTAAGTAGAGGTTCTTATAGGTAACTGCCAAATTATCAGGGCCAGAATCCAATTACAGGTTGGACACATGGCGGATGTGGACTAAATCCATAAACGCAAGCGAGAAACTGAAACTGAGAGTGTCCAATCTTCTTTCAATATTCTTGATACTCACAAACGATGACACAATTTGACTAAGCCTCCCGTGAGAGCGAGCCATTGGCTACACTTTCACGGGTTCAATGGTGCTACACCGGGGCTGCACTGATGTTTGTTTGTAATGAGCTGCCTTCCCACGCAGCTGCTTTAAACCGATTTGCTCGACTGGGCTCTATCTTAAAATCAAATTCAATCCAGCACACGAGCTGTCTCATGTTTCATGTAGTACATCGCATACGTTTGCGTGAATCTCTGACTAATGTGCTTGCCCGTCATCCTTACTAGGCAACGTGTTGTCATCACAGAGGATTGTGTGTTTTAGCAACACACATGCACCCATACACGGAATGACTATCAAGCTTTGGAGGAGGGAGATGTCCCATATGGACTATAAAAAATATTTAGTACATGATAGGTTGCGTTTGTCGTTAGTTATCACCTACTGTATGTCATGTCATGATTGTATCGTAGGTTAGGCTCAGGGCCGGGCAATCCTTTGAAGATTTCAAATGCACAGATAGGTCATGTCTGTCGTAGGTGAGGTAGGAGGAGTTAAAATTTGCACGTCAAATAATTTATTTCAATATTAAAAATTATTAATTCTCTTTGGTATTGTTTACAATAAATTCAATTGCGTTTTATCAGCCGCTTGTTTCAATGAAATACAGTGAATGAAAATAAATGTGTAAAATTGTTTGTTTTACTAATATTTGCATTAGGGATGGGCAAGTACCGATACCAGGTATTTGTTATCCGGCGAGTCTCGGCCTTATTTCAAGGTATCGGCACTTAAGCGACGCCAGCTGATTCTGGTATCGGCTGCCCTCTTGCGGCTGTTTTACGATCATGAACTAGAAATTAGAAGAATAGAAAATTATCATTAAGTTTTTGCAGTTTTTAGGAAAAATGTTATAGAAGTATACATAGGTGTTTTTCAATATCTGTCATTGTTTTGTGCGTGGGGGATTTTTATTTTTATATAATTGTTTTTTTTCTAATTCTCATTGTTGTTGTTTTAATTATATGTATCAAAAGTACTAGTGGTGTTGGTGCTTGGTATCGATCTTGATGACTACTCAATAACTTGTACTGGCATTGGTCTTAAAAAAAGTGGTATAGAAAGTTCCTAATTTTCATTATACTGTATTACTTACAGTAAATCAATTAACCAATGATTTAATGAGATGAATAAAAAAAAATTATGAATACATTTTTGATTGACCAATTTTAAGGGGAAAGAATACAGTAAATAAATGCAACAAATATTCATACCCTTTACCATGAGAAATATTTTTCGCACCCGTGGTCTATTTATTTCTGTGACGTTCTATGAAATGACCCAGGACCGATTTCTCTGCAAAAACAAAATGTAAGCCACAGAGCCCAATGGGCAAGAACATTAGCTTAGCTAGGTTGTATGCTGACTTGCACATAATTGCACTCGAATCCCACCGGTCTTTATGCATTTTTGAGTCAGCTGCCTTGCACAATTTGAGGCCATAAAAGATGCAAAAGTGAGAAGAGAAGAAACTCATTGCATTACTTTAAAAAAAATTGAGTAGCAGGAGAGGAATTTAAATTATTTTTTAAAAAAGTATCCAACCCTGTAATATTGCCAGGTTTTCGTCGTGTAAAAACTATTTTTCGAACTTTTAGACGAGCGGAGCAAATTAAAACAATAAATTGGACAAACAAACTTCAATCCGCTTGGGAAGAACTGCAAACAAAGTTAATTAACAGCGCTGCAGTGAAAAGCACACAATGTGAAAGCGATTGAGCTCAACTCGGGTGTGAGAAAGATCTCTGGCCTGTGATCCCTACCGGATAGCCTTGTGTTTTCTTCTGGCACCACTTCAGTAGAGCGTTCCTCTTCGATCCCCCATACTCCCGCGCGAGTGCGGCCAAGGGGTCCGCACTTTCCACACCGTCACGAGGGAAACACAAACCACAAGTACACAGTGAGAGAGAGACATTTGGTGCGATAAGAGATTTGAGTCATATGTAAAGTGCAAATATTTTCCTCGGATTGCATACGGTTAATTCTCCCCCGATATGAATGGGCTCCATAAAAAACAACAACGAATAAACAATACGAAACAATGATTCCAAGCATACACCCACAGTACGTGAACTGCTTCACAATGACACGAATATAGTTCCCGAGGTCATCTCGGCGGTGTTTGTGTTGTCACTGAAGCCATGGGAAGACCACGACGCCCGGTCATTGCTCTCAAAATGGTAAACATGTCACGGCGCTCCACTGTTAAATTCATTAGTTCTCTCTTTGAGGCGTCGCAAATTTTGCAGGAGGTGCGCGCGTGCACATTCATCACCAATGAATAATATTAGTTGCGTAATCACCCGAGTACCATACCAAAAACAGTCATAACACGACGCCGTTTGGGAGGTGCAACAACAACACTTCACTGACAATTATTGTCCAAGTCAAAGCACTGGAGGGAGTTTTAATATTCCCGTAAATGAATCGATGGGGAATATGGGATAGAACACTGGTCGGACGGGTTTATCAATGTCAACAGTATGAGTGCGGAACTGAGGGTGTGTCTAGACTGAAGGATGTCAACGTTGCCAACCAGCCTCACTGTGGCCACATAGGGGTTTTCAAAACTCTGCACAATGTCTATATGCATACACTAAGCCAGGGGTCTGCAATCTGCAGCACTGGAGCCACATGTGGCTCTTTAGTCTCTCTCCTTTGGCTCCCTGTGGATCTCTAAAGAAAAAGGAGTAGAAATTATATATATATATATATATATTTTTTTTTTATATTATATATATATATATATGTATTTTCATTTTTATAGATTTTTTTTTGATAAAATATTCTTTGAATGAATTAATGATTTAGATTAATAAATGCGAAATAAAAAATTCAAAAATGTCAGAGTCTAAATTTGTAAGTTGTCAGGAAAAAGAGACGAAAGGCAGATGAAATTATCATATATATTTTTTTTAAATACGTAAAAATAACAAAAAATTGACCATGAAATGTCCAAAAACAAAAGACGAAAGTCAGAAAATTACCATAAAATGCCTTTGGAATTGCAACAACAAAAAAAAGTCAGAAAATTAATGATTAAAAAAAGGCAGAAAAGAAAAACATTCAAAATGTAACTATAAAATATCCAAAAACAAAAGAAATATCCCCAAACCAAGACTACTATAAAATGTCAACAAATTTGCCACAAATCAGACAATTTATATATATAAAAAAGTCAGAAAATAATGTAAAAAAAAAAAAAAAATGTCACAGAGCAGACAGTGAAAAATTGTCTGAACATTTTCAAAATGTCTTTCCGACATGTAAAAACTATCTGTGAACATCGTACAAACCCTGATGAAATCCTGAAATTCGCCACGTTCGCAAGCACTAGCCACTCAGTGGCGGTAAAGAAACATTAAATTCACTTTGAAAATACATATAAAATAATGGCTGAGGAAACAACAGGGACAAACACCCAGAAATTAATGAGTTGCACTAGAGGCCCAACAACTTTAGTATGCTTCCATCTGATTGCACCCCCAGTGTTGAACAACTTGCGCAGAACCCCGACTCCGACCCCATGAAACACCTTGAGGATTACCTCGATCCGAGATGGCGAAGTCCAACTTCTCATTAAGTGAGGACACTATAAACTAAAATCTTCTTGTATGTGCAGTGACCGGTTGTCCACATAAATATTAGACAATAACCACCTGAACATGCCGTTGGCCTGGTTGTAGCTAAAAGACGACGTGCGGCTCCTCAGGGAAGCGGGGCTTTTGAATATAGACTCCAGGGACGGGCTCTTCCTTATCAAGATGTTGGGTTTCGTGTCATCTCCACAACCTGAAAATTGACATGGGGAATCCGAGTACGTAGAGATCACACATGATCAAGTGCAGTGTTTTTGTAAAGAGACAGATATGCTTATCAGACAAGAAGAAAAACTCAAACTGAAAATTGCGTGTCTCAAGCAATGCTAAAGGAAGTAGCAACAATCCCTTTAACTTTGCACACTTTACACCAAAATACATCTGACCTTTTTGGTCTGTATTCTAGATAGTATGCCTAATGGCAAAGCACCTGGCCCGGATGGTTATCCGGTTATATTTTTTAAGCACTTTTGGTTAACGCTTGCTCCATTATTCTTAAGAGTAGTAACAGAAATTAAAACTAATGGTTACATACGCCCAGACATGAATACAGCAGCAATTAAACTTTTATTAAAGCCAGAAGAATACATCTGACCTTTTTATTCTGTACATGGTCTGTCATGTGTTGCCAGGAAACTGGCCTCCACCTATGATTTGTGTTCAATTTGCGGTACATACCGTGAGGATGGACAAAGTCTCCGTGACTGATTCTTTTTTCCAACAACTTCGACAAGGGCTTTAAGTACGACTGCCTCTGCAAGAAATAAAATAGACCGTATATCAAATGATGATTGAAGACGCAACAAAAATAAAGGCTCACATGCTGTAGTCAAGCGAACTAAAGGTCAGAACCGCAGATGGGACAAACATACATAAATAGTATTACGTCACATTTTCCCCTGGCCATGCTTGGCTGCACGCCACTGCCAAAGCTAGACGGCAGCTGATTTAGGGACTGTTTGGAACTAAATTGTGCTAACCTGGATTGGCGAGACTGCAGCGGCAGGCGCTGTGCGCGTAGGGATTCCACTCAGCGGGCTTCGAGGTGAGCTGTGGATTTGAACTGTGAGGCCTGGTCCGTCTGAGAGACATAAGCAGCAACATACACTGATATAAATGATTGATTTATTATGAACTCATTCACTGCCATTGACGGCTATAGACGTCAAAAATTCATTTGAACTATTTCTATTAGTTTAACAGTTTTTTCCCCCACTTTTTTAACAGTATGAAAACCTAGGAAAAAAATTAATGTACATTTAGAACAGATATAAAATTTGTGATTAATCGTGAGTTAACTATTAAAGTCATGCGATAAATTACAATTAAAAATTGTAATCGCCTGCCGTCCCTAATTTTTAACAATCTTTTCAACAACAAAAAAATATTTAAAAAAATGTCTAGGTTTTCATACTCTTGTTAACAAAAGTGGAAAAATATTTAAATGAATAGAAATAGTTAAAATTATTTTTTTACGTTTATAGGCGTCAATGGCAGTGAATGAGTTAAAGGGGAAGTCAGCCTAACAACACAACCAATAACAACCAATCATGGCGCATATTCCATAAATGCATTTTCCTTTTTTCCATAGTCCACAAATAGCTCAGGTTAAAGGTTACCAGGCTGAATTTGTTTCACATAGCTTTTAACAAAATGTTATTTAAAATTATGTAACATTTTCGATAGCAAACCAATTAGAAGTAGATTTTCATCGACTCCTCGTTGATTCCCATTATAACGTGCATTTTTCAATATACTAAATCCTGACGTTAAAATGGTTTTCTCATGAAAACTGTATAAATCTATTAATAACCCTTTGAAATACAAGGAAATTTGCTTTTTTTTGATGCTACAGTACCAACTCTCCGTTCACCACAAAGGATATGCTAATGTTGTTGTATTGTGTGTCTGCGTGTGTTGCTTCGCTCACTCTGTCCACCAGTATCAGATGACTTAATAAGGGACTTGACAGTAGCTCCCGGCTCCGTGTTGGCATCGCCATTGGCGTCCGAAGGTGGGCTCGGGATCACACCGCACCACTTGCGGCTGCTCTCACAAGGCGGCCGTTTTAAATCATCACCTTGAGACCTGACAGATACAATAAACAAAAATGTACAGTGAGTAGCTCGTGCTGTTAAAATGGCTGCTCCAGCTATATTAGGAAGTCACAAACTGGTTGAAAGGTGCAAAACAATCAAAGCCAAATTTCTGTGGTGATAACATTGGACTCGAAACAAAAACACAAAAGCACACATCTACTGGCATAATATAATTTATTTGTGAATTGTTACGAATGACAAAACGTTGTTTTTTTTTATACTAACATGTATGCAGTGGTTGTGGTCTTCTTCATTAGTAAAGACAAAGTCAGCAAATGATATATATATATATGAACAAACAACAAAAATTGCAGGCATCACAGTATGGCTTGTATACAAAAGATAATAAATCTGGAAAACTAACTGGATTCCAAATATATCCTGTAACCATGTAGCCCTCAGAAGTATTAAACAGTCCATGGGTCGGCATTTGGCTCATATAAGACCATCCTTTGACAGGTGACATCTCTTTTAATTCATAGTCCTAATTCACACAGAGTAACAAACCCTTTTAGTAACATGTAGCACAGTCAAACAGGTCTTGCAGATATGGACCACAAATAAACCAAAATCACCATATTTTGATGCTTAAAGACAGTAGAAGTATATTTGAGGTTTGCTTGTTTTGTAGTTTTTGTAACTTACAGATGTATTGTAATTTTTTGGCAACAAGCAGTCCTGAATGAGCACATACTGGATATAAGTAGGACAGTATACGACGCAAATGTCGCCGGTTCACGATACGGTGTTACATACCGCCATCTCTTGGCAAAATATGGCATTGCACCCGTTTAGACACTGCACAGATGAAACGAATTGGGCCTCATTCACCAACCGCCCTAAAATTAATCAACACATTTGTCACACACTTCAACAAGCGTTCCCCAAAATATCGACATTGTCAAGGGCATTGAGCAAAAGTATTTTTAACTGTAATATAAAAACAGTAGGATTTAAACCCCTACTTGAATCGTTTAAAAACATTTCTTAAAACAAATTAAAGATCATTCTTAGGTTGGTGAATCAGGCCCATTGGTTTTCTTTCATCCATCCATTTACTATACCGCTTGCCCGCAACCTAAATTACACCCCAAAAAAGACAGGAAAATAAAGAATAATGTTGTTGTTTTTTTTTTAAATCTAATATGTGCAACCCTCAGTCCAACAGCTCATTTGTCGTGGCATTAATACAATATGCAATGATGCATGTTTTTGTTTTGTTTTTTAAGGGAAAATGGTTGAGAACCACAAACAGTGTGTGATGACAGGTGCTTATATACTTGCAGTAAATTAAAGGAAACACTTTTTTTTATGTAACAAATACAACAACTCGGCTTTAAGACGCACACTTAACTTTGTAGTCGAAGAAAGTATTAACACAAATACTGTTACAAATACCACAAAAAAGGACAAACCCAGTACATTCAATAAAAAAAATACAATAACATCAAAACATGTATGCAGGTACATTTAAACATGTGGAAAATGTAAACTGCAATATTTATGCTGCAAAACAGAGCGAACAGTTTGCACTGATGCTTGCTGATTACAATGTTTCCTTTTAAAGTTGTATTTCGTCCCTCCCGACCGCCAGGTGGCGGTGCTTCAAGCACTGAATGTTTCCTTCGCGCATGCACAATACACATTCAGTGCTTGGAACACCGCCATCTGGCGGTAGGGAGGGACTCATAGAACCGCAGTTACAGTCGTAACTTTCGTTTTAAGTGCATCATTATCGCCTGCCTGATCTCCACAAGGTGCTGAAATGAACATCACTAGTGTCCTTCGACTGCCGTCTTGGTATCAAATGTTGCTCCAGGGACAATTCTGAAAAGAGAAAGATATGCATTAACATGTTTAGACCTGTTGGCCTGTAAAATTAGTATATTTACAGTAAAAGCAGAAGAGTTCTAATATCCACTTTTAAATCAGAACGTAACCAAAAGTCTACCCCATGCATAAATGATTAGGCCATTAATGAAGTCTGAAATATCTAATGAAGGTGCTATACAACTGCAATTCATTTGAGACAGATAATGCATTGCCTGAAATTTGCATCCGGCCATGCTGCGCGCACCAGCGGCTAAACTGATGGGGAAACTATGGCTTATTCCAACAAAGAACAGCAGGTGGCGCAAGAGACATTCGTTTAAATAGAATGAGAATAAGCATTGCCCAAAAAAACAGCTAGTCCTGCGGGTGCCTGCAGCCAGTGTAGGGAAAGACGGGAGTCAACAAGCTGAAGGTGAGAAACACCGAGACGAAGATAGGGAGTTGAGATGAGAGCAAAATCATCAGCAGCAGTGCAAAAGCCGTGAGAAGCAGGCGAACGGGGCAGGGAACTCACCTGGACTCGAGTCTTGTCAAAAGACATCTTTGTGAGGCATCAAAAGGTGCTGCTGGAGGTGGGGAGCGGGACGCAGTGCAACAGCTAATCTTGGGGATCGCCGGCTGATTTAGCCGAGGTCTACAACTAGTGATGTGGTATATTTATAAGGACCTCACCAAACGTCATGTTATTTTCAAAGACAACTGTGAGGTGACACTGAACATTCATTCATGCAGACATGGATGAAGGAGTGGCTTAATGGTTCACACAACACAGGGCACACGGATCAACATGGCACCGCAGCAGCAAGCCAGAAAACTATAGAAAGAGGTACAATGATAAGGTGAGCGTTAAAGCCCCGGTTTCAAACTAATGAGTACTGCACCTCTAATTATAGCAGCCACCAGAATAAAGACACGACCAATACATCTTCAAGGGATTCATTCCAGTGCTGTCACTATCAAATATTTTTTGAATCTATTCATATCCATCGATTTTTCAATCTATTAATCGACTAATCAGATTAATTTTTGTTTTGCATTAAACACCCTCCCCGCCCCCCATTGCTGTTTATTAACCAGCGATTGGTGTTTATTTCGTACTCATAAAGTGATAAAACAAACACAACCGGGGATTGATGTACTATGTTGGTCATTATTTTCCAAAGTAGAAACAGATGTTTGCAAATGTCTTATTTGGATTAAGTCATTCACTGCCATTGACGGCTATTGATGTTCAAAATTCATTTGAACTATTTCTATTAGTTTAATTTTTTTCCCACTTTTGTTAACAAGAGTATGAAAAGCTAGATTTTTTTTTTTATTATACATTTAGAACAAATGTAAAATGAGTGATTAATCGGGAGTTAACTATTGAAGTCATGCAGTTAATTACCATCAAAAATTTTAATCGCCTGACAGGATTAATAAAAAAAATCTATTATTACAAATTAGGGGCGTCAGGCGATTAAAATTTTTAATCGTAATTAATCGCATGACTTCACTAGTTAACTCACGATTAATCACACATTTCAGTTCTAAATGTACAATAAAAAAAAATCTAGGTTTTCATACTCTTAACAAGAGTAAAAAAAAAAAAGTTAAACTAATAGAAATAGTTCAAATGAATTTTTGACGTCTATAGCCGTCAATGGCAGTGAATGAGTTAAAAACAGAAGATAAGATATTCTGAAATCAGAGGATTTGGACAATTTTAAATAAAAATTAAAAATGGCTCCAAAAAGTGACTCGATTATTAAGAGTTGTTGATCAATTACTTTTGACAGCTCTAATTCATTCCAAGTTAAATGTTTGCAGCATTGTCTGGTGCTGCATCAGTGCATACATGCGCCACCGCAGCTGCATTTTCATCAACTGTAGTAAAAAAAAAAAGAAAAGATTCCATGCATAGTGGCTGAGAATAGTGAGGTTGGAGTGTTTTTGACTGGCAGTGGTTAGTGTAAAAAAAGAAGGCAGCTTAAAAGAAGAGAGTCAGATACTGTAAATCCTAGGAAGCAAACGGACCTTTTTGAAACGCACATTATTTAGCCAAAGAATTGAGCTAAATAATGTTTACATTAAAACCAGTTTGAAGTGGGACGCTCGTGCTAAGGCAGGAGATAGGATGTTTGCGAACATTTGATTTCAATTAGCAATTAGAACTGGGAATGCATTCGCATTTGTACTTTAATTTAGGCATTCAAATGGGAATCTGGCACTGCTCTGAACAGCATCCCGATGCTTAAGCAATGTAGAGAGGGTCCAAATAAGGACTGTGAGACGTGACGTCCGTACCTGACACCTTGCAGGGCTTCCAGGTCTAAAGAAAGCTTAGCATTGTGATCCTGCTCCTCCTGCAGCTGCCGCCTGAGGGTGCACAGCTCCTGTTGAGCCTCCACTTTGATGTCATTGGCAACCACCACCGCTGTCTGGAGGTCGGCCTGGAACCGACGCCATTCGTCTTTTTCTTCCTATAAAAAGATTTTTTTTTTTAAAAAAAAGACACGTCTGTTAGGTTCATATTCATATTCTCCAATACAAAAAAACTGTGCTTTTATAAAGGAGATGTGTTATGATCGCAGTTAAAATATCAATCCCCAAACTCCCTTACCTTCATCTGCCTGCTAAAAACTTTCAGTTGACGATCGGCTTCAAATTTCTGCTCCTCTAACTTTTTAACAAGATCTGCAAACACAAATTAAAGGTCTTTGACTTCTCATTGCGCACGACTTAACATCATGCGGGTTAATTGGTGGCGCAGGGGTGATTAGTAAATGAAAGTACGAGAGCACAAAGAAAATAAAAATCATTGTTTCTACAACTACTGGTAAAAGTAAGAAGCATACAATAATGTCGTCATTTGCATTCTGTCCACCCTGCACCATGAGGAAGTGCAGGTAAACAGTGAAGAAATACAATAAACCACAAATACATCTTACATTTGAAGGGAGATGGAATCTAAAAGGCTAAAATAAGAAAAGCGAGTCAAACATACTCTCCAAGTCGAGGACCGTCTGATTCGTGTGGAGGTTGACGGCCCGCTGCTGCTCCACTTGGTCCTCCAGTTCAAAGATGGTCTCCTTCATGTCCTTGACTTGTTTCTCAGCCAACATGCCCGCCTCCTCTAAGGCACCCACCCGCTTGGTGAGCTCCTCCTCCCTCATCTCCGCTCTCTCAAGGACCTGCTGGCCTGTGGCCTCCACCTGTGTGTGCATTTCGGAGTTAAAGCATGGATAGAAAACTAAACAAAACGACAATGGAAAAAGTCAGTTTCTTTGGGCCAGCAAGTATATGAAAGCAAAATGCGACACAATGTCAAATTTTGAGTACACTTTTCTTACATAACAGAATTTGTTGCTTACACACTAAAAATAGCTGGGCCAAAAAGGGACTGACACAACTTTTTGGGTTATTCATGTAACCGCCGTCGGGCTATTAATTTGACCCAAAAAGTTCGGTCAAATGAAAAACCCAAAAATGGGTTGTTTTGTGGGTTATTCTTGACCCAACTTTATAGGTTAAATGAATAACTCAATGACAGTTAAATGAATTGGGTTACTTTATACAAAATTGACCCAAAAACTGGGTTCTTTTTTTTCCGGGGAATTCATTTGACCCAACTTTTTGGGTTATTCGTATAATTGTCGTCAGGGTTATTCATTTAAACCATAAAGGTGGGTTAAATGAATAATCCCAAATTGGGCTGTTTTGTGGGTTATTCTCAACCCAACTTTATGGGTAAATGAATAACCCAATGACAGTTAAATGAATAACCCAATTAACTTAACTGTCATAACCCAATGGCCGGTAAATGAATAACCCAATTAATTTAACTTTCATTGGGTTATTCATTTAACCCATAAAGTTGGGTCAAAGGAATAACCCACAAAACAACCCAATACATTTAACCCATGAAGTTGGGTGAGTCCCTTTTTGACCCAATTTGGGTTATTTTTGACCCAACAGTTTTTAGAGTTGCAAATTCTACTAAATCTTTTGGTAGGTTTTTCAAATTTTAAGACCTGTTAATGCTTTCCAAGGGCTTGATTTATATATTAGTTTTAAGAATGCTTGCCAAGAATTGTTTTGCTTAAAATAAGAACATTTGTCTAAATTAGAGGAAATTTGGCTTAATTTTTAGTATGGCTTTTTTTTTTTTTGCAGTGATAGCTACAGTGCCTATTAAATTTTTTTTTTCATGATTATTGTCCTCTCAATCTCTGAAATCTGCCCTGACACAGTCATGCACTGGTGGACCAGCCTGCAGTCACAACTCCGTAGTGAAGGCATCACATGGATGGAAGTGTCAACAAGCGTCTCCAAACAATTAAGCTAACAGCTTTGAATTAAATAGGGAGAAAAAAAATCCAGTCAATCAAGTGGAGAAATCAAAATTCTCGGTGCTAAAAATGCACCCACAATACCTTGGACATGCTCGCTTGTACGTGCTCGGTCTCATCTTGGGCCTGCAGCAAGTCCTGCCTCAGCTCTCTCAGCTCCAGCTCCAGGCGGTCTCTCTCAGCGTGGGCCGTCTTGAGTAGACCCCGCAGCTCAGTTCTATCGCTAGCACCCTGCACGGCCTTCAGCTCGCCCACCTTTTGCCTCTCTATGTCCACCTGTGCCTTCAGCCGACTATTTTCCACTCGGAGACAGTCAACGGTGGCCCTCTGCTCTTCTGCGGACTGCGCGGCTTCACCTCTGGCTTCCAGCTCCCGGCTGAGTTGGTCATGGAGCCTGTCCATCTCTTCCCGCAGACCGTGCACCTGGCCCTGCGCCTCCTGGTGCTCCTCCTCAAGCGCTCGAAGGCTGCTTGTTAACTGCTGCTGGATGTTCACCAGCTTCTCCCGTTCAAAGCGCGAGCTCTCAACCAGCTCGGCGTACCTTTGCTCGAGTTCAACAAGTCGAGGACCTTGGCTCCTGAACTCGTCCTCCCGCTGGGCCTGAGCCTGGACCTGCTCCTGAAGTCGGCTCGCCAGCGCCTCGTTCTTCTGGGAGAGCAGCTCTAAGCGTTCTCTCTGCTGCTGGAGCGAGGTCTGCAGGAGGCGCTTCTCCTCAGCCAGACGCTCGTTCTCCGCCGTCAGTTCTTGCACCACTTGCTGCTGGTCGCCGAGCTCCTGCAGAGTGGCCTGGAGCTCCTCTGCGGTGCTGTGGTGGTTTTCCTCCATCTTGTGTATCTGTTCCGTTAGGCTCTGTACACACGCGTCACGCCCACCCGCCGTGGCTTCACTACTGACGTTGCTGCTAATGGATCCCGAACGTGGGATCTTCTCAAACTCCGACGAGTCAGGCGAAGGCGAGTCCTTGACGGAGCTGGAGGAGAAGGAGGTTTTAATGAGACCGGCGGTTGGGCTGGAATCTGACCAGAGGCCATTCGGAAGTTTTGGAGGGCTACCAGACAATGGCAAGGCCTCGAAGGAGATAAGCCTCCTCTTTAGTACTTGGTTCTCCTCTCGGAGGTTGGCGAGCTCTCTCTGAAACTTTGCATTCTTCTCCCTCAGCTCCTGAAGCAGTACGCGGGCCTCTGTGAGCTTTCCCTCTTGTTCTGCAGACGGATCTTGAGGCGATACCGAGACAGGTGACGGCAACGGGGAAGAAGTGGAGGCTTTGCTTTTGCAGCGTTGCAACTCCGTGCGGAGGTTGCTGATCTCAAAGTCTTTAGCCTTGGTTTCGGCCAACAGCTCTTTAACCTGACATTCCAGGAGGCCCCTTTCCTGGCCTTCTGCTTCTCCACGACACTTTGTTGAATTACGCGTTTGCTTTGCCAGGGTCGAGAGGCTGGAAGTGCTGGCACTGGAAACAATCCTCTTAGTGGAAGAGCTCCTCAACTGGTCCCGCAGGGAAATGCGCTCCCTTGTTATCGAGGATGGGATTTCTCTTGGGGCCGGAATGCCAGACTTCTTAGTTGCTTGACAACCTGTGACACATACCAAAAGTGATTGAGATAACTTTAGTCATCCAAAGCGGGGAGCTCACTTGGAGACCTCCAGCCCACTTTCACGGTAAGCGATAACAGGTTACAATAGAGACAGTCAAACACACAGTTAACGTACTGTGCATTGGCGTGCAGCAGAGGTGTCAAACTCATTTGAATTCAGGGGCCACTTTCAGTCAAATTTGAGACAAGTATGTCTGTGGCCTAGTAAGCTATAAATAAAAATGACAAGTGAATATATATATATATATTCCCATTTATTTGTATTTTATTGCAGAGCAATGGGAAATGTATTTTCTCTTTTCATCAAATCCTGAGTAAGACCCAAATTTCAGGATGCCCTTTAAGTGGTTGTCAGTGCGACCTCCAGTGGACAAAATTAGCAACAACAGTTCATTTGAGTGAAAAACTGAAATTTGTGTTCTGTCTTCACGGGGGCCAGATTCGACCCACTGGCGGGGCCGGTTCCGGCCCACGGGCCTTATGTTTGACACCCCTGGCGTACATTATGCGAGGATATTATTACATGAAATTCAATGCATTGGGATCTTAATACATTTGCAAATCAAGACGTATCATATACTTTAGACGAAACATGATTTAGGAAAGGTAAAATAAATTAGCAGGGACACACATTAGGCCCCTTTTGTTTACATCACGTAAACGAAACTTATAGTGGGTCCGATTTTGACGCTTTTATTTGTCACTGCGTTTTGTTACAGCTAACTGTGCCCAAACACCGTTTGCCGTTTCGACAATACAGCATCTGCCTGGCATTGTCCCACTCTTGCTCTCCTTGTGTTCATTCATCATTACAGCAGAGCGTTACTGTGACATTTCAAAAGGCACTAATGTGGGTCACAAGCACAAGCCTATTCCAGACTCCATCTGAACTGTGACAAGTATTTTATTGTACGTTTTCCGCTCATCAACAAACAGTGGGCGGGACTTGGCTCAGTGATGGAAATTTGTCCCGGCGCGTCTATTTAAATTCATGCATTGAACAACTCTCTCAGCATCGCAAAGACAGAGGACAGAATGGACACTTGGACGGTCTATAACATCAAACGCATAATATAAAAAATACTTGCCATTAAATTGGACACAGTGCACAGATTATGTCGTACTGAGTCAACTGTGGCAGGAGCTGCCAATACCATTTTACATTCCCGGCGCGTGCAGCTGAATTTGAACGAATGAAAAGGTTCTTTCAGTTAAGCGTTGGAGACATTACACGTTGTGAAGATTTAAAGCTGAAGAAGTAGGACAGAAGGGGACAATAAAGCACACATCACCGAGATGCCAAGCAGATAATTTTTTGCAACTGTGGAATTCAATTCTCACATTTTGGCTAACTGCATCTAAGACAGCTTGAATCCACGATTGATAGAATGAGGACAACGTACAACGCTGTCGCTGAGCATATCAAATATACGTCACAGATTTGAAAACATAGCACGTAAACGTTACAAATGGCAGATTATCACGCCGATATATTAGACAAAATAAGAAAATCAGTTTGCGTTGAAGGCCACTTGACATTTTGGCATTCCACACAAACAAAAAGGTCCTTGAGTAGAAGAAAGGCGAGTCTGATGTGGTTAGGGTGAATTCTCATATCTGTGTGGAGCAAAGAACATGACTTTGTCTTTTATTTCTCCCTTATCTTTGTATCGCCCACCTCTGTAACTCATTCACTGCCATTGACGGCTATAGACGTCAAAAATTCATTTGAACTATTTCTGTTAGTTTAACTTTTTTCCCCCCCACCTTTGTTAACATGAGTATGAAAACCTAGATTTTTTTATTGTACATTTAGAACAGATATAAAATTTGTGATTAATCGTGAGTTAACTAGTGAAGTCATGCGATTAATTACGATTACAAATTTTAATCACCTGATGCCCCTAATTTTTTATAATCTTTTTTTTCTTTTTTTTAAGAAAAGAAGATTAAAAATTAGGGCCGTCTGGCGATTAATTTTTTTTAGCATAATTAATCGCATGACTGCACTAGTTAACTCACGATTAATCACAAATGTTATATCTGTTCTAATACAATAAAAAAAATTCTAGGTTTTCATACTCTTGTTAACAAAAGTGGGAAAAATGTAAAAATCATTTTTGACGTCTATAGCCGTCGATGGCAGTGAATGTGTTATCCATGATGTCACCTCAGCTTGTTTGAAGTGACATCAGTCTCTAAATGCTGCAGTTAATGGACGCAAATGGCTCACAACTGAAATGGATATGTGACTGCGATCCACCTGCCAATCGTAGCAAAGGGCAACAGTGCTAAATATGTGTTTGGTTGGAAACCACTTCCACCTGTGATGTGTAAAAAGTTGAGACAGAGGGTACGACAACCATAACGTTCACTTTAGCATTTGTGAAACTGATTTTTCCACGAAATTACCTCAAATCAGAGAAAAGCACTGTTTTTAAATACAAGGCTGATTTAATGTGTGTTACTGGGATTTTAAGAGTTGAATTAATGAGTGAATTAATGAGTGCAGGCGGTTAAGTGTCAGCCAGTTGGCACCTGAAGTGCCTTCATTATCACCATCACAAACAAACTCACACGGAAGAATGCATCTAGCTGCATTGTGTGTCCTGTTTTGTTCCAAAAAGTATGGTGGGCTTCCCCTTTTCCTGACTGACAAGACCGTGAAATGGGTCAACAGGCACCTATCAGTCAGGCACGGAGACTCACAGGCATTTCTGTCCTCTGACTGGAATCAAGAGATTCCAGTGAGTCTCGGGAGGGAGGCTGCATGACACAATGACTGAAAACAGATTAGTCAGGATGGTTGAATGCGTTGCTATTGCCCAGGGGTCTGCAACCTGCGGCTTTGGAGCCACATGTGGCTCCCTGTGCATCTCTAAAAACAATTTGTAGAAAAAACAACAACACATTTTTCTTTAGATAAAAATATTATTTAAATGAAATAATGTTTTAGATAGAAACGAATAATAAATTTTAAAAAAATGTCCATAAAATTGCCAACAATTTCAGAAAATTTAAAGCAAAAAAAAAAAAGGCTGCATTTTTTTAAATAAGTAGACATAAAATGAGAGGCAGAAATTTTCCATAATATGACCATAAAATTGCCAATAAAAGTCAGAAAACTGACAAATGCCGAAAAGTCTAAAAATGTATGAAAAACAAAGTATGATAAATTTAGGATTGTTGTTAAATGATTCTGAAGACTGCTCATGCTCATCATGCATACATACCATAGCACTGATTTATGTAAAGTCTTTATAATGGCCAGTAAAATCTAACATTTCCCTATGGGCAAAAAGTCCAAATTTATTTTAAAAAGAAGAAGAACAAAAAGACCCATTTGTTTGCTGTGCCTACGTGGACTTAATGGAAAGTATAAAAAAAAAAAAAAAAGTGATAACTTCCTCAGTGCTCAAGCTCTCACAGGTTGGTCCTTCAACGTGAACCCCCCCCCCCCCCCCCCAACTTACTCGAAAATTATGCACAAACATTTGTCCATTGGAAACATTTTCTCTGTTGTGACAAAACAAATCCAATTCCTCACCAAATGTAAAAGATATATGGTTTAATAGTGTTGTCCCACCAATAGACATACCACTGTATGTGTTACCTCACCATACCCAAGTACTGTCCTGATATCTTAATAATAAATGTGTCTACAGGAGGTCAACGGAAACGTCAAAATGGAAAACATTTTAGGACCTCTGGGAAGAGGACATACGTCAGCGTACATCTGTGGGCAAGAGATACCAAATGCAGGCTGAAAATAAAATGTAACTCAGCAAAATGGATGCCAGGTAGAATTTATCACCCCCAGCACATGAATTGATAGCGTCCTAACATTCTTAATCGGTATGTCTCATTTGGATTATTCTAGACTTATTGATGCAACTCCTTTCACTTTTCATTGTCATCAATTGATAAATTATATTAGTTAGCTAGCTAGGTAGCTATATAGTTACCTAGATAACTAGACAGACAGCTCGATAACTAGCTTGCTAGATGACTAGATAGATATTTAACTCATTCACTGCCATAGACGTCAAAAATTCATTTGAACTATTTCTATTAGTTTAAAAATTTTTCCTACTCTTGTTAATAATATTTTTTATTGTATTAGAACAGATATAAAATTTGTGATTAATCATGAGTTAACTAGTGAAGTCATGCGATTAAAAATTGTAATTGCCTGGCGCCCCTAATTTTAATAATCTTTTCTTAAAAATAAAATAAAAATATTATTAAAACTTAAACAAAAAAGGTATCTTTTTTGTTTTGTTTTTTAAAGAAAAGATTATTAAAAATTAGGGGCATCAGGCAATTCAAATTTGTAATCGTAATTAATCGTATTACTTCACTAGTTAACTCACGATTAATCACAAACTTTATATCTGTTCTAAATGTACAAAAAAAATGCTAGGTTTTCATACTCTTGTTGACAAAACAACAACAACAAAAGTTAAACTAATAGAAATAGTTAAAATGTTTTTTTTTTAAGTCTATAGATGTCAATGGCAGTGAATGAGTTAATGGACAAAAAAAAAAAGACCCAACATGAAATGACTCACATTTCTTGGTTGCTACCGAGGTCAGATAGCAATTATTCACAATAATTCTCAAACTAATGGGGGGGATCATTTACAGCAAAGGCATTTACAAGAGTGAAAACCATCAAGTACTGTGTGCATGAACTAACAGTCTTCAGCAGCCCTCTGCAAATATAAGATTACAATAATTGGTCTTTTATGCCTTCAAAAAGTTGAAGTACTCAGCCACATGAATTTCACTTGTAAAATAATCTTGTAAAAAAAAATAATACAGAACTGATTCAATTATAATGTAATTTCAGATATTCAATACACATTAGCCTAAGAATAGTAAAAAAAAGTACAAATAAAATCATAAAAGAATGACATTCCAATGACAACCCTATCCCTAAGAAAGAAAGCGGAATGCCGTACTTAGAAATATCACAGCTCCTATTAAGCATCCCCAGTCAGTCGTGTGGACAAACCACAGATGTGTGAAATTTCCATTTTTTGACCATGACAAAGTCAGGACAATCAAATTGACCTCGCTAAACAAATATGTTTGAAACTTTTCTTTTTCCTCCGGCGACAAGAGACTAGATAGCAGTGCTTAATATAGACACACTGTTATTGGACTATAATTTAGTGTCAATTCATCAACAGCTGACGGCATGCGGACGGACCGCAGTCTATAGTCTGGGCCACAGGGTTTTGTTGGTAATCTAGAGGAGAGACAGAAATGCTCAGTGTTGTGATAATGACAACTTAACACTGCAGAACACAGTTCACCCCTCTTCCTCTCTTTTTTAGAAAAAGCGCCGTGCATCATATTTAAACACAGAATGAATAGAATTCAGTCACTTCACAAACATTGGCCGCACTATCATTTGGAATTCCCAGAAGAAGAATGAAACGACTGCCCCCAATAAATTCGAGGCGTCGGATAAGTTGACCAAGGAAAACAACAGCCACTGTCAAAAGAATATTTTTCACAAGTGTAAAGAAAGACTCTGTGAAGAAACGGTTAGTCACGTCGGCAAAACAATCTCCAGAGGGCAGGACTGGAGTTGAAAATCCACTAATACATTAGCAAGCAAGTTCATTATTAGCCTGCACCCAAAGTTATGATTTTCCCATCAACAATATTCAAATTAATAACAATAATCAGTTCAAAGAATCACTCTTGGTTATATTGGACATTATTTATATTATTTGATGTTATTATATGTCATAGCAGTACTAATGTATACAAGTAATTTATTACTTTAAACGCTGACTCTCGATCTGAGCATTTGTCACTCATCTTTGAATAGAAGTCAACCCTCAAATTTTCCTGACAATTAATAACTCATATGTGCCCCCATTTATCTAAACGCCACATTCTGATTATTGCATTTGTGGAATATGAGATAAACAGCAAAATCATTTTTATCCATCTCAGGGGGCGGCCATTTTGTCACATGCTGTCGATTGAAAAATACATCACAGTTGCGCAGGAGGTAATGACCAATCACGGCAAGGTTATCGCAGTTAACTAAAACTAACGAAAAAAGTAAAACTAAAATTCAAAAAACATGATGAAATTATAAAAAAAAAAAAGAAAGAAAAAGAAAACTAACTGAAACTAACTATAATTATAGCAAAAATGTCCTTTGTTTTAGTTTTTGGTAATTTAATGCATCAGCCTTTGGGGATGATTTTAAATGTGATTTTAAGTAGATTTATTTTGATATTAACCGGAATAAAGACGTATATATATATATATATATATATATATATATATATATATATATATTAAAAAATAAAATAAAAAATTACACTCACAGTCCCAATTATGGATGAAAAAATGGACCGATGCACTTTATGGGTCAATTTGACCCAACTTTCGGTGTTGTTTTATACAAAATGACCCATTTATTTTGACCTAAGTAAAGGATCTGACCAATATTTACGAATTGTTTTATGCTGAAGGACCCATTTCTTGACTCAAAGTTGGGTCAAATTGACCCAAGTAGAGGATCGGTCCATTTTTGACCCATAGTTGGATTATTTTTGACCCAACTGTTTTTAAGAGTGTAATGCTGAAACGAACTAAAACTAAACTGAAACTAAGCATTTATGAAATAATTAAAACTAATAACAGAAAAGAATCACCCTGAAAACTAATAAAACTAACTAAATTTAAAAAACAAAAACTCAAAATGAAATAAAAACGAACTAAAATGAAAAACTCTAAAACTATAAAAACCCTTTACGTCACAGCTTCAGAAAACAGGTGAGCCATGATTGGTTACCTGAGCACCTGTGATGTCATTTTCAGTCGACAGCAAGTGGCAAAATGGCCGCCCCCTGAGCCGGATAAAAACAGGCGGAAAACTCATGTTCCACAGACACGGTATTAATCAGAATAGGGGGTCTAGACTAGTGGGGATGCATAGAAGACATTATTGTAAAGAAAATGTATGGGTTGCCTTCCCCTTTAAGAAATGTACTTGTAGTACATCTCAAACCACTGCCGTAAAAAAAAAAAAAAATACTACTGCATGTATATATGTGTACTACTAAAATATAGTAAAAATATAGCCAGTAAGGTTATGTTTTTGTTGCCGTTGTTTTTATATTTGTAGAAAACAAGTCCGGAGATTGACAACATTTGGAACCTATTTTTACACTTATAATGTGCTTTAAGTTACTGTCACATTCTGCTCAGGGCAGCGGAGAGATGCCAGAGTGATGATCCAAGCTCCTGAAGCGGCTTCTTACGAGCAGACAAAGCGCACTCCTCCCTCCTGCCCTACTTCTGGTGACTACACAAAAAGGTGCACAACCAGACCTGTAGCAGCCACGAAGTGTAATCATGCCACATTCACGGCTTCCAAGAGCTCCGGGCCATTTTTACCAGTACTCATCATCACCCAAAACTTCTTTCAGACATGCAGTAACACATGACATGCAATAAATCAGCAAGTCAGCTCAATCAAAGTAGTTGCACTAAAAAGGTGTGGTGGACAAAAGGTACGACTGAAGCAGACCTGTGTCGGTTTCTTCCCGTCTGCCCGTTTGGTTCCCCATGTTGGTCCAATCTGCGCCTCCCACACTCCGCACAGTGAAGACAAATCCAACAGATTGTGGCTTGCGGGGGAGTGATGTACGAGTGTGTGTGTGGGGGGGTGTCAGCGTGGTCGCATTTGTTCAGCATCCACCATCGCCGCCGCCGCTCACGTCACAGTGAAGGAGAAACATCAAATTCTTCTTTCCCACTATGGATCTTCTCTTTTTTTTGCGATCCTTCCCGGGACAGTGTGAGCGTGTTTGTGTGAATGCGCATGTGTTGCTGAGGCGGACTACGTGTCCTGACAGCGAGTGGCGATCCTCCACAACGGTGACAGTATGCTGTGCTGGCAGGCGGGTATGCAGGCAGCGTCATATGCACATCGTTATTGCTGCGATAACAACTGGATCGGGAGGTGCGCGCGCTGTCTCTCTCTCGCTCTCTTTCTTTCTTTCTCTCTCTCTTTTCCGCTCTCTCTCTCTCTCTCCCCCTCTAGATTCTTCCTCTCTCTCTCCCTCTAGATTCTTCCTCTCTCTCTCTCTCTCTCTCTAGATTCTTCCTCTCTCTCTCTCTCTCTCCCTCTAGATTCTTCCTCTCTCTCTCTCTCCCTCTCTAGATTCTTCCTCTCTCTCTCTCTCCCTCTCTAGATTCTTCCTCTCTCTCTCCTCTCTCTCTCTCTCACGATTCTCCCTTACTGTATCTCCCTCCCTCTCTCTCCCTCGTTGTCTCTCCCTCCTCTCTCTCTCTCTCTCTCTCTCGCAATTCTCCCTCTCTCTTTCTCTCTAGATTCTCTCCTCTCTCTCTTTCTCTTTCTCTCTCTCTCTATCTCTCACGATTCTCCCTCACTGTATCTCCCTCCCTCTCTCTCTCGTTGTCTCTCCCTCCTCTCTCTCTCGATTCTCCCTCTCTATCTCTCTCTCAATTCTCCCTCTATCCATTCTCCTCTCCTTCTCTCCATTCTCTCTCTCACGATTCTCCCTCGCTGTCTCTCTCTCCCTCCCTCTCCCTTGTTGTCTCTCCCTCCCTCTCTCTCTCCATTCTCCCTCTCTCCATTCTCCCCTCCTTCTCTCTCTCTCTCTCCCTCCCTCTCCTTCTCTCTCTTTTCCTTTTTAAGTGGAAGCTTTATTTTTGGTTCATGTGGATTTGAATTATAAAATACTGTGGTTGCTCTTAGACTTTTCCTGCCCACATCCGCATGGACAGTCAACCTCACTACTGCTTTCCAAGCCTATTCCCAAGTCTTCTGAATGTTACACAAAGTCGGATTTCCATCTGCCTCTCTTAAAGGGGAAGTCGACTTGAAACATTTCTTGACAATATTATGTTATAGGTGACCTCACAAGTCTAAACATGACATTCTGATTAATATTACATTTGTGGAATAGAAGGTATGCAGCAAAATCCAGCCGTTTATATCCATTTCAGTAGGCGGCCATTTTGCCACTTGCCTGAAGATGACATTACAGTTGCTCAGGGCTCAGACAACAGCCAATCACGGATCATCTGTTTTCTGAAGCTGAGCTGTGATTGGTTGTTACCTGAGACCTGAACAACTGCGATGTCATTTTCACTCGACAGCACGTGGCAAAATGGCCGCCTTCTGATATTGATACAAATTGCTAGCGGGACTGCATAGAACATATAGTCAAGAAATTTAGTTTGGGTTGACTTCCCCTCTAAATTAATATGCTGCTTTCGCCTCCACTTACATCAGCACATTCACCTTGGTAAACAAACATATCCCTAATCCCGCTAAGAATGTTCTCCTCGCCACAGGACCTCCATCTCTGCTGGCACAACAGGCCTCTCTCAAGATTGTGGTTAGACAATCCCTATCTGCCATGCCTCTCTATGGACTTAAGTGTCACAAGTGTCTACTGAGTGGTATTTAAAGAACTTCTTTGTCATGAAGACGAGGCATAAAATTCCACACGTATGCGTAACAAACAGGGCGACAGTCCGTACGAGTAGAGCAGTAGTGGAGAAATTAAAGTTCGTTTTCTGGTTTGCCTATCTTCAATATATCAAGGACGACCACCCAGTATATTTTTTTTACTATCTTTAATTAATATATTTTTAGTGCTTGTGTCAGTGTGTGTCGGTCATGGCTGAGTGCGTAGGCAGCCTGACTCATCCCAGTGGACTGAGGCGTATGTGATTAATTCATCCGACAGATAGGAGAGTCACAAGAAACATATAGTGCCCTCGGACAGAGTCTGGTATCTCAGATTTAGTTCATCAAATCGAACTAAACACACTCCAGGTCAATATTATTCCTGAATCACCTCACTTTGTCTGTTTGTCCCTCTATTCGTCTTTAGTTATACTGCATTTAAAAGTCGGGATATGCGTTTAACTCAAATATTGTATAAGAATACACTGACTGACCAAAACGAAAGATTTTTGAAAAAATATGAAATTTGCCAAAATTGTGATTTATGACGGCCCAGCACCAGCGATATGAAAGAAGAAACTGTATATTAAAATGTTTTTTTCAATGTAATTGTGCCCTCGCCACTCGCCAGGCTTGTTATTTATAGAGCGGGACAGTCTATGTCCTTCTCTTCCTTCCCTTGGCACACTCCACAGGGACTCCTCCTCCAATGAAAGAATGACTGAATTATTGAGGAGGCATTTTAAATAAGTCATCAAAAACCTATTGTCTGGCCGCATGGTACGATTGGTAAAGTGCCAAGTCTGAACCCATTAAGAAGAATAACAGATTGGAAATCCTGTTGCGTGCTAGGTTACCTTATAAGCTTATTCATTATTATTATTATTAAGTGTTTAAGTTACTACTTGTTAGTGGTGAAAACATGCCATTTTAAATGTAGACTTCATATATCTACAAGGGGAAAGCACCTAAAACAAAACAACACCTTCATTTCTAAAAAAAAAGGACACCATTTTGCCCGAGAGCAACAACAATATTCTTTACGTTACACCTCACGTTTTCTTTATGACAAAGAATTATTTAGTGAGATTCGTTCCCTTGATGATGCTGCTTACCAGAAATTGGTTCACAAAACTAGGCCAATGTGAGTATCTGAGGAATGATGAATTTATAATGCACACTTTTCACTTGAGTAAGAAAATAGCGGTGCAAAATAACCTTTTCATAATTAGCAAAGATTCAGTTTCTTTTCTTTTTTTTTTACTTACTAAGATTTATTTGCTTGTGGTTTTTCATCTTGTTTGAAGTCTCAACCCAATTTACCTCAGCAAAATAGCCCCTAGAGGAAGAACTGCACTAGAGCTTAGAATCCACTTTGTGGATGAAATGAGTGTTCCAAATTAATGTTGTGAAGAACTATAAGGCTAATGAGCATTTTCCATATTCATATGAAAACTATAAATCTTGAATAAAATGTTTTTTTTTAACCTATCCTAATGTAGAAAACTGCATTTACATTTACCTGTGCTGTCTTTGTGAGATATTAAAATGTGTGTCATGATCTGAAACTTTAAAAAAATAGCAAAAGTAAATTAATAAATAAAAAATTATTAAAAAAAACATGTATTGTGTTGTGTTTCAACTTCGAGCAAATGGCGACAAAAAACATCACTTCCTTAAAAAAAACAAAAACATATATTTGTTGTTGTTGTTGTTGCTTATTTGTAATTCAAAACATCACGTGTTGACACAGCTAAGCACATGATAGAGGAGCAGAATGAATGCTTCCCGTCTCTATTTTGGAATAAATAAATCCTGTGAGAACCAAAACATTGCATCACCCTGCAGCAGCAACCATGAAAAATGTCAAGCACTAAAAATGGAAAGACCGTTCTCTCGAATCCTCAGGATTGGTGTGTGGGGCCATCTAGTGGCTGACGTGGGAAATTGCACCACTTACATCAGTAAGTAGTAAGTAGAGTATCCCACAAAAGTGAATATACATATTTGTAAATATCCAATATCAACAACAATGATGTAGTCAAGTAGTTAATGTACAGGTTGTAGAATTATGTGCAGTACATTTACTGTCACCTCAAAATAACAACACATTAATATTTACACCGCTTAAAAAAAAAAAGAAAAAGTGAGGGCTGTAAACTGACTACTATAAATTGTAGCATTTCTCCAATGTTGTCCCATGAAAAACTATACATATAATCAAATATGTCACTTTTATTATTATTATTTTTTTAGATACTGTAGACAAACACAAATCCTAACTGTGAACACTCACAAAACTGTATTATGCTGGGAAATTCATAATTATTTCAAATTCTACGACTTACCAGTTAGACTACGGGGACGGGCCTCAGCAAGATCTGAGATGGCTCCAGTGGTCACCGTCTTCTTCATGCGCAAGCCAGAGGAAGCAGCTCCCAGTGCAGGCTTTGTCAGAGCATCATCACTGTTGGCTCTTTTAAGCTGAAAACATAACCGCTGTTAGTACCAATAACATCTCATCCGTATGCGTGTGAGAAAGACAGCGAACGAGATCTCAGTTCTAAGTAGAATACCAAGTTTGGTTTGGGCCTCACCCTGCTGAGTCTCTGGTCTGAGGCCAGCGTGTTGGACGATCTGGAAGTCCTCATTGCCGTAGAAGTGGTGCTGGAGGGTGAAGAGGGGGCTAAAGAAGCCTGCTTAGCTCGCTCCTGGAGTCCCGCCTTGGGCAGCCCCAACTTGGTGGCACCCGTTTTCATCATGACTGTGATAGTGGACTACACCTGAGGGAGGTATGGGGGGGATATTTTGTCTAATTAGACAATTAAACTAACATTGACTGCACTTTTATAAACAAATTCCTTTCTGTTTGTGTTAATGTTGTAAAAAAAATGGATAATTATTTATTTGAAATGAAATTAATTTGATGAGAGTTCCTTTCTGTTAAACATGTCATTAATGGTGAGGTTGAAAGCTAAAACAAGACCCTCACATGGTAGTTATATTTAATTGGCATTGGAAAAATCTCTCCCCTCCCCTGTGGGCTTCCTGAAATCAAAAACTTTGAGCATCCCTTCTTACCAGAGCTGAAGTTGTAGCCTCTGTCCTTTGTGGGGCAGTATAGAGCCAAATTGAGCAAAACACTAACACTAAGAGGAGAATTACCCAAGTCGTAGGTGTCCAAACTTGTTCCTCTGAGGGCCAAATACAGAAAAATAGAAGATGCAAGGGCCACTTGGAATATTTTTCTTTCTTTTCTTTTTTTTTTACCTTAATTTATCTAGATTCAAGCAGACCAAACTAAGTCAATCAAGCAATTACATATTGTTTATATAGTATAATGTTTTGTTTTTTACTGCTATCTGAACAGCTAACTATAAGGCAAATAGTTTATGACTTTACAATATTTTTAGAGTAGTGAAGACCCTATAACACAACCAGATGTGGGTAGAGTAGGCAAAAATTGTACTCAAGTAAGAGTAGTGTTACTTCAAAATAATATTACTCAAGTAAAAGTAAAAAATAGTCACCCAAAAAAAAATCACCCAAGTATAAGTAAAAAAGTATTTGCTGAAAATAATACTCAAGTACTGAGTAACTGCTTGAACATGAAGTCAGATTTTTTTATTTTATTTTAAAAACAACGTCATCAGATAGACAAAAACATAAAATCACGTGCAAATGCTGACATCTTAAAATCAATCAAATAAAAAAATAATAACTTTTTGAGCTCGCCGTGTAACTTTTGACTTACTGTCTTAAGTACTACTGTGATACTGACTTAAGTATATAGTTTGAGCAATACAATGCCTTTTTTCCTGCAAATATCACACTGTGGTAAAATTGTAAAGACAGCAAAGCGAGTATGCACTTTCATTAGAATAATAGGCGACACATATGCTTTCCTCTGAGCAAATACAAAAAAACATGAGTAAAACATCAATGCAAGAGTAGCCTTGAGGTACTTAAGTAAATAATTTCCCGTTCCTACAAAACGTTGCCAGCGGCGAACATTAACTGCTTTCACCTGACAAGTATGCAGCGAACAGCAGTTACACAATTATTTATTTGATTTTACTTTTAACAAAAGCGAGTGGCTGCCAGAGCAGCCCTATTTTCCTACTCCAACAGGATGTGGTCACAGCCTGTGACTGTGAGCTTGGCCTACAGTGTCTACAAAGGAAGAGTCAGCTGTGCAGAGTAGATGTGGGAAATGGAAGGAAGTGGGAGTGCACTTAACAGAGGAGAATAAGTGTGGTTCATAGTTGTATATACCCAGAGGGGGGGGGGGGGGGGTGGCGGCTGTGTCATTGATCAGGGCAGCAGTGACTTTGACCTTTCCTCTAGCTCCGAGTATATGAAACCACAAGCTTTTTTCTCTTAACTATTTAAATGACCATGATTCGCACAGTTATTAATTATTGCTAACAAAAATTAACTAAAGGGTTGCAACAAGTTTTGAATATATAAAATGAACAACCCTAACGTTTTTTCTCAAATTAGGAATTGTAATCAGCAACAAAACCACCCCAAAATAAAAGGTATGACCACTAAAATGTACTTCAGATTATGCATTCTCAGCATACAATTGATTTCCCATGTCCCAGTCAAATAAAAACGCCCGCATCCTTTTTGTAGGTCAAAAAATATTACCAACTTCTGATAATAATGCTAATATATCACAGTTCACGTTAGTAAACTAAACCATTTCCTACTTCTGAGAATTGCAAAGCTTGGAATTTTTTATTTTTTTGGGAGTAAAGTCTTGAGGTAGTCATCCTTCCAGTGGACTTCTGTCAAAAATAGCTTGTTCCTCTTCTCTCAACTATTCTAGGCTACATATGTAATTTTACTGAAAAGGTGGAAGCATTACACAACGGTTGAGGGAAAGAAAATACACGAAAACCTTTCCTTTGAGAGTACATTTGGTCTATTTTCAAATGTAATGCAATATGTTTGCGTGCGCTAGCACTTCTCTGATTTGATTAAGATTGTACTCTTTGTCATGACAACATCACCATCATATGACTTCAAGTCGTCTGCAGGCAACATCCCGCGACTGTCTCCTTGCATGGTCTATGTGTCGTTCAAAGACAGTTTAACAATGTGATGGCTCTCCTTCTTCTTCTTCTTCTTCTCCTCCTCCTCCTCAGAATGGCTGCCACGACTACATGGAGCGTCTTCTCAACATCAACATAAGATTAGGCCTTAATGTTGGGAACACCTGTCCGGTCCATTTATGTTTTCAAATATTAAGGATTAGATTTATAAAGAAAAAGCAATGGCTCATACGGAAGCGTATTGCATTCACTTGGAAAAAAAAATCCTGTTTTCTGACAAATTTTGCTTTTTTTAATAATTTAAAAAATATATATATATATTTTCCTCAGTTTTTCTGAATAATAATTTTTCTGTTTTTCTGAATATTTTTTAAAGGGGTTTTCCCTCAGAGATTAGAGAACAAACCACAATACAGTATACACATTCATTCTTTTATTGAGAGCCAGTAAGTAAACATGACCATCTTATTGCATATGGAGGTATGCGGGAAAGTGTCCGATTCCGCTATTAGCGAGTCTGCAACAAGTCACTTGGAGTTCATCGGTAAAAAAAAAATTACTCTGAAAAACAACACCAGCTCTGTTTTTCTGAATATTTTTTTTTCTGCTTTTTTTTTTATAATTTTTTTTCTGTTTATAAAAAAAGAATTCCCTGTTATTCTGAATAATTAAATTTTCAGCCTGTTTTTCGGAATATTTTATGACAGAAAAAAAAATCTAGTATAACAGAAACAAATATTCAGAAAAACAGGAAGAAAAAAAAGAAAAGCTCCCCAGATAAATTTGTCAGAAAAACAGGAGTTGTTTTTTTTTGTTTCCAAGTGAATGCAATAAGCTTCGGTAGGCTCATAAGACATTTTTCCGGGTGGGGGGGAATCTGAAATATTTCCTTAGTATAACTCTGCCAACTCTGGGGCCAAAACTGCATCCCACTTACTTTATGGTGGCCTAGTTAACGACCCAGATGTCTCAGACACAACCTGAGATTAGCCTAGAGCTCAGCTTCAGTATGAGAAGACGATCTCTGTGAAGTCAATATATTAATCTAAATACAGTATAATACAGTAAATCTGATACAACACAATGAACAATGATCATTGCTTCTGAACTGTACCACAAAAATAAACATTATATAGTATACACAGTATGTACATTATGTGCTGTCATACGCCCTATGCAGCCTCTAAATTAGGCTAAATAGCTGCTGTTGAACTGAAGGGATAAGATGAGACCAGAGCAAGCGAGAGCACTTATCTTCTTGGGTGTGGATGAAACAATCTTCCACATCTGAACTGAGCAGTGTGGATTGTTTGCGGACAGGACGGGGCGGTGTATTATAATCACAGAAGGAAGCTCAACATTCATATACCTAACATGTCACTCGCTACAGAAGTTCACGATTCAATACATGAGGAGGTTGACGCGCTGACAGGATCTCACACCCTCTCACATTAAACATAAACCATCATCATTTACAACCCAGTTTTCATTTGTGTTCTCCGCCTTGCGTACAGATAGCTCTGAGCACACAACAGCTCTTTTTTTATGGACAGAAGCTATATCAGTGAAATAGCTTGAGGCAAGGTAAGGTAAGGTAAAATTAAAAAAATAATAATAATAAATAAGCATCATCGCCATCTTCTCTTCATCCGTGCTTGTTTTTTTGCCTGGCCCAACTGGTAATAACTTTCGCAAGGTTGACGCAACTAAACAAATGTGACATAAGCCTCAGATGTCAATGTTTTCATAGCCACTGTTAAATATGAATGGAAAACGAAGACTATTCCATCAGTGACTCCAAACAGGGGGACGCTGAGGACGTTTAACGGCTGTAATGTATATGCCAAGTCTGGAGTGGCGCTGTAGCGCAGCCACAGGGAGTTAACGGAAAGCGTAGAAAAAGAATCAGCAAAGAAAATGAACCACTGATCTGAATATATTACTGGATAGCCAAGACTTTTGAAGCCGTCAGGCCGCCATATTACTCCTCACAAGAAACATTTCTCGGCATATGATCCTATTCATTTACAGTATGGAAATTGGAGAACATTTGAGATGTTTTCAATAAAATTTATTAAAAAAAAAAAATATTATATATATATATATATATATATATATATATATACAAAAAAAAGTGTCACAACCGGATACATCGCATGTAATGTGGCAGGGTTTTTACTTTCTGGACCTAGATTCCCCAACTCTGCTTATAGTTTAGCCCATTATACAAGTCTGAACAAATATTTGAATGTAATATTTTCCATTTATCAGTGTTATTCCCAAAAATGTGCAAATGTTTGAGATATGTTTGAGTAATGTTTGAGATGCATATTATCAGGAACGCCAGTGCTCCGTTAAACATTGCTCGACAATAATATGTGACCTCACTAGTCTAAACACGACATTCTGATTAATATTACATTTGTGGAATATGAGGTATGCAGCAAAATACAGCCATTTTTATCCATCTCAGGTGGCGGCCATTTTTGCCACAAGCTGTCGACTGAAGATGACATCACAGTTGCTCAGGTCTCAGGCAATGAACAATCACAGCTCACCTGTAATATGAAGCTGAGCTGTGATTGGTTGTTACCTGAGACCTAAACAACTGGGATGTCATTTTCACTCGACAGCAAGTCGCAAAATGGCCGCCTTCTGATACTGATAAAAACTGCTGGATTTTGCTGCTTAACTCGTAATCCACTAATGTAATATTAACCAAAATACAGAATTTAGACTAGTGGGACTGCATAGACCATATTATTGTTGGGGGGGGGGGGGGGGTTGGATTACTCTGGAGTGGTCTGACTTTTACGCTCTTTCATTCTGGTGTAATTTAGATCCCACATCCTATGGTATGCCAAGGCTGTAGCATGTGGGTAGAATGCAAACTGTGCTTTGGCGAGGAATGAAACGGGCCTTAGATTGTGGCAAGAAACTAAATTTGGTCTGACCACACCCCTACTCCGCTGTCACAAACAGCAGAGCTACACAAACACTGCACACGCTTGAAAACCAATTTAGTATTCACTCAAAAGAAATGAGTAGGCCTGCCACAAGTGGAACTGTCTTCTATAGAATGTTGACTGCAGTCAGGAAGATCAAGATGACTTTTGTGACACCGTTTTTTCCCCTCAATTCTAAACTCTCATTTTGGGAAGCAGCACCACTGCCAGGTTGTTTGAAACTATCTTTTTTGAAATATCGACCTGTCCTGTCAACGGTACGATTGTCCGGAAAAAAATTATAAGAAATTGGATTCAAACTGCTGTTTCTGATTTCCATACTATTTGTTTTTTCACTGTACTGTATGATTCTTTTTTCTTTTCAACTTTAACAAAAACTACTATGTCACCATTTGGTAAATTTCAAATTTTTTCACAAATCTATACTATTGGGATAGACCGTTTATCTGCACCGATATTCAACATTTTGACAAATATCGACAAATTTTGAAACATCATACGGCCAATAATTGATACATTTTTAAAAAGTGTTAATTCAGGGAACTCATTATTTAGATTTTCAGAGATGCTGATGATCCTGGGAGATCCCTGAATTTGTTGTTAGATTTTTTTAAACAAAGATGTCTATTGACTAAAAGTTCTTTTTTAATTCCAATAGTTTATAAACCCTAAAAGTTGTTCAATAAACATATGCTTTTTTTTTTTTATCCCACAATTTTAGAGCTGGAGTTTGTATTTTTTTTTCACATTTTGATGCCAATATATTTTCCCCTTTTAGTGAAAATAAATATCAGCTCCAAATATTGGTTATCAGCGTCCTTGACTACTAATACCCGTGTTGATGTTATTTTTGCATATTATTCTAACGTGTTTATAATGGCTTTTTCTATTTAACGATGCTATAGGACGATTACCAATGAAAAAAAAAATTGGGGGCGGGGGGGGGGGTTCCCTCTCAATTGCTTTAAGACCTGAGTCAGATTCACCACATGGGGTGTGAACACCATGCATGCACAATGGTAGTGATTCAGCTGAGTGGGCGTCTTTACAATACTGCTTTGCCACAATCTCTGTTACTCCAAACCAAGGCTTCCACAACTATAGACATCATTCTAACACTGTGGTTACACAATAGAGACGCTGACACATTCATTGTCAAGTTGAAGAATAAAACATGTGGCTCATTTCCGTACACGGTACCCTCTTGTGATGCAAACTCATTACTGTGTAACAATCTTTAAAATGGGCAGCAAATGGCTGGTGTGACGCCAACAATAACATCTGGTCACAACAACAAAACGTTAGAAAGTCTTTAATGTCCGAACCTTTTCTAATACAACACTGGAATAGTCTACAGTGCATGCATGCAGTGCCTGGCCACATCAGCATCTGTATAATAGTGGATTCTAGGGAGGTGGTCTTCTCAGAGTCATGAGCTCAGCTAAAATGAAAGCAGAAGAATGTATTATTATCCTCGTGCTGCCAGACACTCTCTACTTTCCCCTCCGTGTTCCCTCTTTAGTCTGTGGAGATGTGAAACTGATGCGCAAGCGGACGCGAAACTCCATCCCAAAATCATAATCAGGGAAGTTGGAGCATGAAAATAATAATAATAATCTGCCAACAATTTTGGTGCAGCTACAATTGATTTGCATTGAGAGCTGTTGGCTGTGGCTGGAATCTACCGGGGCCTTTCGAACTGGCGCATTCGTGCTCTTTCCCCTTTCATGTGGGCTCTCGCTGGGTTCTCCAGCTTCCTCCCACATATCTACATAATTCAGATAGTTGTCTGTCGCTGCATGTGTGCATGATGACAAACCCTGGTTGCACCCTTCGACAGTATTGGTTGAATTCATGGAGTATCATATATGTCAAGTATATGTTTTTTCTCTTTCTTGGTGAAAAAAATGATTCTCTTTTCGGAAACCTAGTAGTATCACACACTAATATTTCACCTTTGTTAATATATATAATATATAAATAATACTCAATCAACATTAACATAGCTAATCTAGTCCTAGGAATGGGCGAGTATCGATACAAGGCGACGGCTCTCTTTTGGCCGTTTTACGATCAAGAAGTAGAAATGAGAAGAATTGAATATTGCCATTAATTTCATGCAATTTTAAGAAAAAAAGGCTCTACTGGGATATAAAAGTAAAAAAAGTATGTCTTTTTTTTGGGTGGGGGGGGGGTAATGTATCAAAAGTACTTGTGGTATCGGTGTCTACTCTAGAGTTGAGTACTCGTATGTGTCAATCTGAAAAAAGTGGTATGGAGCATCCTCACAGTAAATTCTGTAGTCATTTTTTACTCTAAACACAGTCTGTTTGGTCCCACTCTAAAAAGAGTAACATTTACACTTGGAAGAGAGTAAAATATTCAGAGTAAATTTTACTTCAAGTATTTTTAGTGTGTACGAGAGATTTTGCCTATCCCATGAAAAAAAAAAAACGATTCAGAAATTCTAAGGAAATTTTGCAAGGAGAGATTTTGACAAAATTTTACTAGTTTATTTGGAAGAAAAAAAAGTTACATAAATGTTGAGGAACAAACTCACGACCTTCAGCTTGGGAGACTCTACCACCTGAGCTATACCACTCCTACTGTTTGCTTATATCCAAAAGGAGACCAAAAACATCGAGAGTAGATTGGCTTTTTTTTTTTTTACTCTCTTCCACGTGTAAATTTTACTCAGTTTAGAGTCACACCAAAATAAGCTCGTATTAGAGTAAAGTTTACAGAATTTACTGCAATACTTGAAATCAGAGAAACTGCACAGCATATGTTTAAGTAGCAGGCAATAATGTTTCATTCCATTGGAGTAGTTATTGTGGTTATTAGTTATCAGTTATGTTAACAAATGCCCAAAACCAAAATAATCGACATTTGCTGCTGTTTTCTTTCAATGAAATGTTCATGTTAAATAAGAACTATATTTCAAAGGCACATCTGAATTTTGACCGAAATGATGCCAAATCTCTCTCAAAGTTTCATGGGCATGCATGGTTAAGTAGTTTTGAATTATCTTGCTAACAACATAAAAATGCAGTCAAAAGTGTAACATTCTTAAGTTAATGCATTTGATTGAATTTAATTTTGAATTGGTCAAGACAGAGCTTGATTGTTTGCTTGATATATACTGTACGCTTAGTCATGTGCCGAGCAATGACTGATGTATTGGACTGTCGCCTCTCAGCAGTTACATTCATGCATTAGGTGGCCAAGTACAATAATGCAAGCAGTAACTAAGATTCCCATGCAAAGTTCATCAGCCAGAGGCAGTGCTTCAAGTTTCTTCGAGCCAAGCTCCCCCGAGGGCGAAACTTCCTGCTCTGATGGTGTCGAACTTGGAGTCGGATAAACAGCCCGAGCCACGTAGCGCAAACTTCTGCCGCTTTCCTGCGTGCATTTAGAGTGAGTGGGCGGATTCCATAGAAACACTTGCACAGCATCCATGAGAACAAAGCTCAATGACTTTCCACAATGAAGCATCGTAATGCATGGGCCAGGCCAAGGAGAGTTCCACTGCAGCTTTTGGGAGCGGAACACTTACGCTTTCCCATTTCCATTTGATCTTCACCTCTCGGACAAATATTTCAAATTTTTCCCTGCTCGTGCTCGCATTACGCTCGGAAACTCGCTTGTCCTGTTTACCAAGAAGAGACAACCTAATAATATCTGCGCATCTGTCACCTATAAAGACATTCTCAACACAATGGCAGGAGCAAGCACAACAACAAGACATGTCAGCTTTATGTCATATGTGGTCCTGATTAGGGCCCGACCGATATGCTTTTTTTGAGGCTGATGCTGATTTTTGGCGGAAAAAAACACTGATTGACGATTATTTAAAAATATATATTTAATGCATAAAATTATCCCCCTCCCGCCCACCCAAAATTCATTTTTAATGGATGTCACTTGCGCACAAACCTTCGCTGTTTTGAATGACTAGTCCACAATATGACCTTATCAATGAATTTTTAATGAAGTATACAAGGTTATTGTATAGATTTATAATAAAACGTTCTTATTTGTTTACAACTGCTGTAAAGCATTAACCTTTTCTTTTACACCTTTTTATCTTGTGTTATTTTCACAAGTCTTGGGACTTATTGTGCTAACCTGGGACCTTGGGATTGTATTTCGTGCGATGTCATGTGGAAATGTGTTAAGACAAAAAAAAAAGTTTGCATCCTTGAATTTTAAGAAAATAAAGTCTTTCAATTCTTGAAATATCAACTTTAAATATAACTTGGAACGACAATGACAAAATAAAACAATGAGAAAGTGAAATAAGAATAGAATAAGCTAAAATAATAGCACCTGAAAAAAACTAATATTGACTGTTCCTGTGCGTTTTGGCCTCTTGGGGGCAGTGTGGTGCCGTGCATCCATGGTGTACACGCTTCAAGTGAGTACAGAAGAAAGTTGCAATTTAATTATATTTAAATAACTCGTTTTTCACACATTGGGAAGAATTTGTGCCTTTGCAAAGCGTTATCTTACGTGTGGGTATGTGTTCCCTACAGCATTTGTGCCTGAATATTCGTTATTTGAAGGAAAAACACTCCCGAAGTCGATGCTAACAGGAAGTTTGCATTTAAATGGGATCCTCCCTCTGCTTTTAGCATTAGCGATAGGCTAGCGATGTTTTAAAAACGAAGCATGTTTTGTATTTCAATATACAGTGGATGCCATTCTTATTGTCGTGTGTTTAGTTTTACGGTTAACTCCAACTGGGGTGTCATTAAACAGCTTAAAGGACGCTTAGGGACAACAGAATAACCAGGATAACATACCATACGCACTTGCTTGTTGCTAATGCTACACAAGCAAAATGGTGCATTCAGGGTACTTTCATAGCGTCTGAATCTTTCGCTGTTCTTCGATGATAACGCTTTAAGGGGAAAATAATCGGCCATTTGGCACAATTTGCCGATTGTTTTGCCCGGTGTTTGAATGGCAATAATCGGCGGCCGATTAACCGGTCGGGTCCTAGTCCTGATGATCCATTACAGAAGCAGCATTTCTTGGACAATGCTTGTCAAGTATGGGTTTTTTTTCCAGGTGAAGAAATTACTCTCTCTCCTCGTTGATCTAAACACCTTAAAGATGGAAAATCATTTTGAAATCACATATTTGAATGCAAGTAGTCATTCTTTCTCCTATAAAGTGAGTCACTGTCACCGCTGAAGAATTTTTTTCTGATGAAACGATTAATGTTGTTATATAACTAAAGTACTACATCAACATTCACAGCAGCGCTATTGTTAAGAAAGGAACTACTGCAACTGTCTGTTTCTTTATTTGCTTTTGCTCAAGGGCAGGGCCTTAACAAGTCAGTTTATATGATTTATTACATCATCCTCCTACCATATTTCATAATAGCCAGCCTTCCACCCTCTACACCACATCACAAGGTCACGTCATCGCTGCATGTGGATGAAGGACTCCAGCACAGCGGCTAGCTCTCTATTCAGTCCCTTAGTGTGCTACTATTATTATAACATTGAGGATTCTAACAACACTGGGAAGAAACCTTGAATTCCCAGTAGAGGATTAGGCGATCATATTCAATTGTTCTCACGATGAACGGTCTTCCAGACCACCGGGCAACATCTCATGCCACCTAATACAGTATGTGCAACTGAACATGGGTCCTTCCCAGATATATGCTATAAATAGCAAGCAAATGACAGGAACTGCCTCAGTAATGATTCAAACAGAGGATGAGAGTCGTCAAAGAAAAAAAAAAAAAACACAGAGGCGCACGTCCCCAGTTAACAGAAGAACATACCGAGTCTAGTACAATATGTTTCAAAACAACATCATTAAATAAAATATGTGTACAATTAATTTGTAAATAATCATCTTGAACCCAGACAGATGTATCTTTATGACACACTCAATACTGTTTTAAGATGGGCTTCTCTTCAGCTGTGTTCTGTCCCAAAAAGCAGACTTCCAACTATTTCCTCTTCTAGTGTGGTTAACCATAAAAGGGAGCGAAGAGGCTTTATTTAGCTCCGAACAACATTTACATTGACCATATTGGATTACTTGGACATACTGTATATTTTTCTTCCATGACATTTCAAAAGCAGCAATAAAAAAAAAAAGTGAAAGCTCTCAAATTATTATTTTTTTGCACAGTTGGGTTCCCCAAAATACGACTTCAAGATCAACTCCATGACTAGCCTCCTCCATAAACACAACAGTGTAATATAAAGTCGCTTTATCCACAGTCACAAGGCTCCACAGATTTGACTATTATTTTGATACGGTAATGCATTTGTTGAATTGCAATATTGTACCCCATTAATGTCAGCATCATAATAATTCAAATTTTCCATAACAACTCACGTCCAAAACAACAAACAACTTATTCGTCAAGTAATAGCAATAGAGACTTTACATTGCAGGAAACACAAGGTACTAATTATGGCACTAAACAAACAAATAACACCTATGTGGTTGTGCCAAATGGGTTGCTGAGTGAAAGAAAATGGGCCTTTAAAAAAATGTGAACAGCAAGCTTTCACTGACGAAGCACATTAAACACAACACTGGCTTATTTTGGAAGCTTCACTAATGAGGAACAAACGATTGGACCAACGCACAAACAACATCAGACATTCTTTAAACGTGCGACTTTTAACAGTAATAATTTGTATCTAGAGTTTAATAATGAGTCATTTCAACTGCGGGATTCATTTTTGATCGGAATAAAATCTGAATACTCAGTGAATGCCTGCAGAGCAGATGGATACTATTGATTGGAGCAGTCCCAACCAGCTGTTTGAGATCATGAGACGTGACATAAAATTTATTATTCAGCTACTATACAAACAATGTATCTATAGCAGTCACAAAGTACAACTCGTGTTCACATACAGGACATATTTCAATTGAATTTGAGAGTAAAATAACACAAGATAACCATTATTTCAGTATACTACACTGTATATACTTTTGTGACTTTTTTTGTTGTTGCGTATCGTGAGATTTTTCTCAAATAGCCTAAATAAAAATGTGTCTTAGCTTCTGAAACAACTGAATTACATGTCCCAAAATGACAATAGTATATAGAGATTCCGTTTAAGGAACCATTCAGTTACGCAGCGGCACAAATTAACATAAACCATTAAATATTGTATTTCCATTAATCGAAGATTGACGTCTCCAGTTACGAGCCATCTGCCATCAGAGTTAATTAAACGTCGCTGTGCTTTCTCATTCTAAGGCAAAGTACATACAAATTGGCACGAGCGCAGTCCAAGGTCTGGGAGATAAGCAAGAATGTGTTATAGATTTTCACCTGTTCGGTAGTGTTGAGGTGCTGCTGTTGTCGGTGCAGGATGCAGCCGCCGCTACGGCTTCGACTCAGCACAGTCACAGTTGGCCGCCGGATAGGTGGAGCGCGTGGCGCAGTACTCGAAGGGGTTTATGAGAAATGTAGTCCAAGTGGGTTGGCGCTGTGTCTTGCCGTGGTAAAACAAAAACGTATAACATTTTCTTTATTAAACATTTTATGTATACATTGATTTAAAATAACAATATATATAAAATAAAATAGGAATAACAATTACATGACATTAGGCGCGTCATATTGGCTCGAATATGCTGATTCGAAACTCATTTACAAATAACTACGTAAAATGACGTGAAACAAAATCCATTAATTGATTGTGTGTTAAACTGTAGTCGCGTAAACCACATCTACAGTTTGAAAATTTAATTAAATCGAAAAAATATATATTACGAATGGAACGAATCTGCCCCTGCTCCTCCAAGACTGCATTTACCCAAAGCGCTGTCATTGACAAACATGGCGGCCTCCACGAGTGCTGCAGAGGCTTTCGTCTCTGATTCTCAAAGTGCTCCTGCTGGCCCGAGTATGGACAGTCCGTCGTTTCAGTACAGTATGCTCCTGGATCATCTTATTGGGGACAAGAGGATCGTGAAGGACTTGAACCCCGGTGTAATGGGGGGACTGCCGGTGCCTTTTAAAAGCGAGGAGCAAAAAAGGATAGAGAGTGCGATGGAGAGTTGCGCTTTCAAGTCCCTTTTGGCCTGTGTTGGAGGTAAATACAATGAATTAAGGTTATCAGTGTGTGCATCGTGCTTGACTGTGTTTACTGCTATATTCTTTGAAGCAATGCACGTCAACGGGGTTGCACTTTGGATGGGAATTGGGCTATGGAAATATGAAACATAATAATATCACCCTATAACTGAACTTGAATAATCGATTAATTGCCCAGCATTAGTTGGAGCAAATCATTTTTCGTAGAAGATTCGTGTGTAGGTTACAAATATGTGAGTCCATGTTTTGAGTGTCGTCATTAGAATGACAAGTTGAAAATCATAATATCTCTTAAGTCACTGTTGATGTCTTTTATTGTCTGTTTTACACAGGGTTTGTCCTCGGGGGAGCGTTTGGCGTTTTTACCGCGGGCATAGACACCAATGTAGGGTTCGATCCCAAAGACCCGCTGAGGACCCCCACAGCAAGAGAAGTCCTCAAAGATATGGGACAGAGGGGCATGTCCTATGCTAAGAACTTTGCCATTGTGGGCGCCATGTTCTCCTGTACAGAGTGCATCATAGAATCGGTATGTTAACACTAAAAGTCTTTATTTTGTGCATATAGTGCAAGCTTTCACTACACTACTTCCTAAATATGCATGAAATAAAGCACGTTTACATTGATTAATGATAGTTAGTTTTATAGATATAATCTTGAAAATGCAATTCCACCTAGAATGTAGTTAAACAATGAAATTATGTTATTTAGAAATATTTTTCTCACTAGCTTTGAATGATTTTACACCATAAATATATAATATTACAGAAGAAGTCATCACCATTCAATATTTTTTACCATACCCAAGTCATGTTTCTTTTTTTTCCCGTTTACATTTCTTCTTCGGGACAAAAAATTAAAGAGCAAAGAGTAAATAATTTGTGCACTTAAGTCCCAGTTTAAGTTTGTAAGACTTAGTTGGCCTATTTTTTTTCTCTCTCACAAAAAAATTTGGTACAATTACAAATTACAGTAATATGGCCTCAGGGTCCTTACACTTTTACAACACTTACTTTGAACTGTTAACTGTCACCTCAGTTGATCCGATAGTGCCACCTAGTGCACGTGTGTCAACATGACGTCCAATGTAGAGGTTGAATGAAATGAAACGTCTTAAAATTGATACACAATCACACTGAAATGAGGAAAACACTGTGACATTATATAGCTTGACAATTAGTACTGTAATAGTAAAACATTGTTCTCATCAATTATCTTCAAACGTATAATGTGTTTAGAAGCAAAACTATGACTTCACTTTATGGGGTTTTTTAAGGACTGTGCAGTCCAGTTCCTCTAACATTCAGAAGTTTTAAAATAATAAATAATAATATTTCTGTTGAATGTTTTGTCAAATCTATTTTAGTTTGTCTTTCAACAAATTGAGACACCATTTTAACTCCCAATTTTATTTACAGCACAGAGGCAAATCAGACTGGAAGAATGCAGTGTACAGTGGCTGTATTACTGGAGGAGCAATCGGGTTTCGAGGTATGTGAAGCCATATTTACATAGATGGATGTATTTTTATTTATTTATTTATTTAAACTTATGCCCGCACTTGTGATCTTTTCACATTTGTAGCTGGTCTGAAGGCCGGGGTCCTAGGATGTGGAGGCTTTGCCGCTTTTTCTGCAGCCATCGAGTATTATCTGCGGTGAAGCACTAAAGTGACTCTGCGGACAGATAATCTCTCTGGATGAGCCTGTGCAGACCAAATATGAGAGATGCCGACCTGTAGGTCTGCAAACAAGAGGAGCGGTGAAGAAGCCAACTAGAATTACCATTGGTTGGAATTATGTGGTTGTTGGAAGTGGACAGAAAAACAACCCACTTTACTAACTAAGGTCTTGTTTTTTTAATTAAAGCCAGATCAGAGTGCGCCAATTTAATGTTAAGAATGGTGAGTTGGAAAATCACTGGCTACTTTCACATCATTCTTCTCATTGAGCAATGTTAACATAAACTATTTATATGAAAGCTATTTGGTCATTTTAGCAGGTCATTTTCAAATTTACTGGAATCTGACCACACACACAAAACAGAAGCTCAACGATGTAAATATTATTTCTTCATATTTGGGGTCAGTCGTGTTTTTGTCATGTATTGTGCCTGTGGCACGTCATAAACATTACATTCACATTAGATCGCCTCCAGTCAATTTTCTTTATAAAGAACTCCATGTATTAAGGGGCACATATTTTGTACGTTTTTGTCATGCACACAATATGTCACACAATATTCCTGAACTCATTATTTTCTGAGTTTTGTTCTAGTAAGTTATTGAAAAATTGCATGTCTTCATCTGTGGGATCTTGCCAGGTGTTTTCTGTAGTTGTCGTTATAAACAAAGATAGTCACTGATGCCACCTACCAATAATCCACTAACTGTATTGAAGGATGAGTTGTTGAGAAAATGGATTCCATTCGAAAATATATCATCAGTCGCAAAATGTGATTCTACTGGGTCGAATGGAGGAAAATCCTTTGCCATTATGTGGAAAAATACTCAGCAACAATAATAGTGAATACAATTTCATTGGATGGTTGTCTTTTTTTTGGGGGGGGTGGGGGTGGGTGAGAGCAATGAAGTTGTTTTAAATGGCTTTATTAATCCTGTGGGAAATTTCAAATTAAGAAAATGCAATCATTGTACACAGTATGTCACCACCACCCAAAAATTTGATTATAATTTCACAAAAACTGCAATGTATGTGCTACCAGATTTCATAATTAATAACAGTGCACCATGCAGTTCCTTTTTTTTTTTTTTAATCTCTTCCGACTGCATGGGTCTCCCTGGGCCTGTCAATGCGGTACATGAACTCGGCAGGCATGAAGTAGCCCAAGTACTCCACGCTGTCGGGCGTGGTGTCGATGTAGTAGTGGCCACCTTCTCCATGGTGACTGAAGCAGTGTGTGTGCTCCACACGTAGGTCAAGTCCCTGAATACAAAGCACGTAAATGGTCATGGAAAGTGACAATTTTGTGATTAATAGCATTGTTTTCACTAATGTAGTGATTGCAAACAATCTGTTCATTTACACTGGACTAATCACTCTTCACGTCACCACATCTAAGTCACATTTAGAACCAAAGATGCGCCTGTTTTGGAAGTCGCACATAGAAATGCATTATGCTGGAGGTCAGTGAACTCCAACTGACCCCAAAGGTGACCCGTGCTTATCACAAATGGGCATCTCATGGCCAGAAACATGGAAATACACATTTAGGTTACATTTATATCACATGTAGATCTTAACATGGACATGTTTCTAATTTCATATGCTGGGGGTCAAAGACCTCTAGTTGACCCCAGAGGTCAAACTCAGAACGCATCCAAGTCTGAAATTAAAATTTAGGCCATAAAGAACAAAACAAATGTTTAAATGTAAAAAAATATGAAGACAAATCAATTTCTTCGAAACATGAAAATTATGCAAGTTTCTTTTGGACCTGACAAGATTGATTAAATGAGTTATTTTGAAATAAAAATGCAAATATATACATTTAAGCAACTCAAAATTAGTTTTAATAATATTTTATTTTTGTTTACGATTTTGCCAATTTCGTAATTGTGGAGTGTAATAATTGAAATTGTAATTGAATTTCAATTAATTGCACAGCCCTAACATTTGTTAGGTTATGCACTCTATTGATTGACATTCCAGCAGTTACAAACTGTATGTTCTGCACCCAGCAACAAATACATCTAATGGCTTGAGACTTTTTCCACATATGCATTCATTGATGGGATTTTTACTCACAGGATCTCTGGATACAAGCACCGACTGGCAGATGAGTGGGGCGTTCACCTCAAAATGTTTGAGCCAGCCGTTGACCTCTTCGTCGGAGGTGAGAGGGCAGACTGAGAACTCTCTTGGCTGTGCATAAACGGTCAACATGAGTCTCTCTTTCTATACAGGGACTTGCTAATTTAAAGGAGACATAGTATGCAATTCAAGTATTATCCACACAAATATTAAAAAGTCAATTTTCTATAATATGTCCCTTTTTATGTTTTTTTTTTCTTCTGAGTTATGATGCTCATATTTACCATGATGTGTATTTTAGCTTTCCCCTTCTGAATGATGAACGTGCCCCCCAGAGCCAGGCTCTTATCAGGGTAGTGAACCTCCAGAGTCTTCCTCAAGGCCGTCACAATACTGTGCTCTCCCGTTCTCCTCTTGGCCCGCACCTCAATGACCTGAAGACAGGAGGTGACAAATGTCTAAGCTTGCATCATCAATTTATTATTTTAATTGTCTCTTCAGTTGATTCTAATTCAAGTGCAATGGGCCTGAAGTATTAATTCACCAGATTTGTAATTTATTTACTGGTAGTACTTTTTCTTATTTTGATTAGGTTGAAAAAAATGCTAATGCTATAAGATCTGCCACTGAGTACTAGTAGGGAAGAACCAGATGTTAACTCATATAATTTGATGTCATTTGTCTAGTAGTGTGGACGTTACCTTGCCTGGCCTCCCCTCACAAGCATAGAGATTCCCCAATAGTCCAAAGTTGCAGTCAGAGAATTTGTCGCCGTATCTTTCTTGTAGACACTGGCCATCCACTGGATTGATGGAGGAGAAGTAGCTGCTGTTCACTGCAGGCCTTCCTTCGGCTTCAGTCAGAACCAGTGGCATCAACTGGAATAGCAAATATATAATACGTCAAAGCTCAAGTCTGCTGTTTTTAAAAGTGAAAACAAAACCCTAATCATTTAGATTCCCTATCTTGACAGTACAGTGTGTCACAAATTGTCTCTAAAATAGTGGTTGGAGATTGCAGATAATTTAGAGGATTACTTCTGCATTCATTCCCACAATCCTTGAGGGCACAGCTCCTGCACCAAGGATGAACGCGCCTGGTAGCTCCAGCTCTTTTGATATAGCATTCATGTCATACTCCTGATGAGAGAATATGACAGCAGAACAATTAATTGGACAACGCTAATAAGCAGCAATTGAAAGCACCAGATGCATTGGCATCGCTGGGTGAGTTGTAGACAAAAGTACCTTATGCTTTTGAATCACAGGAACCAGGTAAGGTACCCCTCCCACATCTGTGACCCGAGGACTTCCACACAAACCTAAAGGATGAAGGAAACATCATATTGTATACAAAAGTGCACATGTTTAATCTGTGTAATGCGTATCTGGATGAATTCTGTTAAAAAATAAATTAAAAAATCTTACCTTTAACAGGAAAATTGAACGGCTTCTTAGTGAGATCAGGACATTCCACAACACTCACCTTAACCTCTGCAAAGTTATCTGCCAGCCCTGTTTGTAACACTGCAAACACAGTAACACCAGTGAATCTCTTGTCTGACCAGTAATTGAATTACTGTGTCCATTATCTTTAAGTTCTTACCGGCTCGCAGTTCTTCTAGGTCTGGGAAATGCAAATGAGCCTTTTCGGTTTTGGCAACATCTGGCATGGCTATATTTGAGCGCAAGTGTGGGTGACGAGACGGGAAAACTGGAAAAGTGTGTGTGGACTGCAGAGAAAGTGTCTGAGTAAAGTACAAACGAAGAGTAAATAAAGTAACAAGAGAGTTACTTATCTTTTTCATTTGTCGTCGCTTGCTTTCACAGCTATTTGGTCCGTATTGCTGTTACCGTTTGTACAATTTCAAATGTTATTTTTTTTGTATGGGACTTAAAGACTCTGTGGCGTGTATATTTCGGGTTTAAAGTGTTACTAGTCCCAGTCCTCATAACGGGTGGACGAAAAATGAAGTAGACGTATGACGGACTCATCTTGACTGTTTTTGTGTTGAAGAAGTCACGTGACAAGTCACGACGCTCAAAGTACTTCCTGGTTTATCCGGAAGCACGCCTGAAACTGTAAATTGTACTTTTTGTAACGGCATGTCTGTTTGTTTTTCAGCAATATAAACAAATGTCGTCATATTTTTGGTTATTATTTGAATGCCGTGTATTATGATCATCCAGGACAGGCGGATGAGGAATTTGTACTCATTTCCGACATAAGGACCCAAACAATTTTCCAAAGGAAGCCCTAAATGCCGACACATGTTGGTTTGAGTCAATCTGACGCTTCAGCGGGTCACGACGTCCTGGAAAGGTATCCTCTCGATGATATGAAGAAAATATCGCAGTACCTCGAGTGTTCGGCGGGACCGAGTAGCCAAAATCCCAAACCTGAAAGTCCCCCTGAAGTCGACAGGTACATTATTTGCATTTCGCAACCTTTATTAAGCCAAGACACATATTTACTGGCTGCATTAGAAAAATCTCACTGCACGCAAATGAATGGAAATGTCATTTGTGATTGTGTCTTTGCAGTGATTCGGGAGACAGCCTATTTCTAACACAGTTGCCCCTGCCTCAAGCCAGGAGAACAGTGAGACGGCGTAAATCGTCACGGCACACCTTTGTCACTGAGCAAGAGGACAGTGGGGAGGACGCTTCGTCCTCTTTCAGTGATGACGATGACGATGACCATGAGATGAGCGGAAAAAAGAAAAAGAAAGGAAAGATAAAACTTCCAAAATACAGCTTCTCCTTCCTCACGGAAAGGACATGGAAGCCCAGATGCACTCTTTTAACCACCAAACAGAATCTAAAATTTACTGTACGGACAATTTTGTACATTGTATGTTGTTAACATTCTGCAACTTTTATGCTCCTTCAATATTTTACATTTGACTTTTTACAGAATTATGTGATGGGGGGCTTCTTCAAATGTGTCGAGTTGTGGCAGGGAGTTGAGGATTTGCATGACGGTCTACCGACAGTTGACCGAGACGATGAGAACATATCACCACTGACAGTGTGAGTTTAACATGACATGACATAACATGACCTTACGTTCCCTGAGGCTTGATCGTTTCATTGCACTTCCAAGTGGCTGGATTATTTTTGGCAAAAAATGAAGCTAAATACAGATATTAACCCTTTTTCAAGATGAAACAAAACAAAAAAAACCTTTATTTTCCATGTAGGCAACCTTATCTGTGTTATCACTTATTTTTAATGGTTAAAAAAAGAGCTATTGTTGCATTTATATTTTTTGTGAAGTACAATTATAAAATATCTGTACTATTGCAGAGATGAAGAAGAAGACAAATCTGGTGACGAGGACATCAAAGTGGTGGTAAGCAAACCGATGCACTTTCCAATCAGATGTGTGTCGACCACACCGCACGCCGAGTGTGTTTACAATGTGTTGAGAAAATGTGTTTTAGTACGTTTTGAGGTAAAGCTATTGTGAACGCATATAGAGGTGTTTCATCTGTTGTGTGTGATTATCATTTTTCCTGTGTGTGTTATGATGCAGGAAAAAAAACAATTTCTGGCAAAATCCAAAGCAAAGTGGCAGCAGCCCTGGTACACGCCACCCCAGTGTGCCGAACAACATCAGGAGGGAAATGGAGTTGTTACTCAAGAAACTGCATCGAATGAGGTGACCAGGTCAAGTGCGCCTTTGGCGAAAGACAAAAACGATGAAACGCGTTCCTCTTCGACTTGTGGCGAGCCTTCTGTGTTGGGAAATCATGAAGCACTAAGAAACGACGTGGTCCAAACCCAAACACCAAGAAGCAAAAGAACTCTTTTACCAGAAGAAACGCAAGATCTTGTCGATGTGGAAACTACAACCGAATCTTTGCCATTCAAACAAGAAAGCCTGTCTGAAGAAGAGAGTGATTGGCAATCTAGGCAGGAAGAGGATGAAAATGCTGCTGTATCGGTAACCATGGAAACCCCAGATGCCCTTGTTGACCTGGAGGTTCATGAAAACAGAATGGACAACTTTTCACATATTGCTAACACTCCAAGACCTGAAGATAATAGTGGAGACGTTACCTCAGAACAAATCAAGGAAAATATCATGCGAGAAAATGAGCTGGTTAGCTTTGAGCTTGACCTTAGCATGAAAGAAGATGCTATGTGTTCCCTCAATCAAGTTGAGCTAATGGAGAAAACCATACAAAGAGAGTTTGAAGAGCACACGTGCATCATCAGCAAACCTCTGAACGGTGAGAGGCAGGGGAAAAAGAAGAAGAAAAAGCGATCACATCCGGAACCAGGGAATTTAGACACTACTGCAGTTCCTCAAAAGGCTGCAAAAAGAAAAAAAAAGAAATTTCTTGAAGATGACATCAGTGAGAAATCCTCCAGTGATGTGGCACCTGTAAATGGAAGTATAGAAAAGAAGAAGAAGAAATCTTCCTGCATATCTGAGGGGGTAGACGTGTTTGACACTCCAGGCGAGACCCGCCATGTTGCTGACGGAACAGAGAAAATGACCGAGGACAACGTGGTGGGCAAGAAAAAGAAGAAGAAAAAGTCAAGCAGAACAATGCCAGAAGTTGATGAGTGTGTGTCTGAAGTGGAAAACACAAACAATAGGACCTCTTCCTTCCTTGTTGCTGATGTGGCGGAAAGCAGTACTTCAAAAAAGAAGAAGAAGAAGAAAAAGAGGCATAAAAATAAATCTTATTGTGAGACCGAGGACACTCGACCTGTTGAGACTGGAGAATCCGGAGAGCTCAATTCATCACTTAATCAAGCTCACTATGCTGAAAGTTGTCACGGTCGGGCCACTTTTGATGACGGCAGGCCTGGAAGTGACACATTAAATGATTTAAAAGACAAGAAGAAAAAGAAGAAGAGAAAAAAGCAGCTTACAAATCAGGCTGAGCTTGAGGGGATGTTATTGTGTGATGAGGGTTTTCAAATGTAAAAAGACAAAGAAGGAAACCCATCCATTAAAACCAAATCGCACCCTTGTGACATAAGAGACTCATTCACCCTTTCAAATGTCCCCTTTGGTCAGCGCAATTCACACGCCAGCTGTTTGACTATCGAGAGGGTTTTTAAAATAGCGTGTGTGTTTTTTTAGGTTGATCATTTTGATAGATTCAATGTCATTCAACTCCTTAGTGTTTTAACAAATTCCACGGTAAACCATGTAAGAGTATCATGAATGTGTAGGATGTCTGGTATCATGTATTTTCAATTGTGTACAATTCAACATGGTCCAAACACCAAACTATTGCCTTGTATTCATTTTTGAATAATATAATGTTAAGCATGATAAAATATATATTTATAGATGGGTTCTTCCACATTCCATAAACATGCATCATAGCTTCAATGAGGACTAAAATGTCAATTGTGAAATGCGAATGTGAGTGTAAGTGGTTGTTTTTCTGTATTTTTGCAGTGTTCAACCACAATAAAAATATAGATGGATTGATAATGAGGATGTAATTCTTAGGTTTTTTGTTGACTGTAAAAAAAAAAAGAGGTTGCTGACATAACAGGTATTTGGGAAAATCTATTTGAGAAAGGTGCACTCAGAAACCACAACGGGCGGTTTTTATGGTAATTGATGCTGCAGTGTTTACACGTACGCTGTGCTGAAGCTCATTCCGAAGGTTAATCGTTAATACTGTTCTCCCTTTAGAAGCCAAACATTTTCAAAGATAGTTTGTCACCAAAATGTTGAAACCCTTTGTCTATGGCCAACTTTGGTCTTAAGTTTCACCATTTCTTTACAGTACAGAAAAATTTTAACCACAAAAAAAGGAACAGATAGAGAAGAAAAGAGCATCCCTAATAGACACAAGGCATGTTTTTATAGTAGCCTATTTATTTACACCACTCAAAATGTTTAAAAATGTTTTTAAGCTTACTTTTAAAACAACACACATTTAAACCCATAATACACTGATGTAGAGCAAGAGCAATGGATAACCCAAAAACACTGTACAAGAAGTTTAATGGAGTAACAACTAATAAATTGGACTCGGAATAATAGTGAATAAAAAACAACTGTTGCACAGTATTTTACTTTTAAGGGAAAAACCTTAAACTAAATATTACAGTAGTATTTTTGTTGAGTGTGTTGTAGCTTTAAAATGAAGTTACTATTGTTTTGTCAGGTCTTTACAACTTCCAATTAGGGCTGGGCAATAAATCTAATTAATTCGATACATCGTCATTCTAAAAATCGAATCGTTGAAAATGTAATAAATCGTAAAATCGAGTTTTATCTTCTGGCTTATTAAAAGCTGTTGTTCTTATGTTCTGTTACATCCAAATGTTTTTGTGAGTTGTAATTTTGCACAATTGGCAGAATGCTGGATGGGTGGTTTACAAGACATGTTTACAATAGCTACCAACTACTTAATTGTGGCATTTAAGCACAAACTATGAATGTTAAGTTTATGTTAAAACTGATTTAGAATCAGTATACATTATTATTGTCTGAACATTTTGCACAAGAATACTTTTTTAATGAATGAAACCTTTAAAAAAAAAAATTGTTGATATTATTATATTAAAATCGTAATAGTCCTGAATGACTGCAAAAATCGAGATTTTATTTTTGGGCCATATCGCCCAGCCCTACTTCCGTTTCGCGTTTATTTTGAAACGACTTCCCCGGAAATGTATCAGTGGTATCATGTCTCCTGTCATTTTTATATGCCACCTTACATTCGGGAGGCAGCGTGTTGACAACAATAATTCTGGTGGATATGTCGTTCACGACGGCTTTCAATGAACAGGCGACCAGCATACGCAAGCGCAGAACCACAGCCAGCGTTTAAAAAAAAAAAAAAAAAAAGGAAAAAAGGGGGGGTGGACACGTGCCAAGCTCGGGTTAGAAACTTTTTGTTGTCCTGAGCTCTCTCGAAGGACACACACCGCCTCCCAATTTGTCCAGCCATGTCTTCCTCCTACAACAGCGGTGCGCGTTTCAACGAGGCCCGGAGAGTGGCTATCTTCGGCGGGACTCACGGGAACGAGATGTCCGGTGTGACGCTCGTGAACCTGTGGATGAAGAACGGCGCCGAGATCCAGAGGAAGACAGTCAACACCAAACCTTTCATTACCAACCCGAGAGCTGTTGAGAAATGCGCCAGATACGTGGACACGGACCTAAACCGAGCTTTCACTCCGGAAAACCTCAGGTAAAAAAAAACCAACACGGCGACAAACTCGGTTTGTTGTTGTCCCGTCCTGTTTATGAAGAGGCAGTGCCCACATGCTCCAATGTATACTGGTAAACGCAAAGGCATTTTATACGTGATGCATTGCCATTTGAATGAGGACCAAATTGAGCTCACATACGACTCTCAGACTGTTAACGTGCCACGCAATGTTTACATGTTCCAGCATAATATCAGGGGGGGAGAGGAGAGAGAGAGGCCCGCCTCCTGATCCTCGGCTGATTTGCAGCCAGCACAGAAACGTGAGCGAAACGTGACGGAGCTGCAAATCATTTAAAACGACCGTCCCCCTTTAATCCCTTCGAAGACCCGATTTACTTCTATGCGCTCCTTTTCGTGTGCACTATAGTGGAAGTGAAGTGTTATGCAAAAGGCTGGCTGGCTGGCACACGCAATCAGCAGAGCATGCAAAAACAGCCTAATGTGGTTGGGTAACAACATCGCAACATCTCCCCCGAGGTTTCCCCAAAACATTATCACGTAACGACATCCCGGAGTAGTTTTATGGATGACGTTGTTGTCCCGTTTCCAAAAGATGTGCCCTCAATCTGTTCCTAAGGATTAATCAACAGCGGAGGAGTGTTGTGCTCTAATGGTTAACTTGTACTTCATTAGGTTCGAGGTTTGACTCTATTGGAGTTCACATGTCCATCTAAAAAAAAAAAAAAAAAAAACATAGGTTAGGTTAGTTGGAGACCAAATTGTTCATTATGTGAATGGTTGGATTGAATGTCTTCAGGATGTACCCCGGCAGGATTAAAAATGTCTGGGATTATTTAAATATTACAGTTGCATTTTATTTAGTTTTGTCTTTAGTTTTAAAAATTCAATTAGTTAGTTTTTATTATTTTCCTAAAAAAAAAGCTTCATTTAGTTTCGTTTTTTTTTTTTTTTTAAATAAAGGGTATTTCTTGTGTGCAATATAAAAAAACCCTGAGAAATAATAAAAAATAAGATGAAATCAATCAAATTTGACATTACTTGACAAAGACAAAAAGGTATTTTTTCCCCGCAACTCTAGTATTGTGAACATAAATTGTTTGTTGAGATACTTATATTATTACTCATTTTTACTTTGTTTCATTCATGAAAATGTTTGAGTTTTAGGCAAGCGCTTTAGAAAATGTAATCCAGAGTTAAAGGCTGCATTATACCCAGGTACAAAATAAAATTGTATACCTGTGTGTATGTATTAATTGTATTATGTATTAAATGTCTTCTTTATCTGAGAAACACTTTTGCGTTTCTCCTCAAGGCAACATAAAAGAAGCTTAGATGATTGCTAAAAACAGCCTGAGAGGCATTTTTAGACTAGTGACAACTTCAACCTCATTTTTGGTTTCCGTTGATGCGCTTTCAGAGCTCATCAACAGCCACTGTGCTTGTGTGCCCATGCACGGACGCTCAGGACAATAGCAGATAGTCACTGAAAATAGGGATACAAAGTGCAGATGTGTGCACCCGGCGGGGACAATATGGGCGAGAGAGGTGCTGTTGTACAGTAAGTTAGAGAACATCCTAGATGTGGTGTCATTTTGAAATGCTTTAAAAGAGATAGACGGACAAAAATAACGGCGACTCTCATTTTAGCTATAAAGGTCACTGCTGGCAATGGCTCCAAAAATGCTTCTTAAGATTCTTATATTATGCTCTTACATACAGTAACAGATAGTCTGGGTTTCTACATTGATGTTTATACTACTTGATTCATCACTCGCAGGGCCATTAGTGTTATCCATTATCATCCATCAATAAAACAATGGCCTGACTTAAAAAAACCATCCTTGATTGTTGTGTAACTTTTGGCTTCCTTGCTTTATTTCTCTGCATTATATGTTGTAAGTCAACCAGCTAGCACCAAATGCAAAATGCTGCCAATAATAGTGTTTCAATGGTTTGTGTACTTCAGTGCTTCAGGGGGCAAGGAGTTGCCCTACGAGGTGCAGAGAGCTCAGGAGATCAACAAACTATTCGGACCAAAAGGAAGCCCGGAGGCCTACGATGTCATCTTTGACCTCCACAACACCACGTCCAACATGGGCTGCACTCTCATTCTGGAGAACTCCAAAGACCACTTCAATCTGCAGATGATGAACTACATCAAGGTACGCTATTTCTTATTATCCATTTGTGAATGTTTTTTTTTCCAAGCCTCTAAACCGGAGCCTCAAGTGGGCTTGATTCCACTCGGCCCACTTTCCACACCCACTTCCATACAGACAACTGATCATCATTACCAGCTCTCTGATACGGCTCAGTAACCAGGAGGTCAAGGGTTCCGACTGTACGTTGCAAATGTATCCATGGCATTAATGCTAAGTGATTACATGCTAACCAACTGACTGTCATTAGTTCCACTTTGTCCATCTAAATGAATGGAGGGTACTGCATGCCTAGGTGGCGCTATTGAGTGTATTATTTTTATTTTTTTGACGTGGGCATTTTTCCATTGGATATCATTAGTTGCACTTTTTCATCAAAATCATAGATGTCAAACTCCGATCCTCGAGGGTCGGAGTCCTGCAGGTTTTGGATGTTTCCCTTCTCCAACACAGCTGATATATGATCAGCTCATCAGCAAACTCTGCATAAGCTTGATAACGATCCTGCTGATTGGAATCATTTTGCGTTGGAAGAGGGAAACCTCCAAAACCTGCAGGAGTTTGACACCTATGATAAATGAATGGAGGGTACTGTGTGCCTAGGTGGCGCCATTGAGTGAAATTTTTGGGGCATTTTCCATTGGATATCATTAGTTCCACTTTTCAATCGAAATGAATGGCAGGTACTTCGAGATAACACTTTTCCATATGAATTTTAACTTGCTTCAAAAATTCACGCCTCCCGGGTTCGAGTGTTTTTTATTCATTTATTTTTCAACTAAAAATAGTACTTTGTAATTTTCATGTAATTTATCTTTCAATTTACTTCAAAAGCATTTAGCTTAGCATTCAGCTTAGCATTCAGCTATTAGCTTTCAGCATTCCCACGCAATTTCTGCAGAAATTGCACTTAGTCTAGTTATTTATACTCTTCCACGTGCTAAAGAGTTAATGTATTACTAGCTCAAAGTGTTTACAAAGAGCTTTTGGTGGGCAGTTTCATTTCTCTATAATACCGTGAACAAACACACATTAGTTATTACTTGGCCCTGCGTGACATTCGTTAAGCGGCAACTCAAAGTGTTTGAGTTTATCCTTAATGATTACCAAGAAAGACAACAGCTTACCAGTGCAAACAATTGTCGCATATTTAATCCGTTGTGATGTGAGAAGGCAGCATGACAAAAAAAGAAGAATTAGAAGAACAACAACAACTCGTTAGTCATATTTTCTAATTTCTCAATCCTTTTTGCACTATACTTGTATGGTCAATTTTACAAGTTATTTGTGATGATATTTTTTTGTTGTGTTGCAGAAAGCCATGGCTCCCGCCAGTTGTCTCGTTCTACTGAACGAACACCCTCTTCTGAAATATTCCACTTCCCGCTCCGTAGCTAAACATCCCATTGGTGAGTGTGTCAGATGCGAGCAGCTGCGCGTTGCTAAAGCGGGCAGAAAAGCTGCATTCTTTGTCATTATTGTTTTAGGCTTGGAGGTGGGTCCTCAGCCTCAAGGGGTTTTGAGGAGTAACATATTTGAAGCTATGAGGGTCATACTGAAACATGCCTTGGACTTCATCGCTTTGTTTAATGAAGGTAAGACAGACATTGCATTGCAGCTTTAATCTTGAGTCTCGAGCCTCAGCCTTTTAAAAGGGGACGTCAACCCCGACATTTTCTTAACCCTCCTGTTATGTTGTGGGTCGAATTGACCCACTTTCAAGTTAAAGAACAAATGTTAGCTTTGCGCTGTCAAACTGCACTAACAGACGATACAAACATGTTTTGAGATATTTGCAATGTCCACTAAGCATATCCCGGGTCAAAATGACCCAACAGCCACAACAACAGACTATAAGAAATGGTTAATTTTGACGTAATATTTGCAATGAAAACGTCTAATAATAAGCTATAACAATGCTTTTGTGTTGATTTTGGAACTGTAAACATTCCGGGACAAATTGACTCATATTATAATAATTCAGGGTTTTTTTTGCTACAAAATGTCTCATTGACAGACAGTGGGTTATATTGACCCATTTTAACACTGAAAACAACAAATTAGTATTTTTTTTTCTGTCTCAGTTAAAATGGTTCACTTATTTTCAGTTAAATGTTAATGCTTTTGGAACATTAAACATCCTGGGTCAAATTGACCCCTTTTAAAAGTAATAGTTTTTCGCAACGAAACTTAATCAACAATTAATGATTCATTTTGACATATTTTCATTGAAAACTATTAATCATGAACTGTAATTCATTATCTGGCTTTTGGAACATTAAACAATAACTTAGCCTGGGTCAAACTGACCCATTTCAAAGTCAAAACTACAAATAGTAGTATTTCATGATGAAACTTGAAAATGAAATGGTTCATTTGAAAATATTTGTAATGAAAGCGGTCAATAATATTTATTAGAATACGCTTTTTTATCATTTAATATAGCCTGGGTCAAATTGACCCGGGAGCATTATTGCTGTTCTTGAGAGAGCAAGAAAGCAACTTCAAAACAGTAACTTCTGGTTGAAGTTGTACTATTGTATATTTTTGTTATTCATAAAGTGTTATGCAATATCATAATAAGCAGCCCATTTAGTCCCATCTATTTGCCTCAGCCTAACAAGATGCACAATGAGAGATGACAAGTTGCCCTTGGGGTACACCACCAATTCACCCACGCCTACCTGCAGTATGACCTCTGACTTGCTCGGTGGCCACCCTCGGGCATGGTGCAGCACGTGCAGTGTTTACGTGCGGCGAGGCAACCATTTCCCAGCTCTTTTACGTAAACAAGTGGCAAGTGTGAGCCGCAGCTCGCAGTCTGTTGATTTGGCCCTCAAACTGGGCTGCTGTTGAAGAGCGTGCTTGTTACGAGCTGGTCAGCCTTCCGTCTTAAGTGCCAACGGTGTGGTCATCTTTTGCCTCCGGTCCGCATTGGTGCTGCGGTTGAATGCTGTGACTTGGTGACGAATTGACTTTCTTGCTCTCTGAAGCTGAGCTGCATGAAGAAAATAACTTGTCAGGTGGGCAAGATCACAAAAGGATTTTGATAGATTTCGTTGATTGAATTATTTTTTTGAAAGGGAATATGTTTTAACTAGGGATGTCAAAATTAGTGCTAGTAGTTAATTTGGAGTTAATTTAAAATTCCTCTAACACCACTATAATTTTTTGTAACGAGTGATTAATGACTGCCCCTTACTTGTAAAAGCCTGTTCAGGGAAATTCTAGTCATAACACAGCAGACACGTCCACATCACAATTTAACAATAATAAATGTAATAATAATGCATATATTTGTGGAGACTGGGGTCAAGTTGTATTTTACAATTTTAAAAATGTGCAGAATTTCACAAGTTACTTTATGTTAAAGATTAGATAGCTCTTAATATGAACAAACAAAATGCACTGAGCTGTCGCCGTCTTACAAATGCAATCACGCCATCTTGTGGCAGAAAAATGACCAACACAAATCAATATCACACTCGTTTTCTTACAGTACAATACATATTTTTAATTTCAACTCAATTTTATGACTTATTATGAAATTACTGTATCAATGAATACAAAATACAGCCACATTTCTATTAGTTTAAAAATTTTCCACTTTTATGTTAACAACAGTATGAAACTTAGAAACAAATATTTTATTGTACATTTAGAACACACATAAAATTTGCAATTAATCATGAGTTAACTATTGAAACCATGCAATTAATTCATTTTTATGTTATGAATATGGTTTGCTTGTGTGTGGTTCAGGCATGGAATTCCCGTCCTGCACAGTGGAAGTTTTCCGGGTTTCAGAGAGAGTTGACTACCCCAGAGATGCCAATGGAAACATTATTGCCATGGTTCACCCCAATCTACAGGTAAAAGGAAAAGAAAAAAACATTATGGTAGAGGAAATGAGAACTTGGTGTTTGTTATGCAACAGTATAATGTTACATTGAGCAACACCCTTAAGTGACTTTACCCCCCTTGCTGTGATTGTTTGTGTTGCAGGACTGCGACTGGGAGCCACTGAACCCGGGTGACCCAATGTTCCAAACATTTGATGGGAAAACCATCCCCTACCAAGGCACTGGCACTGTTTATCCCACGTTTATTAATGAGGCAGCCTATTATGAAAAACAGCAGGCATTTGTTACCACCAGACGAGAAACTCTGATGGCAAGCGCTATCAGAAAAGCATAAAAAAAGAAACTGGCAGATTTTGAGTGAGCATGTGAGCCATAATTTGTAAATATCTTTGCACTTCTTCACATAACAATAGATGCCATCTTCTGATCAATGGTTTTATTTTTGTGCACTTAGCAGCAAATCAATTAACTATGCAAAGAACATGTGGAATATTTGCAAGGCAAAGACTGCTGTGACAAGTCTTTAATCTGAAGATTTAGGATAACGTACAGTATATTGTGGTTATTTATGATACAGTGTTTATTTAAAAAAATATATATACTTAAATCCCTTTTTATGAGATGAAATCTTGTTCTTAATCATTAAAGACCTGATTAGTTCCTGCTTTATGATTAATTGCTGTATATTTCCTTTTAATGCTCAGGAAGCTAATTGAGGATCCTAACCTACAACCTTTGTCCCCAAGCTGTAGTGATTCGTCTTCCTCATGAATATATTTGTAACATCCTAGGAGGTCATTTGTGGCCTTTGAAACTGCCTGCCTGTAACTCCTGTGGTTGCATCTGTGGTGCTCCTATTGTTGCCTTAAAAAGAGACCTAATTGCACTGCCAAATTGAAGCGGAGGTGTGTTGGAATAACGACATACGACAAGTATTTTAATTATAGTATATGCTCCTTCCCTCTTACACAATGAAAAAAAGTAATATATGTGTCTATTTTGATATTCACGTACTGTATGTTTGAAGTGTTTTTCCATGTTTTTATGTCTTTGTTGTCATCAAAATGTATCCTTGTGGACTAATTGTCACTCATTCGCATAATGTTTCATTCATACATTACCAATCACAGTTCACTGTCCTTTAAATCCTGTTGAAATGGTCCAAAAAATAAATATAAGATATTGACGCTGTCATTTTCATGTCGTGAATTTATGTTGTGAGATTTTGTTTCAGTGTATACCACCAGCACCCACACGAGGGCGCTACACTATCACAAATAGAAGTGGCCGCAATATGAACTACTCTATTTTCTTTTTGTTGTTTTTTCTCATTAGGGTCGCGGAGGAGCTGAAGCCTGGTCGCCAGTAAATCCTAGGCACATATAGGACAAACAACAATACTTAGACGATTTATGTAGCCTTCAATGAACCTAACTTGCATGTTTTTGGAATGTGGGAGAAAGCCGGGACACCAGGAGAATTCATGCAAACTCCACACAAGAGGGCACAAACTCAGATTTGAACTAAAAACCTCTCGAGGCAGACGTGCTAACCTCTAGTGCATTTCTCACTCTATCATGACAAAATATTGATTTTTTTTTTTTTTAATATTCATCATTTAATCAAATTGTCCAAGCACAAACAAATGCACTGCTATATTTGTATCATAAATTCAACTTCTTTTTTTTATTAACACTGAGCATCTTTTGTAAACAACCTTGCAGAAAGGAAGTCTTGAAGTCAGAGATCTCTCAGGGGAGAGGAGGTGCTCAGAGCTATTATCAGATTCGTGTGGTTCAGACTTCCTGTTTTATCGCAGGATTTTATGATTCATATCATTATCTTCCTAAAATAATGGCCTACGTCATTTTTCCTTTTTTTTTTTTTGGTTTGTAGTGATCAGAGACCTTCATTGAGAGACGCTTTGGTGATTAATCCTGGCAATGATAGAGAAATGTTTTAGGAGATTGAGCGACCGAACCACTTTCACTGTTTCGGTGACTTGATAACGAAATGTCAGTTTCCATAGCATCAATGCCAAGTTGCTTTCAATGTAGCCGGGACTTTTGGAAACCTAACCTTCTCGGTGAAATAGCAATAAAGGAACCGATGATTTTCATTTGTTATGCATATATGTATGATTCTGTATTTAGCAGTATTGGCTGTTAGTATAATGTCGAAATTCACCTGCGTGTGTATTCACTCTAAAAAAAGAAAAAAGAAAATGACATTTGACCAATTAGCTCTTGAAGGCAACACGGTGGATACAGGAAGTGTTGAAACTTTTCGCCTGCAAGCCAAAACTACATCCGCACACAAGGTGCACGCCTTCGTCTGTCATTTGGTTGTGGTACAGGTTTAAAGATGGTCGTAAAGTTGTCAATTTAATAGCGACTGACTGCTGTTTTTACTTAAAAATAAAGAGGACGTTTTCGCCACGGACGTTAGGTGAGAACACTGCGATAGCTGCAACATTTTAGCACAGCGAGACTGCTTTTGGCCGTGAACGACAACAACAATGTGGGAGCAGGAGGAATTCGCGAAACACTGGCGGAATGAATTTCCCGATGGCGAAGTCCCACAAATGAATTTGAATTCGATAGAGGACATCGAGTCGCAGCTGGTGGCTTCCAAAGTTAACCTGAAGAGGCTGCAGAAGGCTCTGTCCGAGGAGAAATTCAAGGTGATCTACCTGCAGACCACCATGGCGCGACAGAAGAAGAACGACGCGGAAAGTTGTCACGGCAAAGACGTTAACTTTAACGCCGACACTTTCGCGACTCCCAAGAGTGGCAACTTAAGGACGCCTCAACGACAGGGTGACGGTTGCGACGTTAAAAGGGCCCAAGTGTTTGACAAGGGAGGTGGGACGTTACAGTCGGGCAACGCGGCGTGTAATTCGTTCAGCCGGGAGCGGAGCAGGTTCAGCGGCAAGACGGGCAAGCCCGTCCCCATCCCCGTTCCGCCTCGGATGCCGAGCAATCCGACACTGAACACTATCGGCGTCTCCCAAACGAGGAATAATGATGACAACAGTGACAAGGAATATGAGGATTTCGAGCTGAACGAGAATTTTGTCAGGAATAACCTGTTGGTACCAAAAGTCGGGGGTAGAGCTAACCAGAAGATACCCAGCATCCATCACCCGGACACCCTGCGGCCTTTTCGCCTGAGTAGAGACTTGGATTCTGGGGACGACAGTCGGATGTCGCCGCCTTTCCTGCACATTGGACGTGGTTCTGGCTGCAGCACCCCTGACAGGAGAAGTGATGGCTACCTCAGCTCAGAGCATGATGACTCCTCTTCTGCAGGTACTCTTCTGAAAAGTATGCATTTGGGATATGTTTAGTGGCTGCCAGGCATTGACCTTGAACACAGTCCCATGCACACTTATCTCCATTGTCTCAGTGGCGGCCCATCATGTCAGAATTATAGAAATACAAAATTCCAATACTGTATAACAGCACACAAGTGTACCACATAGCCTACTGTGTCCTGTACACCATCTGGAGCAGTTAAAAATGAATCCTTATCTAATTAAATGACAAAATCAGGGATACTTGAATTATTTAGCCATCTTCAGAAGTAAGAAATGAATATTTTCTGTATAATTGGATGACTTCATTATTTTTCATGTGCAATTCATACTTTTAAAAACACATTTTGCCTCTTGCTGTCGACTGAGAATGACATCACGTGTGCTCAGGGCTCAGGGAATGGCCAGTCATGGCTCAGCTTGTGAACGTCACATGAGCAAACCCAGAAAACAGGTGAGCTGTGATTGGTCGTTACCTGAGCTTTGAGCACCTGTGATGTCATTTTAAGTCGACAGCAAGTGGCAAATTGTGTATTAAAAGACATTAATTCTATATGAAAATAATGAAGCTAGTAAATTAATTCTAGACAAAATAATGACTTCTTACTGCTGAAAATGACTAAATGAGTCAAGTATTTCTTTAAATAAGTCTAGCCCAATGATTTAAGTTAGTCCTCTGAAATGTGAATATCTTTGTGCTTTAATGGACATTTTGGACAACATCTTGGACTGCTTGATAAACAGACTGACATTCTGACTAACGCAATCATTCCCAGACTCAAAGTAAAAGCCACCTGTTTTTATCCATGTCACGGGGCAACCATTTTGCCACTTGCTGTCCACTAGAAATGACATCATAGTTGCTCAGGTAATGACCAATCACGGCTCAGCTTTCAACTATCACATGACCACACGCAGAGAACAGGTCGGCCTGTGATTGGTCATTACCTGAGCAACTATGATGTCATTTTCAGTGGACAGCAGTGTCAAAATGGCCGCCTCCTGAGATGGATAAAAACGGGTGGATTTTGCTGTTTCAAACACAATATTAATTCAAATGCTCTGTTTAGAACTACACTAGTGGAGGAGGCGCATAGAACATATTATTATTGCAAAGAACAATTTTGGGTTGACTTCCTCATAACCGTACTAAATGTATGTGAACATGGGGATCCAAGTTCACATACATTTAGTGTGGTTATGAAATCTACTGTAAATACTTGAGATTTATTGATCCTGGTCTGATGTCAAGATACCATGTAAAAAAGAAGAAGAAAAAAAGACTCCTTGCTTTCTGTAAGGCCCCGTGTTAATGGAGGTTGTCCACCATGTATGACAACAAAGTTGAATCAAAAGCCGCTTTCGACAACATTTTCCTTCAACCCATTATAAGATACCCAATGGTCTGTTTTGAACCCTGACCCCAAGAGTGTACTCACCTGTGCCGTACTTGGGGCCCATTTGACATCGCATGTCCATATCGTTTGGCTAATGTGACTGCTTCTTTAGAAAATGCTAATATGTATTATAATGCTTTCACGCAAAGACAATTCATTTTGGACACAGGATTCAAACAAATGCTTCAGCCTCACTTTTACTTCCTCAAGAGATTGCATGACATGAGTCAAGTGCTGCTGACAAGCCAAAGCATATAAATAGAATTGAGGAAGATTTTTTAGAAGCAGACACTGTTTGTTGTGACGTATGGATTCCTTTTTAATATTGGAGGATCATAAATGAGTTTATAGTCATGTTAGCTAGATGCTAATGTGGTGTGTGTGTGTGGCGGGTGACTGTTTTTTATAACCTTCATCAAGGATGTTATTACTCAAAATGTTGGGCATATTTCCAGGAGTTTAATTCTGTCGTCATTCTGATGCCATTGTTTGTTTCAAGTCAAGAGAAATAACAAACGGTACAGATGGTAAACCTTTATCCCAGTGATTCGCACGTACCGTAAACTGCTTTATTTATCCCATCTTTGTTGCTTATCAGGACATTGGTGCATTCTGTGCGCTGACATCTGGACTAAACATTAAAAAGTCTTGGTTCTTGTTGAAGACAATGGGCGGCGTGGGAAGTTGTGGGGGTTATTAGTCAGAGGCGTTTTATGGTCTGCGTCCACTTGGCTGTCGTAGCAACAGTAGATGTCGGGCTCGTGGTCACCGAGCAACGGCAGACAGCTCATGCCAGGCAGGATTCTTGTGCACGTTTCCTGGGCCAACGTCATCCATGTAGTCACAGAATTCTGTGTGTCTTGTCTACACCCTCTTTTTTTGGGTCCCTGATTCACAGCACAGTGTTGTTTCAAATATGGAGTCATCATCCAACGTCTGTCATCTCAGCGCGAGTAGCCACGCTGTTGTGAAGCAAAGCGCCTCTAAGAATAATGTACCGTGGTTTGCTCGGAAAGCACTTTGCCAAAAAGGATCGCTGACCTTAACGGACCTTTAACACACAACACATGAATGCCAAATGCCATCATAAAACCTTTATTAACTCTAAAAACACACAAACAATTCCAACATTTAGCTGATAGTTATTATGCACACAATTGAAAATTGATGCTCAAAATCATGCTACATCTAGTGAAACATGATTTTTATTGTGATTTGCCCTCATGTACTTAAGATACTGAAAACAGACAGGATTTTTTTTTCCATTACTAACAATGACGTCACTGAAATTATTATTTTTTTCTCTGAAGAGAAGAGAGAGATTGTTGCATGTCACACATTTTTTCTTCCCCTAGGTTGACACTCTTCTCTCGCAGAAGCAAAACTTGTTCAGGCTCGTCTTGGACTCTAAATTGAACGGGGAACAGGGAGAGCAACAGTTTGTGGTGAAAATAGCAGCAAAGGCTGTTGATTTTGAATGCACTTTGTGAGCAGATTTCACTAGTTTTTTAAGGCCCAACATTTTTCTTTACAATAATATGTTCTATGCTATAAGACTTCACTAGCCAAAACACGGCATTCTGACGAATATTGTGTAAAAACCAACTGTTTTTAATCCATCTCCGCTATGAAATGCTGCTATGAAAGTGTGTGTGCAAGGATGCTCATTGGCTAACCAAATAATGTAACTAAACGTGTGTGTGTGTGTATGACTCATTTCCTGTCTGGAATTTACTCTATACTGCAAAGTAAAGCACGTATCAGTCCTCTGTGGTGTGTTTGAGACTTGTATGTGGTTGTTGAATCTTATGAATGTTAATTTCTGTGCCGTTGCTGTGCAAGAAGGCAGACAGGATTTCTCAGTGGTGACGCAGAGATGTGCACTTTTGCAGCATCACTGCTTGCCCAGCAAATGGATGCAGGACAGAGTGTTTGAATGTGTAAAGCGTCGTTCTGCATCAGAGGTGTGAAATGCATGGCTAGCGCTTTCCATAAAAAAAAACAAAAAAAACATCCTGTCTTGTGCATAGCGCGATGCACTGTCTGACATCTACGTTAACGGGGTTTAGTGTTAGATCATGTGCAGGCTTACAACTCGCAATTTGCCCATGTTTATCGTATTGCTGTACTGTTTAAACAGAATTGCAGTGGCTTGTCAGAGACCAGACTCTATTGGCACTCAGCTTGATGACATACTGCCACCCTGTAGCTGGCTGATGTCAGCAGCACCAATCCTTCACTGCTGGATGTGGAACTATGATAAGTAAGGCTGTGTGACGTAGCCTTAATATAAATGGTCCAATTTTTAAAAATAAAAACCTGATTTCAAATTTGAATATATATATATATTTTTTATCTATTTATTTATTTTTATTCCTTTTTTTTACCATCTTATATGAAAAAAAATAATTACAAAAAGCTAATTACAATTCAAAACAAGATTCGCTTTATTTCTTCTGATACCAAAACAAGCGTAAACAAGCTATTTTCCCCCAGCTTTAAATTGAATCAACCTCCTCAAAAAGTATAGAAATACAGTAGTGCCTTGAGACACAATTTTAATGTTTCTCGACCGCACTCAAAACACAAATCATCTTTACCCATTGAAATGATAGGAAATTACTTTAATCCGTTCCAGCCTTACCGAAAAACAACGCAAATTGTGGTAATGTGTATTTTAAAGAGGCAAAATAGCACCCAGTAATATCGGACTTGATACAAATAAACAGTAATGACAATTAAATACTATAGAATTAAAACTGGCATTGCTTTTGTCATACTTATTTATTGTGGGGCTGTGCAATTAATCAAAGTCAAAGTTCGTTGAGCCCACTTTCCAGGTAGTCTTTGCCTCTTTGCACTAGCTAATCATATAAAAAAAAAAAAATCAACCATACAGAAAAATATTAATTAATGGACGAAATCAATTAGTCACACAACTCAAATGATAAGATAAGAAAGTGGCTAATGTGCCTTTAACACTCTAAAAAGTAACTCAGAGAATCTGTTTTTTTCCCCAAAACCGAGATTTTTTTTATTGTGCATTTAGAACAGCTATACAATTTGTGATTAATCGTGAGTTAACTAGTGAAGTCATGCGATTAATTACAATTTAAAAAAATTTAATCGCCTGACGCCCCTAATTTTTAATAATCTTTTCTTTTTTTTAAATCGCGTCAGGCGATTATAATTTTTTTATTGTCATTAATCGCATGACTTCAATAATTAACTCACGATTAATCACAAATTTTATATCTGTTCTAAATGTTAAAAAAAATATATATATTTTTAGGTTTTCATACTCTTATTAACAAAAGTGGAAAAAGTGTAAAACTAATACAAATTGTTAAAATGAATTTTTGACGTCTATAGCCGTCAATTGCAGTGAATGAGTTAACAGTATTAAAATCTTGGTTAAACTTGACGTTAGGGTGAAAGAGGGGGGCGAGAGAGTCTTCCTGTTTTCTTGTCAGTTGACTGATTCACTCTCGGTCGCTTCCTTGTCTAACGACTAAAACTGAAACCCTTTTGTGTCACTTCATCTTCACCAAGTTAACACTTTACTGAGGACATAGGATGTGACTTAAGCCTGTTATAGGTGTATCATATTGATATTTTCCTGATAAAGTTGGAAGCTTGTAGTTGGAACACTATTACAATTTTGAAACAGACAACTTTTTGTGAAAGTATGCTTCGAGGTCAAGGTCAACCAGCAGTCATGCATGATGTCATGTGCGAGATGACAATTCAGCCCAGTGAGAATCTAAAGGATAAATAAATTAAAATAAATATGTTTTTTGTCTTCTCGTTTTTTTTTTTCGGGACGCTGTTACATCACAGAAGGGAATCACTGACTGCAAAGAGGAGAACAGTGTGACGTAACTAAAATTGCTACTAATCGCAAATATGGCAACTACTACTGGACTATGTAGAGTTATGATCACAGTACATCCACTCTTCCTGGCAGCTAAATATTGTAGCTTATAAAGGATACAAAGGTATTAGCACAGCCTCGCTTATTGTGTGGATGTTTGTGGAAGAGCAGCATGTGCGACAAATGGAGACAAAGCATTTTAGTGCCAGTCTTTTTAGACAGCTTCAACAGACAGATCAAGATCAATTGGTAGGTTTGGTACATATTGGACAGATTGTGTTCTTGCAGTATTTTGTTCTTATTCAAAATGTTGGAAATAGTAAACAGAATGGTTGTCAAGTAAACATCACATCAAATTCAGTTTAATTGCATTTTATATGGAAGAGCTCTGATGAAACTCTTTATTCACGTATAATAACTTGTGCTTATCAGATGTTTAGATTCTTGTTCTTCTATCTCAGTGTGGGGGATCTCTCGAATTACTATGTCATGACGGTAACTTTGGCCAGACCAGTGAGGAAAATGTTTTTATCTTGTTTTCCTCTGACATACCACATTTCTACAGCCACAAGCACCTTGTTAGTCTTTAAACCCATGTCTTTTTCAGCTTCACTCAAGTGTTTTTGTTTAAAAAGTACATCAGGCAGTACTAGGAAGCAATCAAGTACTTATCACAATGTAAAAAAGCTGTAACTAGAGAGCAGAATAGTCACCTGCTGTTGAGATTGATTGAGCAGCAAGATGAAGGAATGTGAAACAGTGAGTGTTAACATTGATGACGCAATAGATATTACGCAGTAAGATATTGTGCCTGCTTAAATACTGCAAGCTTTTAGCTCTCAGTGAATGATAGTCATGTTGGGAATGAGGTAATTTTTCTGTCACCACCCAAACATAGTGATTGTATCATAGCAAAATTCCATGTGTAAAATGACAGTTTGACCTTTTAAGGTGGAGCCCTTTTATTCATTTCTATTGATAGGTTTGAATCTATGGTTTGGTTTCATGATGTCACCTTGTGGAAAGTTTGCATTTATTATTATTATTATTTTTTACTGTATATACTAGAAATAGTACATTTTGAACAAAACAAGTAAACTACGAGTCGTTGCATGCCAGAAGATGCTTGCCCTCTATGTAGTACTGTGAGATAAATGTAGAGAATGCAGTTGCCATGTGTTTATCTACCCAAAAATGGTTATGTGGCAGACAGCAAAGACGTGGAGTGTCAGGTCACAGAACCCCCCCTCTGTGGGTTTTAAGTGTCAAGAGGATCCCATTTTGAAACACTAGCTACTCAGCAGCATTGTTAGTATCATGATAGCATCATATTGACCTCAGGACAACTATGCTATAACATTTCATATGTATGCTTACTATACCAAACTTTAAATTGAGTATCTTGGTCAGAGGATAAGAGGAACACAGGATCTGGAAATTCCAGTTAAGCTATGACTACTCTATATAGAAATGCAAAGCAATTTTACATAGTTTCTAATTTGCATTATACAGTATGTAGGTTTGCTTTTAAAGGGGAAGTCTACCGTAAACAATTGTTTACAATAATATGTTATATGTGACCTCACTAGTCTAAACATGACATTCTGATTAATATTACATTTGTGGAATATGAGTTATGCAACAAAATCCATCCATTTTTAGCCATCTCAGAACGCGGCCATTTTGTCACTTGCTGTCGACTGAAGATGACATCATAGTTTCTCAGAGCTTAGGCAAAAGACCAATCACAGCTCACCTGTTTTTTTTTTTAAGATGAGCTGTGATTGGTTGTTACCTGAGACCTGAGCAACTGTGATGTCATTTTCATTCGACGGCAAGTGGCAAAATGGCTGCCTTATGATATTGATAAAAACTGCTGAATTTTTCACGAATGCGATATTAACCAGAATATCATATTTAGACTAGTGGGGCTACATAGAACATATTTTTGTCAAGCTCTTTTTTAGGGGTTGACTTCCCCTCTAAAAATCTGCTATGACAAATATTTGTTAAAGGTGATAAGGCAAACAGTGTAAGATTTTTTTTTTGGGTGGCCAGCAGTCACTTCACGGACCACCATCAAAATCCCGTCTCCAAATTCACAACCAAAACAAGACTAGTCTGTATTAATCTTGATAATCTTTAGTACAATGCGGGCAAGCTTGACACAAGCCGTGTCTCATGTTGTCTTTAGAACCATACGCCTCGGGCCATTAAAAAAAAAAAAAACGGCGGGAAACTAGTTCTTGGTATGCGAGTGTGGATCAAATTGTGTCATATTCAAATAAAGTAGCGTTTGTATGTCAATCACTTGTGCTGAACGACAAACTAGGGACGTCATTGAGACTACCGGTACTGTTGTATGTTTATTGTTCTTACCTTAACTTGCCTCCAGGCTGTAGACAGACGTGGGGGCAAGAATCTCAGTGGGTCTCCAAAAAGTTTTCATCTTCTATATGATGTAATGTGCTCACATCATGCGTTTGGCTATGGTGTCAGACCTTTTCTTTTGGTCTCACAGAACCACCTATTTTACCTCTGACAATGTACTCGCCAGTGATTATGAACTTGTGTTGACAGAAACTAGACACTAGAGCGCAGTAGTCTACCACACGGGAAAACGTATACTTCTGTAAGCGGGTAAGCTTATCTCCTGATGGTGTCTTGTTACCCTTTTTTGAGAAAAGAAATATTTTAGTCAGACCGCATACACAATGAGTCACGGTCACAGCATAACATCATAGTTGGCAGTCTTTCATTAATTGTTTGCTAACTTTTATACTCGGTGCGTTTTTGGAAGAGAGGAAGCAGGAAATACAGACAGTGCATGAATAACACGAGGTGTTGACACAGCATGTGATTCTGCCGCCCACCGTATCACAGTGTGATTTAGATGATTTTAACATTGACCCCGATAGATCAAAAATAATTACGTTGGCATGAGGCAAGTAATTTGCTTCATACAACACTCAAGCTCCCCCCCTTTAAAAAAAAATAAAAGTCATCTTCAATTATATAAACAAGCACACAATTCTCACTCTTACCATAAATTAAAACGTGTTTAATATAAAAAAATAATAATAACTCTCACTAACACTCCTCTGTCTCTCATAGTGAAGTGCCAGCAGGGTTGTTCAGCATAATTGGATAGTGAGGGACTTGGGGGCTGGTTAGGGCAAATAAGGTGTGAGATCATCTTGTCAAAAGATGCCGTATGCACGAATGCAGGCACACAAAACTAGGAACAGGAGCACAAATAGAAGTGCTATAATTGTTGGATGAATGACTCTCTTTGTGTGATCCCATGCTGACAAAACCTCAAGTGATAGAGTAACGACATAAAAGAAAGACAAATGGCTTATTCCTGTGGTTGCCATCAAAATCATCACTTCACTTATTAAAAAAAAGCAGGTACCAGACAATAAAAAAAGCCCTCCAATAATTGCAGGAACTCTCATTAAACAAGAAGACATTCATCACTGGTGCACTCAGAGCTTTTTAATAATGTATAGTCATTGCTGGTCCCCCTTGCCCCCCATCCCTCCCACTACTAAAACAAAGGGATACGAGTGAAAACCATCTACTAGTCACTCGTCTCTAAGGAGTGTTTACATTTCCTCACAAAGGCCTTGATAAATACCATATTGATAAAGCTGTGTCCTGTAATCAGATAATAGTTCATTTAATGATAGCAGTAATTGTGCTGTCTGTATAGTCATCTGTTTTCTCGCCATAAACAATAATGTGCTGGAGAGTAAATGTAAAAATATGCTGTCGTTATCACATATGCTTGAATGTAAACCTGCTGATAAAAAAAATTGGACCACAAACCCGAGTGTATTACACAGTCTGACTATAGTGTTAGGAAGTTAGGCTACACATCTAAACATAACATTTTGAACGCATAATCAACAAGACTATTTGGAGGACAGAGACTTGTGGGTGGTGGGTAGTAGGTGATGTCTGGTCGGTGCTGGATTTCACTTTCCTTTGATCTTTCCTCGGGTCTCCTGACAACCTCACGACTCCAGCTGGATTCTGAAGTATTCGGTTTAGGTGAACGTTATGGGATTTTCAATAGGTTTTAGGTGAATTAATGAGTACACACTCACACGCACGCAGGCATATTGTTATAGTAGTCAAACAGTATTTTATCCCATTTTCAAATCAAAAAGAATCCTCCAATGCTTTTCAATGAGTGGGGGAGAGTCTTTTCACCAAGGATAAATGCTGCATTCGAGGAAATTGGGAAATCTGATTTATCCTACTGGTCAGTTTCGACCTCAAAGCGTTTGAGGCAAATGGAAAATACAAGGCATATGTTCACATAGCACAATGTGATTTGGGATGACTGCTTAACGAGAACAACAAATAATTTATCGGAACCAGCCATCTTTGTTGTTTACATTTGCATCAAAAACACAGAGGGCGGAACAGGGACACTTTGAGTGGGTAAATCCAACTTCAAACCCTCCTCGAATGCAGCATAAGACCTTTGAATTGTCAATTGGTAACAACGTACATAATGGGAAACACCAACGACAGTGTAACAGAACTAGCATCTCACGCTAGTTAGACACAAACGGTGTAACAAAGCATGCCACCAGGCTATATAAGGTGGCGTGCCCCTGTATTATGCTCCAGTTAAACCCTGTGGGGTGTCAAGTCACATATTTTTTTTTGTTTCAGACCAATTTGCAATACTCATGGTTTGTATCTCGGTCTGATCGGTGGATTCAAATGTACTAGAATGTTCTCTTTCTTTCTATTTTGCTCCTGCTCTAATTCATTAAGCCTTTTCAAAGCCTTTCACATGCATAGAAAAAAATGTTTTGCACCTCCACCATCTCTCACCCGCTCACATAAATGAACAAGTCAGTTACACTGGGAAACCTTTGAAGAGTTGAGTGGGGGATGGAGAGCTTATGTCGAACAGGGATTTCTACATTTTATTCTCATATCCCAGTTAGTATTCCAGTGAGAAGCGGAGAGGAGCAGGTGGGGGAGACGGGGGCAAACGTGGGGTGGTGACTGGAAAATTAGCGCTATTAACAGACACCCCTCGGCCCTGAGGGGAAAGAGTGGAAATATCGGGGAATCATCGGATGGATGGGTGGATGCGCTTTGGGTCGGTGCCGTGGGGTGCGGGGAATATGTAGGTGGGAGGATGGCGGATGGTGCTTTGATTGGCTGGTGAGCTGCCGTGTGGCCTAATTACGCACACACACATACACTTCTCTCTGTAGCCTGCATGAGGATTTTCTATAAAATTGTCCAGTTAAAAAAACAGTGGCAATTTGTGCTTGTACACATTTTTCACTGAGTAATTGAAAATATTTATTTTTGCAAGTACCTGTAAATTTTGTAGTAGATTTTGACCACTTTAATCCTCACAAAGACAGTGTGTGTATGCTAACTTGGTGTAAGAGAACTGGGCTTCATTGTACTGTCAGCGTGTGCATAGAATGTTTCAATATGCTCCAAATCTATAGCATCTTTCAAGGCTCACTTCTTTGACCTTATCAGAAAAATCATATTTCCTAAAAGAGTTTATGCTTTTTGAATTGGAGGTTAAAAAAATCTACCATTAACTCATCCACTGCCATAAATTCATTTAAAAATGTTCTAAATGTACAATAAAAAAAAATCTAGGTTTTCATACTCTTGTTAACAAAAGTGGAAAAAAAATGTTAAACTAATAGAAATAGTTTAAATGAATTTGACGTTCATAGCCGTCAATGGGAGTGAATTAATAAAAAGGAAAAGGAAACATTATTAAAAATTTGGGCCCTCAGCCGATTGAAATTTGTAATCATAATTAATCGCATGACTTCACTAGTTAACTCACAATTAATCCAAAATGTTATATCTGTTCTAAATGTACAATAAAAAAAATCTAGGTTTTCATACTTGTGTTAACAAAAGTGGATTATTTTTTTTTTAACTAATAGACATTGTTCAAATGAACTTTTGACGTCTATAGCCGTCAATGGCAGTGAATGAGTTAAATGTAATTGCCTTTGAGCTAACAATGAGGCCCTGATTCTCTTTAGGTATTCACACTCACAGGACGATGACTTGCATTATCAAAAGGCAAGCCTTTGTTAGATATTTGTTTGCGTGTGATGTGATTTATACTCGCGCTTGTTTTGGATTATTGCCATCATGGGGGATAATTGTATGCAAACTTTGAGAAAATAGCGCTTGAATGTGTTTTTTTTCCCTCCCATGTAGAGTCCGGGTCTTATCTAAGCACTTTATCAAACTGCTACCACTCTGCCTGCATGCACACACCGAGCAAACGTTGGGAAGTGGTGCTGAATGTTGACCTTTCCATATGGAATTAAACATTATTCACTCTTTCATTGCGATACAAAGAGCCAGTCACAGGGTTCATCTGCAGCCAGACAGTTGCACTTTGTGTGGTTGTGTACATTATGCCAGTCCGTTTATTGTCCCAGATTTAAGACAAAGGATGTGTACAGTAGGTAAATGTATTTTTGATGAAGCGCCTCTCTGCTGTTTCCATCTTCGCTTGGGTGGCTTTTCACTTTGACTAAATCTGTGTGCGTGTGTATTCTTCATAAACCATGCTAATGTTTTTTTTCCCCCCCTTCTTCATTATTATACATAAATGTGTATTCCAAATGCCTTGGCAGAGATACATGAACACGCCACTGTGTGTGTGTGTTCTCCAGCTGGCTCACACAAGCAGACAAAGAGCGATGCTCGAGGCCCGCTGCTGGTTGAGGTGGGGCTGCCCAGGGAGGGGGTCCTCTTGTCAGCCTTTGTGTCCTAATTGAAGTTTTTAGAGGAGGTCGACAAGGGGGGAGGATGGCTGGTTGTGGGACCTGGCAGGCGTTTGAAGTGAGGCTTTCCTATTCATGTTGATGTTTGTCAAAATAAAACGCTGAATTGGGTTTGGTCTAACGGGGACTTAAACATTTTATTGAGCTCCTAAATGTGTATTTTATTCATTCACATAAGGTTAATAGCGTACAATGCAAAGCTAAGATCAATAAACTACAGAATGGAATTGTGTAGTTATAGCCTACCAAGCGGTACACATTTGCACCAATCGTCTTTTTTTTTTTTTTTTTAGGACTCAAATAATTATTTTTTTTCTAACCCAAAGAACATAACAAGCCACCACTGCCACAGTCGACAGAACTTCTGCTTCAACTTTGTAATGTGCATTTTCGTCAAATTCACGACTGGAGTGATTTTATTTTGCTTATTCACCAAAGCAAACTTATTTACTCATGTTGGCACGTCTAGGGGTGTTCCAATGAGGGTTTGAGGTTGCCGATTCTCATACCGATCATCCATGAATGTAATCAGCTGATACCGATTCTGATACCGATCACATGAATTAGCACATTTGTCAATTTTAGAGCTGCTCACTGACAATTTATTTTTAATGATTGCTTAATCTGTCAAGTATTTTATTGATTAATTGATGAATCAAACCAAAACAAAAAATGTCAAAAATAATTATCCTAGGACATTATTGAAGTTCACGGTACAGAATTATTTGGGTTAAGGAAAGGGGGATTGGCCACTACGCTGCACGCAGGTTGTTCTCTAGTTTTTTGTTTTGTTTTGTTTTTTGGTGATCGATATGTTGATCACATACTTTCTTACACAAACTCAATTTCAATGGAAAGTATGTTCAATGGAGTGGTGTACAAGACCATTACACTTTGATGAAGATCTGGATTAAGGTACAGTTATAAGACTTAGAATTTTCACAATTTGAAAACCATCAAATTAACAAACACAATTACCCAGTTTTCCCTCTTCCATCATCATTTTGTGTGTGTGTGTAAAATGTTACGAGAATTTTTTTTTAATGCCATTTCTAAGTCAACTTAATTTCCAAAATTCATGAGTGAAAAGCAACCGTTCATGTAAAAAAAAAAAACATCAACCCCCAAACAAAATCAGAAACCGGGAAAAACGGAAATAGAAACTAAACCTGCTTGTTTGTACAGATGAGAAAAAGCACTTTAGAGGTAATGCATCACGTCTGAATAACATCTTCTTGAAGTCAGAGAGTGAAAGAGAGAGAGTAAGGGGTGGATGGGAGAGCGAGCACGCCATAGAGAGGGGAGTGCTTCTCCCTTCCCCTAGCAACGGTTGGCTTTGGTCGTTTCCAGCCTGTTGTTTTCGCTCACTGTCTCCGAGCTATACGCACGCACGCACGCACGCACGCACACTCGCTCACACACTCCTTTGGCTCGCTCGCCCGTCTGCCTGTTGGACCCCGGGGGTGTCTCTTTGACATTTCATCCAAATTCCCCTCTGAGCTCCTTGCTCCGAGATGAAAGCGTTATCGCAAGGATAAGATCAGGAAGAGAGGCACGGCGTATAGCCGCAACTTAAAACAGGGCGGACGAAGCAGGAGAATAGCAGAGAGTGTCTGGGCTCAGGGGAGAGCGAAGGAAGGTAGAGAAACAGAGGATGGAGCCCCTGAGTGCTCATGGCCTGCCTCGACTCTCCTGGATTGACACCCTGTATAGCAGTAGGTACCTGTCTGTTCACCCCTTCAATACATCACTTCCCATTTGTCTTGGTGCGTGTTTTTCCTTCTCCATCTTCTGCACTGCCCGAGTGCTCGTTTGCATGAGAGCACAGCGACAGCCACTCCGCACAGTGGGAGCCGAGCACTTTTCTTAGGACTTCCAATTAGCGCGCATTACTGTAGTTGTCCGTAACAACCCCGTTGACTGGCCTGCCCCCGTTCCCGTGCTTGTGGTAACGTCTCATTGCTGTTGGCATTTTGCTCGCAAAAAGCAAGGCACAGGCTGTCTGATGTTGAATTTTTAATCCAGTCTTTCTGCTGTGCTGGTTCACTGACATGTTGTTCAGTGTGCTTTCCCTCCGGATTTAGCGTGAATAAGTTTTGAGTTTACTGTTGAATAACTTAAAAGGGATACTTGACTCATTGAGCCAATTTCAGCAGCAAAAAGTTAATATTTTGTCCAGAATGAATTTGCTAACTTTCATTATTTTTCATCTACAATGAATACGTTTAGATACAATTTTTTCTACTTTCTTTCGACGGAAGATGACATCACCTGTGCTGAGGAAGTAAGTAACGACTAATCATGGCTCAGTTTGCTGATCAAAACCCAGAAAGACACGATTGGTCGTTACCTACTTCCTCAGCACAGGTAATGTCATCTTCAATTGACAGCAAGTGAAAAATTTTGTTCTTACAGTTATTAATTGTACAAGAAAAATAATGCAGTTATCAAATTCATTCTGGACAAAATACTAACTTTTTATGTCTGAAAATGGCTCAATGAGTCAAGTATCCCTTTAAGGATTGTCCTTGATAATATCAATGTTGGATGTTCGTTATTTTTCGGATAAGAATTCACATTTCCCTTTCTCAGAAATGTACTTTACTAAAATTGAGACCAAGAAAAAAAAAAAAAAGCGTAGTCCGAAAAATGCGGTATTTGTACTCTGACTCCGATACTGCTCCGATACTATGACACCCATACTTCTCTTTCAGCAGTATTGTAACTTCTAGCAAGGATGTGACGGTATTACAATTGATGAAATATGGAGGAATTTTGCCAATTTTTATTTCTATGGCAGATTCTCTCACGAAAGGTTCTGAAGTCCTGCTTCCATACCAGTTTCAAAGCCCAATTATGCTGCCAGGAGGAGTTGTCGTAGTGGACGTCTTTGTGGATGTAGCTCAAGTTCCCGTTGCTAATGTCACAGTAATTTGGCCTGCAAATTACAGCCAAGTCGTTTTGCCTCAGAAATAATTGCGATCAATTCCACTCTTAATTGATTAGTTCATCGCTATGGCCCATCCTTAATGACAATATCATGATAATAATAGAAGCTGTATGCCTTATGCAGTTTCATGGATGGAGTTCTCAGCTACAGTATGCGCCCCTCTGCATATAGCCTTTATGCTAAAATATGCAAATTTTGAGCAGATTCATTTTTCGCTTGTGACAATGGCATTAATCATTTCTTTGTTTAGAAATGGATATGCATAATGAGTATTGTGTGTATTAATTGTAAAGTAGAACTTCTGTGTCTATCGCTGAAGCAAAGTTCACCATTTTTGCGGATATTCACAAAAAATCATTAACCATTTTAAGTGACTACTTCATTGCCCCAGGTTATCTCATTGCCGAGCCCTTCATTTATGTGTTTTTAGAAATCGAGTATCGTCAATCGGGATGGTTGCATTTAGTTGTTCTACTATTTTGATACATTGCTGTTTTATTTCTGATTTTGCTACAAGCAAGAAAGTCTCAACACGTAATGTGCTAATTCCTACTTTGAATTATGTGAGCAGTTGTATGTGAATCAATGCACATTCTTAACAATACAACAGCATTTATAATGCAGGCTTTACTCTTTGAGTTTTTTTTTTTGCAGGAGAAGGGGCACAGTCCTTTTAGTGCACCTGTCATTTTATCTGCCTTTTACCATGCGCACTTCCTTAATCACATCCATGTGCCTCCATTTGACTTTTCTACTGACCAGCATTTGAAAACGACCCCACTGGCTCTTAGCATCTCAAGGCTACACTTAAGGCTTCTTGTGTTCTGTTATGCTGTCCCTGAATCACTATGTGGAATATGACTCCAGTGTGGTTGTAAATGGGATGTACCAGTAATACACTTCCTGAAACAAAATGTATGGACTGCAGATGGGTCTGTTGTAGATTTCCTGCCGTGAGACGAAAGTTTCATCCGGCCAGTGCTAATGGCTCAATCTTAAACTGTGACCGCACATGCCTACCTTGCTATGTAAAGTGATCTATCAATTATTGTCATTCAACTATGTGTAGTATTAACAACATGCCAGAATGCGTACTATGCAGCTATTAAAACTAAATGAACACTTCCATAAACTGCATGGATATGGGAAATACAAGATCACAACACTGGCTGAATTCAAGGTGAAGAGAGTCAGATTCTCCCTGTTCATTTTGTTCACCAGTAAACTCTATACTTATATCTCGAATTATAAAAAAACAACAACAACAGACGGACATATTTGTCAATAAAGAAGGGTTGCACATAGGAAAGTGGTGGGGTTCAGTACCTCTAACATGGCTCAGATGTTCTCTATCTCAAAGTATGCTACCATACTTGATTGACCTCACAGTTATTTTATAGCGTTCCCCATGCTGCAGCTACAGCAAATATTTGTCAGAGGCTGTCAAACTTTTATTCCTGTCAGCAGCCCATCAAACGAGATAAACGCAGCCAACCTCACTGCTGCTCCTGGCTGACTTTGACCCAGTCCTAGTTCTGTCTAGTAGTGTTTAATGTTGGCAGTTTTTTTTTTGCCCGTCACGTGACCTGCGACTGCAAACAGCACCACAGAAGGGATTCTGAATAGCATCCCAGCAGAGTAAATACAGCCAGACGAATCACATTTATCGCACTCTACAAAATCAATTTGGGACGAAACCCCCACATCTGCCACTCTGTTGTGTCACTCTTTTTAGCAGCCCATGGCTTGATGGTAACGGCAATGAGTGCCGATCATGTGGTACACAAATATGAACATAATAATCCGACCGTTTTCAAACTTCATATCAATCTTCAAAACAAATTAAATTTAGAGATGTCAAGTTATGGTCTGAAGTTGCATACTTGATGTGCTCAGTTCCAAGTTGAAACTTGGTATACCATGTCATTTCATGATGTTACGACTATAGATGAGTCTTTCCAGGTCTGTCTTCTCACTCAATAGGCACCTCCATTATCCTGATCAATAAATGAAGCAAATGTCTGCGTGGTAGCTACAGAAACAGATATTCAACTTGTTCTGCGCACACACGGTGACCGCAAAACGTCTTTTTGTCAGCCCAAAGCAGTGTTATGTAATAGCATAATCTGTACTGCCGCTACCATGCAAGGCTTTTCTGCTTTGTCTTGAAGCATCTTCCTTCCTCCCATTGGACCTGTAAGAGGTTCTTGCTTATATAATCCACTTCACGTGTAATTTTCTCACAGCAGTAAGAGCTTTTATTTTATTTATATATATATACGTTGTGAGAAACGCTCAATATGGCGCTGAGCTTGCGGAAGCTAGAATTAAACAGGTGTTAGGCCATGCTATTTTTACACAACCTGGATTTATTTTTGTTGCTTTGGAAAGATAAATTGGTATATTCCAGCTTGTGTGTGTGTGAACGCGCACTTTGCATGGTTGGATTTAGGTCCAGGTGAACTGCTCAGATTTCACTCAAAAGAGGAATGACTGTGAAATTAAAAGCAAGCTAACAGAACAAAAGACTTGCTTGCACAAGTAGTTTTCTTTAAAAAAAAGAAAAGAAAAAAGGCTGACAATGTAATTACTTCTTGCTGCCTTAATTTGCTCTTTGGATTATTGGCCCGTACTGAATTGTTAATGTATTTTCATTATGTATGTTGGTGTTCAGGTATAGCCAATGGAAACTTAAAACTAACGCTTATACTCACCAGACACGAAGGTCCACCTGTGCAGTATAATGCTGTCTGATGCAAGAGATGTATGAAAGCAAGCACAGTTAGAAAGGTAATATTTTGGTGAGCCTATTTTGCTACGAGAGAGGGGCAAGCATAAAACAGACCTCAGAAGGGTGTAGGACAATTATTATTATTATTATTTTTTAATTGATAAAGAGGTGTTTGTGTAATCTCGCTACTCATCAACCAAGAAAAGCCTGGTGGCCCACCATGCTTATAAAGCACCGGGGGAAACCCTGCAGTTCTGATATGGGATCTCATTATATTAGTGCAGGTCTACCGAATGAGTGCAAAGTGTCACTACTGTTGAGACAGCTGCATTAAAATATGCTGTGGTTCCCCCTGGGGAGAGTGAGTCCAGTTGGAAAAAAAAGTGTGGGACAGATGTGGAAGTCAAAACTCTAATTTGGCTGCTCCGTCTTCTGGGCTCCCTGCCAAGATGATGCTCCTCTGAACCAAGCTTGCCCAGGGTTCATTCAGTGACAACCCTATGAATAATGGATGCTTTGGCTCAGATGGTTATGTTGTTATCTTTCCACGCAAACACAGCAAATACGGTAGAAAAGTCATGTGTGTGACCGGTGATTTGATTTGAGAAATATTCAATGTTCTATACAGTTTTTTTTTTTCGACATAGCTTGTGATTTTTTTTCTCCTCTGTAAAAAAAACTAAACAAAAAACAGTCAAATAAAATTTTCTTTTATATATTGTGAAGGTTTACTTGACACATTGACCTTTTTTCCTGCTAGCCTCCGACAAAAAGTCATGTTCATGTTAAATTACTTCTAAGCCTCTAAAATGACTGCAAATGACACACACACACACACACAACACTGCTTTATGGCTTGCAGTCAAAACATTTTTTGCGAAGGCTCAAAATTCAGACATAAAAAAAGTGTTGACAATGAATTTAAGTATCGATCCGTTGTGTCGCGTGATTATTACATCAGTTACCCGCCGTGTCGCCTTATGACATCAGTCACCCACGCCACTGCTGTGTAGTGCAGAGAACAGCGGACGCTATAGGGCCCAGAGCTTTCTCTCATGACATATTTCCATCTGTAAACCAATCAATATGCTGAATTTGGATGATGTAAGCACTGCTGGTTAATGATTGGATCCAGATTAACCAATCACAACTCCTGATGTGTTCAATGTACGCAGTGTTTTCAGAGGCACAGGCTGAAGAGATATGTATTTCAAAGGCAAGTGTTTGGTTTTTTTTTCAGTCAAAAATCCATATTTATTATGCTCATGCTAGCCTAACAAACTTACTCTGAGTATAATTGTAAGTATTACAAGTGAATATATATGTTATTTTGAAAATATAGCGTATAATTGTCTTCATCCAGTGGACATAAAGGGAAATGCAGTGTGGCTCAGCAGCACTCAGTAAATACACAAGTAAGCACCTTTGGCACACTTAATATATCAAATTATTGTCTTATATTTAGGATTTAAATGGAATTTATAATGGGTCAAGCGTGAGAATGAAATTATTTTGTCACTTGATTCACAGATGTGGTGAGGTAAGGTGATATGGGGTGGCCGTTGAGACTAAGACAGTTTAGTAGCTATTGTATGTTATATCTTTGTATGTTTTTGTGTGTTGGTCCTTGCATGTCCTATTGTAGTTTGAACTCAACTTGTAGTTAAAAAAAAAAATATCCTAACCTATTACTTAACAAAAGTCTGGTATGTTCATTCAGCAACCATTGTGCATTGTACAAATTCTGCCAATTTGAAATGGATGAAATAAATTTTATTTGAAAAAAGATAATTATTTGCCGCCCTACGAATGACATTAAAAAACAGAAAAATGCATTCACTTTACGGAAATCTGATTAAATGCTCATTCCTATTACAAGCTTTTTTCTTCTCAAGAGGATAAGATTAAGATTGGCGCAGTCACTGAATTAAGCAGATTTTACCGTAGCTATTAGTATAATCTTGAGACGTCTCTCAATGATATTTTCAATGTGTTACCATCTTCACATGAAAATCCTTTGTTTTGCTTGACGTTAGAGGGTGTGTCATGTGCCTATGTGTTTTTGCTATTGTGATCTTTGGGGACCATCATCACAACGCCCTCAGGGACCGGGGTACTGTGTGTGTCTTGTTATGTTGCTATAGATGGCAGCCAGTCAGCGGTTATCATCGTAACCACCAACCATCTTCTTTTGCCATCCATGCCACATTCCCATCAGCCAATGGGCTCGTTAGGAGCATCACCCTTCTGGCCAATGGCGCGGCCAATGTGTTTACATGCTCCCGGAAGGCAAGCGCCTTGATTAAGCATTCAGGGCAGTCGAGCGGAATGAAGACGATGAGGGGGGAAAAAAAAGGGGGTGAAGAGAGAGCAAAGGGTTGATGGATGATTTGGAGCAACATCCAGACAGTCTCATGTGACCAAACATGTATACAGTAGGTCATCTATTACCTCAGGTTGTCTGAGAATGAGACTGAAATGACTACTTAGCGAATCACAGATATAAATCTTGCTCTGCGAATGCTTGCTCTATCATTCCAGAATTCTTTACTCTGGTGGAAGTTAATTCTGAAACCTGTGTGCGTCATTAAAGATTGATGGCCTCAGTGTAGCTTGGCCTTCTTTTGCCTGTAGGTTGGTGGTGCTTAAATTCAGACACACACACACACACACACACACACACACACACACACACACACACACACACACACACACACACACACACACACACACACACACAAAAAAATCAGGCCATCACGGTTTATTTTCCTTCAAAGCAGTTTGCGATTAATGGATGGTGTCATTAAGACGCTATGCTTTCCCTGGCATCCTCTAATTCCCTCTTCATTTGTAATTCACCACTTAACCTTAATCTTTGTCGATGGAACACGCTCAAAATCAATGGCGCGATGTACACACAAGGCCTCTCCTGCCTGCGTATCCAGTGTACTAACAAACTCGTACCAGAAGACCTATCATCTGTCAGCCTTCAGTTTAGCACACCCACTATGAGCAGTCTGAGGGCGCAGTATCTCACTTTCCAGTGATGGGTTTTGTTCAAAAGATAAAATATTATTTTTTATTGTTATTGTTGAAGTTTTACATGACATACAGAAGTGTACTGTAATACCAAATTACAGACGTGGGCAGTCCGTCGGGAGAGACGTCTGTCGCCAACGGAACCCCGAATGACAAATGATGAGAAACTGGAAGAGAAAAAATGGCAGACTGAAGCAACTTTATTTCAATAAATGTACACATGTAGAAAAATTTAATGGAAGCATTTGTATACAACATAAACAACACATAAACGCCAGAATAGAAGCTCAACTATATAGATTGGCAAAGGAGCCAAATTAGTAAAGATGACGTCACTTCACTTTGCCATTGACAACAACACAAATCTACAATATTTTTTGAGTGAGAGAGAGTTGTCGCAATCCAATGCAAAAATTCACAAAACAACAATGGACACAAATAAGCCACACTGGTGGTAACAAACAAAAATAAACCACACATAGTTTCAAAAAAAGAGTCGGCCACACAGACCTTTTTAATTGGGATTCTTAGACACTAATGCAATTTATGTGTTTTTGTAAACCAAAAGAAATCACGACAACGTTTCGGGGATATTTGCAAGGCAGGTTGTTTACATCAATGACCAGCTACTATGAATGGAGTAATATGGAGCATATTAAAGATCCCACTGCTGATGCCGCTTTGTGATTGGCCCTCCTGCAGGGAAGCCCAACCACATCCTGAGTAGGAAGGTAGTAGAATGCTGCTAGGCCACCCCTCAGTCCATTTGGGGTTATTGTTATGGATTGCTATTGGTTTCTGATTTCTTAACAATTTTTTTACCAATTCCCTCGCACTTGAATGCTAAATAAAGATGCACTCGAGTCTTGAGTATTTGGTTAGATTCATAGAGGGGGATACTTGATTGTCTTTTGTTCCCTGCTAACATAAAGACTGATAAACACAAATATCTCCACTATTATCAGTTCAACCTCGGGGGAAGTCAATTGCTCTGAATGTGTTACTGGTGTTACTCTTCAGTTTCAACATCAGGTTTCTCTAACATGTCGTTATATTATGCCACAAGCCTCCTTGCACAGGTTATCATCTCAACATCTGAAACCTTTTGATTGCTTTTATCTCCAAGTTGCCATATCTGTATAGCATTCTAATTGAGCAAGTGAGTGCAAGAAGCAGACGGTGCAATCGTAAGTGGTCATGCCTGCAGGGCCGTCAACAGACGCTTTCATTTGAACTCATTCACTGCCATTGACGGCTATAGACGTTAAAAATTCATTTGAGCTATTTCTGGTTTAACATTTTTTCCCACTTTTGTTAACAAAAGTATGAAAACCTATAAATGTTTTTTGTATTAGAACAGATATAAAATGTTTGATTAATCGTGAGTTAACTAGTGAAGTAATACGATTAATTACGTTTAAAAATTGTAATCGCCCGACGCCCCTAATTTTAAATACATTTTTCAAAAAAAATATATATTTTTTTAAAATTAAAAAGATTATTTATTAATTTTTTAAAGAAAAGGTTATTAAAAATTAGGGGCATCAGGTGAATAAAATTTGTAATCGTAATTAATCGCATGACTTCACTAGTTTAATCTCCCGATTAATCACAAATTTTATATCTGTTCTAAATGTACAAAAAAAATCTAGGTTTTCATACTCTTGTTAACAAAAATGAGAAAAAAAAATGTAACTAATAAAAATAGTTAAAATTAATTTTTGACAAACGGACAAAATTCCGCCTTGGATAATCTTTAAAAAGTGAGCCTGAATGAGACTGTGCTCACTGATTGCACGTTGTCAGCTTGGGGCCCTACACATGACAATTGTTGTAATCTAAGGAAGAAGTGGCTTCTACCCAAGCAGCGTGAGCCTTGGGGATTTAGAGCAGCTAATTACAATGTATAGTGACTGGCCGCCATGGGGTTTAGGGTGCGCATGGAAAGGGAGGGGGTAAGAGCAAATCATGCGTGGAATAGGTTGGTGTATCTCTCTACCTACAGACATATGGCTCATAAAGATATCCAGCTGCTCGTAGAAAAGTCATTTATTTGGAGAGGTGCGGAAACAAACAATAATGAATAACAAATGAAGTAAACTGGAGTTGCGCGCATGCAGTTTTTAATAGATAGCATTCTCTCATCTTGCACATTTCATTTTGATCAGCTTTTCATGTGTTTGTGAATGAAAGTTCAACATATTGATCGCGATTGATCACTGCTGAGTTGTCCTCTGGGACAAGTGGCTTGGAACGTGTGCCGCCTCGGCTCCGCTAATATGGCTTGCGGTTGTTTGCCTCGCGCTTCTGAGCGTGTGTTTTCCTAAATCGACAGATGTTTGCGCACCTGGTGATTCACAAGTTTGCTTCAATGGAAATAAAATGCAGGGGAGGCTGAATAAAGCAGCAAATTAGGTGTAAGAGGTGTTTTTGAAGTTTAACTTCCTTCCCAAGAGGCTAATTAGGAGTCGCTGGCGCTGCAGTTTACAGGATAAATGTTTTACTTTTAACACTTCACTGAATCTCCTTTTTTTTTTCTTCCCATTCCAATGTTTTTAATGTGGTTTTACAACACTTGTCCATTGCCTCAGAGTCTCATATCATGTTACTGCTGTTGAAATACTGAACAATGATGAACATAGTAAAAAGGTCCATGGTGAACAGATAGGATTTCA